>NW_027176285.1:7696334-7728834 GCF_023349555.1 Cebidichthys violaceus
AAAGTGCTAAATACGGGAATTGGTGCTACGCTTCCGCGACTATGTTGTCGATCTGTGCGCCGTTATCAGCAGGGTGGCGGCTTTGAGCTAGACAGTCTGACGCGGTCAGATGCACTAAAAGGCATGCGCGGCCAGCCATATAAAAAAAAGCTATGGTCCCATCGTGTGATCTCAGGCTGCTCACCCTATGAAGGTGTACTGCGGCGGAGCCTGCTTAGAGCGTCCCAGGATGCGGATGTCACAGATTGCTGCCTCTGTGGAGTCCCGTGGAATAAACTTGATGCACAGTCGCCTCTTCCTGAAGGCCTGCTCCTCTGGGGGACACGAGAGACAGACAGAGTCACTCCACTGTAAACAGTCTGCTCACTAAAGTGGTAATAGACGATTGTTTAGATCATCATTATGAAGTAAACATCAATCGCACAATGAATATAGAATAATGACACCGCTGATGTTTAGATTGGATCCCTATAAGCCTTGTTTTCACTATGCAATTCTGTCTGCCACCTGGTACGATCTCCCATGAAGGCTCCATTTGTTACAGTTCCAGTTGTTTCTTGCTTTGCATGGTAGCATCTATTTTTGTTTCTGGCCTCTAGCATTAGCCCTGTTCGTAACGCTAGCAAACGCTAACACTAGCAGTCAAAAACAAACATAACAAAAGAAATAAACATTTATGATTGTTTCTGGTAAGCCTTAGGGGTAACTTTAGCCAACGCTTACACTAGCAGTCAGAAACCAAAAATGATGTATGTTTATTTATGTAAATAAATAAACATCTGTTTGTTTCTGGCTGCTAGCGTTAGCCCTGTTGGGTATACTAATAGGAAATGCTAAAGGGGGAACGCTGAAAGGTTGTCTGTTGCCACTTTAACTGTAAATTAAAGCCAAAGAAGTTCTCTGAAGATCGATTCAGCAGTTGTTATTATTATTATTACGGCAAGACATCTTTGGGGAATTAAAGATTTGATTTGAATCCTTTTTAAACAAATGCTTTCAGTGCCTTTTCTACTCGACTTGATAACTTACGAGTGTCAACAGTCTCCTGGATCGGGATGAAACCCACGGGCAGAGTGTCCTTGATATCGATCAGCTTCATGTCCACAAGAACGTTGCCTAAATGGCTCTATGGAAGAACAAAACAAAGAGAAGGAGAAACAGGACCAGAGTGAATCTGACACGCTCAAAATCTTCACCGAACGATTCATTCTAATGCTGCGAGCATGGCATAAGATTGTTTGATGAGGTGACTTACATTTTCTTTAGAGAAGGCCCTTGTGAAGCAGAGGTAGCGGGTCACCTTGGATTTGAAAAGGCCATCTTTCCACAGGTCAGCATCCAGGCCGTCTGTCGTCGTAGAGACCTGGAGGCAGATAAGTGAAGGGAGGAGGGGTCATCATTTCTCAGACTCATATGCAGAAATCTCCACTTCAGTAGCACTTATATACACCAAACCTTCCAGTTTCATTCCTCTCTATACTCTGAAGGTTTTTACTGAGGGGTTTGTTCATATATCATTCATAGCCGGATTTATACAACATTGTATTCCTAAAAACATGGCGGAAATGGCATTTTTCATGGCTGTTGACAGTATTTTCTGATCTATGGAGTGATACAAAGAGATATCCAAAATTTCCCTCGTAAAAACCTTTGAACCTCTAACATGTTGACAAAATGCTATAATCAGAATATGGCCCAGTTCAGATGCTGCTTGCATGAACTGTATCAAATTCAAAAATTGTCATTTTCGGATTAATAGTGTGCATGTAAATGTAGTCAATGTAACACATGTCTTACAACAGGCAATTTAGAGTTTTGAACACCAGAGACAGTCTGCGTCAAAATTCTGACAGAAAGGTAGAACCAACTTCCCACTGTGTCACAGCTGACATACTACTGGTGTAACAGACCGTTGTCGAAGCTCTAAGCACATTATAATACATTATTAAAACTACTGATGACATGATTTGTTTTAATCGATGAAAATACAATCTTTTCTTTCCTAATCATTTCAATTGTGTGCCTTTATGAAAAAAAACACTATAAATGACTTTAACAAAGAAAAAGGGTAACATTTAGAATTGTTGATGGCTTACTGACTCCAGAGCTGTTACAGTGATTTTTGGGATGGTGGCATAAAAAAACCTGGATCCGTGTAGACCAGCTGCTATAATCAAACAACAAAGGGATCTGGATCTGTTAATGTGGATCTTCATTGTTTAACAATTAGTATCAGCGGCAAAAAAAAAAACATGATGAGGGATCTCTAAAAGTTATATTTGTTTATTTTTTCTTTTGTGATGATCTGATCTGAACTGTGACTTTTATGATCTGCTGCACCACTAGCCAACACCCATGTCTATAAAGCACCAAATCAGAACACAACATGTAATGACCCAGAACATACTGTTTGGAATTGTCACAACTTAATCAGCATTATTTACACACACAGATACACTAAGATACCACCTTGGTGTGTGTGTGTGTGTGTGTCTATATATATATATATAGATATATATATATATCTATATATATATCCATCTATATATCTATCTATCTATATATCTATCTATATCTATGCTAAGCTCCATTTTTTTAAATAAGTAAAAAGAAAAATATCAGTACTAGTGCTGTGCCTAAAGCTGTTTTTGTGGCATCTTTTAAATATTAAAGCAGCTCAGCTTTTTTTTGGCCTAAATAAACTCAAAACTGATGATGAATTAGCATCCTGTACTTCAGCTGTCTCTCTGTGCCGAGTTGTGTTCAGTAACTTACCACATCATATCCAGTGGGCGCCCTGTTCCTGGAGGCTACCACCCCGACTCCAGTGATTGGGTCCATGGGCATCTCTGGCAAAGCTTCGGAAAGGTCCCGCACCTCAGGCATCTCTGTAGCGTTCTGCAACAAAAACGGCAAGATGAAAGGTTAACTTCTTGGAAAGCGGTCCAAGGCAGCAGGAGAAGGGCAGATTTACTTGGATCAAAGTCAGTTCGCCTGAAATGAAGGTGAGCTAAAAACCTGCTTTTCCCTCTACTGTACTTACTGGACATTCCCTTCAGTCTAGAGAGACAGCTGGTGAGCTCACAGCTCTGTTGTGTTTACAATCAGAATCAGAATCTGCTTCATTGGCCGGACTCTCAACATACATACATACACAGCCATTACAAATAAAACAAGGACAACAAGGTAGAACAGAGGTAAGCAGAACATTTAACGACTATGTACAATATAAATACATATCCAAAAGTATATAATATATGAACATAAACATATACAACAATGACCATAGAATTGAGGTAATTCACACAGCTTGTGTCCAGGGTGTGATGGGTCTGCATTAATTAGGCTAAGTTATGCAACTATGCTAAAATGTTTTTCATTTATTATTCTAACAGTTATTCTGAACTACCACACCATGAACTGGTACTGGCTGCTCACTGGGCCACAAAGATTTGATCTGACAAGAACCATCATCCTTCCACACTAGATTTTGCATCCAAATCAAATGTAGTTTCTTTATAATGCATGTAATACTTGTCTTCTTTCTTTACAGGGTGTGTATAAAGTAGTCCTTAAATATGAAATATGAGTTAACAAATAACTACAACCCCTCCTCTGCTCGGCCGAGGCTGGTCTATGGCGTTTTGCCGGTTACACTCGTCGTCTTGCTTCTTCACAGACAACATTTTCTTTGTACGCTCTCTGGCGTTTCCAAGAATAATGCAAAGAACGGCCCGCCATGCATTAACCACTTTGTACATGCTCGTAACTTGCTCTCCATTTGCGGAGGCAAAAGCTAAGTAAAGCTTTACTGCACCTCCAGACCACATACGGTCAGCTCTGCCAGCCACAACAAAGACTAAGTGGAAACCTAGTACATGGCTGGGCCGTGTATGGTCAATGTGCTAAACTGTTACATGCTCCCAAACATTGGTTAATTTGCGGCGGTCAGCCACAATATCATCATTGATCACCACATATCTAGAATAGGTAGAATGGTATTGTATTGTAGAGCTGAGCGCAGTGCACAGCCCCTCCTTGACCCTTGACCCCTCTCTGCCTCTCTGAAGCTGCCTGGACAACAGAGGCCTCCTGCATAGCGTCTCCTTGACTACAGTAGTCATCTGTTCAAAGCTGTGAACAAAAACACTGACAGACTCAATATCGGTCCGTCTCAGGTTAAAGAGCAAACGTCTTAAAATGGCTTGTGTTGTCTGGCCAACACCCCCAACACCCAAACGCATTCATTTTCTATAATGGACTTTCGGGCAGACAGTTGAGTCTCTCAGGTAGCTCTTGGACCACACAGGATTAGGATTTATATTTCAAAGATTAGTATCAAGGTTGGGGAAAATATACTGAATGATTCAAAGCAGAGCAATATGGTCTGACAATCCAATAAAAGGAAATGGGTGTACGGCCACAGTCTGAGAGGAAGTGCAGCATGAGTTAGTCTGCGTATTGCTGCTTTATGGAGCTAAATCTAGCAGATGAAGCTGGGAGAGGGCATCTCTCACCTGATGTCAGTCTATTGAACCATAGTCTTCAAGCTTTGCATCATGTTCAGAGCTGCAAATAACAAATAACTCACTGTTTATCAATTTATCAACCAATTAAAAAAGGACATTCTCATAAGATTTCACCAGTTCAAAAATAATAATGTCCATAAACTAGGTATGAATTACGTTGACAATGATATTAACAATCAATTAAGAATTCAGCAACCAACAATGTGCACAGTTGGTGCCATTACTAACCAGACCACATCTGAACTACAATTATAAGCACGTTACTGATGCTGACCGCTGGAGTAAATGGATTGCACTTTTCTAACAAACACCAGCAACCCTGGTTAAGAATCCCTTTGTTTCAAAAAAACACTTTGCTGCACTTATTATAAAAATGTATTGAATAACAGCAGGGCTTTGTGAATTAACCAGCTATACAAGCATCAACAACTGCGCCCATATATCAACTGAATTTGGCATGCCCTCTTCATACTGAGCCATTGGCTCCGCGGCTACACAAAAACAGCGAACAACTGTGTAGATAACTAACCCAACTAACTAGCCCCATCCACGTCAAAATAACACGCCGTTAAACGATAACCAGTTAGCGCTTCTCACTCTTGTTTTCTTCAAACTGACGCGGTTAGAAGGGGAGCGGAGATAGCTTTGCTAGGCGACACAGCTAGCAAGCTAGTCAGCTAGCGTTAGCACGCTAACGTCGGTAGTAACCGAACACCAGCTGCGACAAAAACCGTAGCAAAAGCTGTCAGACGGTAACGTTGGGTGTTCCTGCCCGGTGGGCAAAGGTTACCCGTCTGGTGGTTTAAAAGTTCAACACACGTATCTAGTTAACTAAGTAATTGTAGTAATGTTATCCCATCGTCTAAGGGAAAAGCAGTTTACGTGCTTAAGTGTCGCTGACACCGAATCTGCAGTGGATGCTAATGTTAGCTAACAAGCGGAGTAACGTTAGACCGCTTACCCAGCGAGGTTAACGCTTGAATCCGATCGGTCTCCGTTTATTTTCTTCCGTTATCCTCTCTCGCGCCTTTTCACAGCTTCGGGGAGACTCGCATGTTTACGAAATTTCTATAATCAACGAACCAATCCGAAACTTAAGCTGCTTTGTGTATATTTGCATGGTGGTTCTCCGGCTAGCGGTTTCAGGAGGGTGCCATCGATGGAGCTGTTGGAAGGGAACCGGGGGAGTGATCAGTGAACCGACTGGAGGAGCCCGCCCCAGTGCTACGTAGTGACCATTGGTGGAAACAATAACACGCTAATGATGCAGCGTCTTGTGTGTGTTTGGACCCTTTCTCTGGACTTGTTGATCAAAATTTCAGGTGGAGAGAGGACTCCCTCCAAACGTTTACGTGCATTTCTCCAGAAATGTAGATGAATGTTGGATTGCACGAGCATAGCAAGCATGAACAACATGCAAACATGTTGTATTAGATCCACAAGGCTTAGAAACCAGGCGAAGGTGGCCACTGCCCTCAGGGGGTCAAAGATTCCAGGTTCACCATTTGGCAATTCGTTTGAGGTAATTTCATCAGTGACGTGCGGTGAGGTTCGTGGCTGGTGAGGCACTGACACTACATAAGTCAGATTTACAAATGTATGAACCCAATAGAGAAGCTTAAATCACCATTCAATTGGCAGCTTGCACATTGATAACTGGTTGTTTTTCATATCAGCATTATTTACACACACATAGGTACATATTTGATTCCACCGGGAACTTGTGCGCCGCGATCTGCCCCACCGATCTACCCCACCGGGAGCGTTTCAGAAGCGGAGCGCTCGCGGGCGCCTCCCGCGAACATCGTGAGATTCCGCGATAATCTGTGTAACAACCACGGATGTATAAACACATAAACGGTTACTTTACCTGTCCGACGTTGAATTGCTGTTGATTTGTTCATATTTCCTTGTTTTTTGAGACATTTCTAAGCTTGGATATATAATCTTACATTTGTGTGGTCAAAGTAAAATATAAGAAGAAGAAAAGTGCAGAAGAAGAGCAACGACAGAACAAGCATAAACCCGACCCGTGGGCTCTCGCACGCCCTCTTCTTTGAGGCAGAGGTACTGTTTGCCTCCCCTCTGTGCTTTTTCACTGCGGTTTCTGTCAGATCAGCAACACTAAATATGTTCTACACAGACGTGAAATACATTACCTATTCTATGGAAAGAAAGGACATATAATAAAAGTGTCTACAAATATTACAGTGGTGACAAACAATGAGAAAGCAAAAGGGCTCAACCCAGTTAGTGAGGGATTGCGCAATCTGAGGTGAGGAACAGCTCGTCGCTGCCTCACCTCACGTGTCTCCTCTGTTTGAACAGGACATGCGCTAATTCAGCGATTTTGATTATACAAATGCTTGAAATGATTGGAATCATACAGAAATTACATTTATAGCACAGATCAGTAGAGAAATATTAATATTAATTTTATTTTAGCATTATTTGTTTTTTACTTGTCATGATGACAGGTGAGGCTCTGCCTCCCCTGACCCCACGTCCCTGAATTTCATTATTTGCTAAATTGTATTGTGAATACCCTACTGTGCACCCAGACTGATTAAAACAAACCTGTACTCTTTGTCAATGGTGCACACTGACACTGATACATTTGTGAATGTAGATTTTATATATTGAAACTGAAATGTATCATGATTTTTGATTGAATGTTGTTGTTGTGACTCCCTAACAATAAAGCCGTACTATTGGAGCAGTGAGGAACTCTTAATGTGGTCATGTGAAAATGAATTGGGTGCAAACACCTAACCCACACGTATCTACCCAGGGTTTTGGGTCGTGACTGTAACTATAATTCTGATGCATGTGGTTTACATATGAAAAAAACCTGCTGCAAATGAACACACTGTTTTCTTTCTCATTTCTTTTGGTACTTTTTGAACTTAAAAAGGAATGTGAAACGCACTGAAAAACAAAACGTTAGACTGAATTGAATATATTAAATATATTATATGTTACATTACAGTTATTTAGCAGACGCTTTTATCCAAAACGAGTTACTATTCAGTATCTATCTACACGCCGTAGACGGAGCTACGGGAGCAATTTTGTTAAGTGTCTTGCTCAAGGACACGTTGACATGAGACTAGCTGGGGCCGGGGATCGAACTGCCAACTCTCTGATTGAAATACGGCCCTGCTCCCCACTTAGCCACGGTCACGGTCAATGCTCATGCAAGTGTTTGTTTTTTTGTTCTTTATATAAATGTGAAATTCACTGAACTAGCAGAATTTTACGCTGAAAGAATTATTTACTGCTCTTATGGCAAATAAGTGAAATAAGCACTGGTTACCCCGTGTTTAACGTCAAGTTGCTATGACTTGTGGGTAATTCCCTTAGGCTAAGTCAGCATACCATGCTGACTAACGGAAAGGGTTCATAAAGGCCTCAAAATGTCTGCGAGACTCAAACACTTGAGGATTTGACAATGGGACATCCCTGAACCCCCACGGACTTTGCAGGAGCGCGCCTCAAAGTCCGTAAGGGGGGGGACATTGGGATTTGGCCTTAGTGTTAAGTAAGAGTTCAAGTTGAAACATATGTAAGAAGTTATGACATTGACATGACATTTTTAGCGTTTTTAAATTGATTTCTGGAGAAGGACATTTCCAGAAAAGCTGGACATCGTATCAAAGGGTCGGTCAAGCCCACAGCTAGCAGCCCTGACCCAGCATAGAGAAGGATTTGTACGAACGGTATTTCTGGCTGACAACGGCGGAGAAGCGTTGCACATTTTATGGCTCAGAATACGTTTCATTTGCAACTGAGCTCTTGGTGTTTGGAGCTGTTTGGAGATGTTTGGAGCTATGCTACGCTAACCAAGGCAGCTACACGACAGGACACGCACAAGCTACGTGCTTTTGGAAACTTTTGGAGAGACCTGAGTGGACTTTTTAAGTGAAGAGCAGCTGTGGAAAGTTAACTGATATTGCGTCTTTACATCTGCAGTAGCGTTTGTACTGCGTTCATTTGTCTATCATGTTGTTTTTATGAATGACTCGTGCTCTAGCGCCGCAGTGTTGCTGGATTGATTTGTTGCTTTGTTGTCATATAAATATATGTGACTGATTCTTGTGATTTTTTCTTGTCATTGTGTTAATTACATTGATTTGGACTATATGCATTGTCCGTTAATTACGAAGCATCCCGTCATGCGTGGGGTTATTGTCCGGACAATTGAATCCGTTTGAGCTGTTGTTTCGCCGCTAAGCTGGTTAGCTGCAGCCTCAGTTGTTTTTTGTTATTGTTCTGGGTTCAGAGGTCACAAAGCCTGTTGTCTGTTACGTGAGCACAGTCCACCGAAAACATTATATTTCCCACAATTTAAGCTTCTGCATTTTCTAAATGCACTAGTATTATTCAAACGTATTGTTCGGTTCTTAAGCCTCGTACCGAACGGTTTAATACGAATATGTGTATTGTTACACCCCTAGAAACAATTAACCATAGCTGTGGCGTCATAATGAGCTTATTAGGACATGGCTCAAGTCTAGTAGGACAGCACAGAAGGCCCAGGTATAAAATGCACGGTCCGCCACTGCATTTGAGAGATGGACGAACACATCGTTGGTTTAAATCTTCAGACTGAGCTGTTTAAATTATGTACATCTAACTATAGTACATTTTAAAAAATCTGTTTTTTGCCAACAATAAACCAGTTTACTGAGGTTTCCTGCCCAAAGCACCACAACCTCTAACTAAACATAAAAGACGTAGCTTCCAGCCGCTTATTCCCTCTTTGAGAAAACTGCCTTTAAAAAGGAAAAAAATGAATCCTGATTTCATGACAATACATATTATTGCATATTATTGCATATTTTTCAATGTTTAAGATTTAAGACAGCTGGAAACAAAAGTGTAAAATTAAGGTGTTTACGTGTGAGACTAACCGTTTGCTTCATCAGGGTTCTCATAATTGGATTTTGAGACATTTATTTTATCTACACTTCGTTTATATTAAAAAAAACATGAGAAACTAGACGAACAAGGAAGTGTTTCTCTGTCCCCGATGTCACTCGTTTGTTGTCTCACCTTGATCACCATCTCGAACCTGCTCGCCACTTCTGCTATTTTCAGGACACTCCTACAACAAATGTGCAAATCAGTTATCCAGACATGTACTATACATGCACCAAAAAAACCTGCCGTGCCTGTACTAAATCAGTGACATATTTTACCCCTTCGTTAACACACGGTTGGCCTCTGCTAGAAAATCTGCCCGGTTGATTCCCATGAGAGAGAGGCAGAACACAGCGATGTCCACAGAGCCGCCACGAAGCGGGACCTGCACAGAGATGATGCCTTTTATATTTTCCAACAGCCGCACAGACTGTAAGTGGATCGGCACGCAGAAAACACCGACGCACTCACGTCGGCCATGTCACAGACTGTGACAAGATTGTAGGCGGCTGCCAGGTCGAAGCTGAGCACTTTGCTCTTCACGCTGCGCGCTATTTTACAGTCGACACGACCCAAGTCTGCAACCACCAGAGACGGAGGTCTGAAATAAAAAGGCACAATTGATGTGTTTACAATTATAGCACATTAAACTAAAAGTAGCGGCTCACCTGTACGTGAAATCAAGACAGTGCCAACGCAGATCTTTTAGGTGATAGGACCAACAAGCAGTCAAAACTGTTGGTCTTCTCTCAAACTGCTGACATTAACAAAGCCGTCTCCTTACAGCAGCCAAATGAAGCATCAATGCATTACTCTTCAGCAGAGTAATGGAAGGTATTTACTGTGTGCAGCAGATACATGATGTAGATAATGGGAGGTGTGGACCCTCAACAAGAAATGTGAAGGATATTAAATTCTTTTTACTGTTTTGGCGGTGTAGAGGGACGGCCTTGTTAATGTTTTGAGAAAAAGCTGAAGTAAAGATGCGTGTCTGTAAAAATGCATTTTATACATTGATTAGATGACATGATGGCGTCCACTGGATTGGCGGGCCGTCTCTGAACCTGCGCCGTGTGTCCTCTGTGGTAGATCCCGAAGGCCTGTGGGTCCTGCTTGAACATACGCTTCACCTCGCCGCTGGACCTGCCGTACAAAACCTCATTGATGTATTGGAACCGGGCCGAATCCAGCCGCCGCTCCATGTAGGACCTCAGGGAAGCAGAGTGGTCCTCTTTCGCCTCTTCTTCTGGGACCGCAGGCTCGTCTGTCGTCTCCGCGGGACTCTCCTGCTGGACCGGTTCCTGTCTGCGGAGCAACTTCCGGAGCTTCTCCCTTTTCAGAATCTGTTCTTTGCTCAGCTCAGGTTTCAGTCTTTTCATGGGCTGCTCACCTGCGATCTCCACTTCAGGTACATCTGCTTTCTGTTTTAATCCATCGGCAGAAGATTCAGTTGCTCTTTTTCAACTTTGCCACCGACTCGCTGCTTTTCCTCTCCGAGCGTCTGTGTGTCTGTTGTACCGGACAAGTCTGTGTCCTCTTCTGGCTTTTTCATTTTCTGTGGTTTACTTTGCTTTTCCTTTTTCTTGGCTGGTGTCTGACTGTTGTTGTTGCTACATGAATCTATTTTGACTTCTTCCGTTGGCTTGTTCTGCTCTGCAGATTCTGCTTTATTGATTTCCTTCTCTGGCTTATTCTGACTATTTATTTTTACATTTCCTCTTGTTCTTCATTTTGGTTTTCCACTGTTGTCTGCTCAGTCTCTCCACGTCTTCTGGTTTGGATTTGATCATTTGGTTATCCGTTGTTTTCGCCCATTGATGTGGTTTTTAATTTCAGGGCCGCTTAAGGGAGAAAAACATTTGGATATTATCTCATATTTAAGTACTGTGAACATCAACATTGTTGTTTATCAATCCAATGAATTCTTCTCCACACTAAAATGTTTTTAAATTGATGAAATGTAAGCCTTTAACCAGTTAATTACTCACCAAATTTGTTGTCTTTCTTCCTCTTTTTTGTTGCAAGTGTCTCCTCATTAACTGTCTGATCCAAGTCTCCATTGTCTTGCTGCTCTCCTGTTGTCTCCGCTTGCTTTCGCTTCTTCCTCCTCTTCTTCTTCTTTTTCTTGCAGGTCATGGGACCACGTCTGCCTCACTGTCGCTGTCCTGCTGATGGTTGTCGTTCTTACACTCTGGTACTGACCCGAGTGTCTGCAGGGTCCGCAGCCGGCTCTTCTTTCCAACCAGCTTGGGCTGATCTGGGGATTAATTCAGATAATGTAATAAGTCTTTGAACTGAAACGTGTGTGTGTGTGTGTGTGTGTGTGTGTGTGTGTGTGTGTGTGTGTGTCTTTTTTATTCAATCATTTATCTATTTCTTAAAATCCAATTCAACATCAGCAAATGTTTCACTGCTTGACTGTCTCCCAGAACAGGAAACATTAAAAACTAAAACAAAACAACGTACAGAAAACCAGCTGTTACATTTCCTGTCATCTTTCCTTTTTAAAAGTTTCACCATCTTCTGCTATGTATGTTGGACTTCCACAACTCAGAATGCTTAATAAAGCCATACATAATACTGGTTCCCCCTTATTGTAGTACAGCTTACACATTTACCTCGACATCCGTGCTGCTGGTCGCCTTCTGGGTGTTTCTGAGGACTGCTTTGCTCTGGACCTGACCGTCTTGGTCGTCACTGTGGTCTTCATCCTCATTAAACATGTTTCCCGGAGGACTGTAAGGAACACAGAAACACTCATACAAATGTAAAGCACTGCTGAAGAGGAGAAAACAACTGTAGTTCTTAGATAGAGCCTACATTTTCTGCTCTTATTCAGGATTTGTAGAGTTCAAAATGTAACTAGGCTATTTGTATCACTAATAATATTTATCATAAGCACTCTGAACTTGAATGAATGAATACATGTTTATAAAGTCTTGTTTCATATTTATACTCTTTACTGTACTATATGCATTTTACTTAAACATGCTTAGATCTGTTACTGACAGGTTTGTTGACATGTTTACACATGCAAGGACTTTGTATTAGTAATTTAGTGCATAACGATCATAAAAGAGAAAAGGAAAAAGTGTAAATAGAAGTGCAGAGTGAGCGATCACAAAGTTCTGAAGCCTTAAAGTAGCAGCGGTCGTGTCTGTTTCCATGTGAGTGCGTGCGTGTGATTGGTCCAGACAAAGAGCAATATTAATCATTTTCTCATAATATATATATATATATATATATATATATATATATATATATATATATATATATACGTATATATATATATACGTATATATATATATACGTATATATATAGATATACGTATATACATATATGTATATATATATACACATATATATATATATATATACATATATATATATATATATATATGTATATATATATACATATATGTATATATATATACATATATGTATATATATATATTATATACATATTTAACGACTGTTCCACAAACACATTGATGTTCTGCTTGTTTGTTACATGTTGTGATAAACAGCTGCTGCTTCTTCTCTTACTTGTGAGGGTTTTATTGTGAAAACAGATTCATGAAAAACATCATCTTCATTTTTATCAAACACACTTTATGTTTCGTACTGATGAGTTTCATACAGATCCAAACGTTAAAGTGCTTCAACATTGTCTATGTAGCTGCCGACTCATACATGTAACCACAGGTGTCCTCAGTGTTAGCCAGTTCATAAACAAACAAACCAAAACACCACATAAACAGCAACATCATTACACTAAACAAATAACGGAAAAAACACTATCTAGGTGTATCATAAATCGAAACTGTAGCCAGGAAGCCTCTGTCTCTGATACTGACTGATGGGCCAGTCAGTGAATATATGCTTATGCTGAGTATCATCTCCTGAGACATTAACTAGACAGCCTTCAGTCAGATGAGGTCCAACAATGTAGATTACAGTTGGAGGTTGCCGATGACAAGAGATAGCGCTGCCAAAATACAGATTTGAAAGCCTGTGCACACCCAGAACACACTCACACAGGTGATTTAAATGACTTTAAATCCCTGGATCGGCCTCTTCTCAGGCTTGTTTCTGTGTGCACAAACTGGTAGTTTGAAACTGAGCTTGATTAACAGCTTTAGTGCATCTGTTAAGGTAGGACGAATCAGACTTTGATCATTCTTATTAGTACATGGAGGCACATTATTTTATACCGTAGCTCTGCCCATTTTTAACCTGAGCAGAGGTCTAATCAGAACAACTGTGTGAAAAGCAAGAGCAACATAAAAACCATGACATGATTTTAAAGGAATCAGAGTATTTATAAAATCAAATTACTTTGATATATCTACATATAATCTGCTCTTTTTTGGACAAAATGTGCCTAGTCGTTTCTGAGGGCACTTTCAGCATGTTTTGAAAAACTGGTAAAAAAACAAGCAAAACAATTGTTAACGTTTGTCGATCTCTACTGGTGATTATTTAGAATTGCAGCAATTGCAATAAGGGTAAAATGTATTTCTGTCCCTATGGTCCCCTGTAATTTGAACTTTACCCAAAATGTGCAATTTAACTTGGCGTACCTCATGTCAAACATGACCTTTTGAGTTCATTATCCACAAGCCTAAGTCTTATTTTGACGGCAAGTCCTTTTTAAAAAAGATTCATAGTGTAGCAGCAAGTGAGTGCAGGTGTACTATAAACATATATCCCTTAATGTGAAAGGCTTGTGACTTCCCTGTTTAATTGAATTGACAAGTATGGCCGATGTTTGTATCTAGGCCTCTGTAATTACCCTAATGTATTTAAAATAATTGAAAAAAAAAAATGTATATCATCAACGGTATCTTGACTGAGGACTTGAATTTGAAACAAATATGGGCAACAGGAGGACAACATTCTCCAACAGGCATTTTGACTCTTCATACGTCAGCTTTTATTTGGTTACACAAACAATTATAACGTCATCAAAGCCTTTACCTGGGAAGAACAAAAACTGGATCACGCCGCGTGCATGCTTCAAAATGTATTTGAAGCATGCACGCGGCGTGATCCATTATCCAGGCAAAGTTACCTACATATGCAAGAAAATCGTAGTTTATGACGCAAGCAGTGGCGATTTTAGCCTGAAATTTCAGGTGGGGCAATTTTGTATGACGTCATGTCACCGTCACAAAAATAGAGGTAGCTGATTATTATAAGCAGTAGGCCTATATAGACCAGTGAGATATGCTATGGGCTGCATTTTGAGTGCCAGCAGCATTTCAAATGAATTTCGCTTGCTTCAGCGCTCAGCGCGACACAAAGATGTTGCCTATAATACAGCATTAAAGTAAAATGATTGCAACAAAGTAAAAAGATTAGACAGACACATAGCTCAAACAACTTGCATAATGTATTAAGCTTGTGGCACACGTGTGGCATACAATATGAAGCGAAAAGCACAACTGAAACAAATAACAGCAACAAAACATGCTGCTGAATGAACAAAACGTGCGTTACGAGAGTTTTCGCGGTTTACGCAATATTCGAGTCGAGTTGTTAGGCAGATTTCGTGGGGCACATCTGAAAGTGCCCCATCTCCCAATGTAAACTTTGGCCTGTGTGGTTCACGCTCATTTGTGTTTCCATGGCAAATCTCTTAAACTTGCGCCACTGCGTGTGTTCACCCTTTATACCACTAGATGGCAGTATATGTGTATTTAAACCATAGATTTAGTCATATTTACCTGTGTCTTTGTTAATTATCTAGGTTATTGATACAGATGTATTTAATGCATGTTATTTCATCTGATATTTGATGTTCATGGTTAATTTGCAACCTTGTTATATACATCATGTATTTACTTGTTGTATTTATGTCATTTAGGGGTGACTGTGGCTCACGGGGTAGAGAGGGTGTCCCTGAGCAAGACACTAAACCCCTAACTGCTCCCCGGGCTGCTCCCTGTACTAGGGATGGGTCAAATACAGGGAACACATTTCCCCACTGCAGGACTAATAAGAGATTGTTTAATCTTTTTAATATTTAATTTAAGAACTATACAAACCTACATGGAAGAGTGAGCATGTGTTGATCATAAGGCCCACAGAATTAGAACAGTTTTATTTGAAAGAGAATTATTAAACATTAAATTCTTATTATAGGGAAGGGGATCCCTAGTTACTTGACCAGAGAGGGATGCCCAAAAAAGCTGTCCACAGACCTTTAGCAGGATGCGTCAGTGGCTGCAGACTGGTATACGAACAAGAGGTGGGTTCATTGACACAAGTGTCACACTTTGGCAGCGGGAGCACAGGACCAGGAAGCTGCAGAGAGAGAATTTGCTCTGCAGTGCCCAGATGTGAGTGTACTGCTGCACAATGCTGTCAATAATCTGAGATGGACTCAAGTGCCTGATTGATGTTACAGGAAGACTTTGTCAGCACTGATGTTTTTTTTAAATTTTATCTCTTTCATCTGCTTGTAAATAGGTCAAATATAGAATGTGAAATTAACTCATTGCATTGTGATTACATTCCTGTATTTGACTTGTGAGGATGGATTCAGTCCTCTCTCCGACCACGGAAACGTCACTGATGACAATCATTTTTGGACAGAAGAGTGGTGTGTTTTGGAACAGCTCTTGCAAGCCAAAACTGTGATGATATGATGGAAATGAGGTGAGCAGATTAACTGCAGACGGAAGAATCAGAAGAATTTAGATACAGCAATACAAGTCAAATACAGGAATCACAATGCAATGCCACCACTAACTCTGAAGGTTTCTGCTTTTAGGGGAGTATTTGACTTGTGCTTGACATGTTTTTTCTCTCAGATTACAGTTACAGTTTTAAATAGTTTTAAACAGCCCTCCTCCCAAAGTAGGCTTCTGCAGAGCAGTGTTATTGGATGGGAACTTAATTTTACAAGACAGTGCCATGCTGGTGTGTCCAACATGCTAAAGAGCTGGTAGTCTGTTGCACTGGTTCCCAACCCAATTCCAGCCTGAAGCTCTGCATCCGCCTACAGCTCCAGAGATCAATCTGAGGGGTCACAAGACCAGTAACATGGCAGCAAAAAAGAAAAGAGAACCAATTCATCTGTTTTTTGCTCTTGTTTTGTGAGATTAGTAAACAAATTAAAAATATTCTGGAGTCAAACATTTTGTATCCCAATGGCAAATAAACTGAAGTCATTTTATTTGGACTACAGTATTTGACCAACATTATATCTTCTCATTTTGGCCCTTTGACCTCTTTGGTTTAATCATTCAATTCAGGATTTAAGTGTGACAATTAAATTGATGAGGTAGTTAAATTAGGCTTAATGTTTGATGCTAGGCTCACCTGGAACGTACATATTGATAAAATGGTTAATAAATAAGTGTAAAAAGGTTTTAAATGTAATGAGATGCTTGGTGGGAACAGAGTGTGGAGCTGACAGGTCTGCATTGAAAGCTATTTATATAGGTCTGATAAGATCAGTTCTAGATTACGGCTGTGTGGCATATAGGTGGCAAACATTGTGGTTGTAATACAAGCACAAGCATTAAGGATATGTTGTGGGGCCTTTAAAACAACATATGAGTGTGAGTTTGCTTCATTCATACTGGTCGGTGTTTGCATGCTGCCGCAAGGCAACGTGCAGGAGGAACAGCGCACGCTCGCCGACCAGATACTGTGTGTGGAGCGAACCAACCCGGACTCTCTAGTTATTGTACTTAGTGACTTTAACAAAGGAAACCTCAGTCATGAACTCCCCAAATACAGACAGTTTATTAAATGTCCAACCAGAGAGGAGAACATTCTAGATCACTGCAACACCACAATAAGCGGGGCCTATCACACCGTCCCTCGTGCTGCACTGGGACTCTCTGACCATGTCATGGTCCATCTGATTCCTGCATACAGGCAGAAACTAAAGCTCTGTAAGCCTGTTGTGAGGAAATTCAAGAAGTGGACCAGAGAAGCTCTGGAGGATCTTCAGGTGTGCTTGGACTGTACAGACTGGGATGTTTTCAGGACTGCTACCAATGAGGACACTGAGGTTGTGACGTCATACATCAGCTTCTGTGAGGACAGCTGTGTTCCAACCAGCACCAGGGTGAGTTACAACAATGACAAACCCTGGTTTACAGCGGAACTCAGACAGCTGCACAAGGATCAGGCATTTAGGAGTGGGGACAAGGACTTGTACAAAGAGGCAAAATACAGGTTTAGTAAGACAGTGAGAGATGCTAAACGACTGTACTCTGAGAAACTGCAACACCAGCTGTCAGCAAGAGACTCTGCTTCTGTCTGGAGAGGTCTCTCAGACAGATCACCAATTAAAAGCCAAAAGCCCCACACGCCATGAATGACCTTCACCTGGCAGACGAGCTGAACGAGTTCTTCTGTCGCTTTGATGGACAATGGGACAGCCCTGACTCCATCCCCCACAACCCCATCAACCAGCCTCAGAACACCAGCCCCCCCTCCCCCAGCCCAGCAGGGGCCCACGCCTCTGTAACTCCCATCCCAGTGTCCCCCACACCCCCCTCCCCAGTGACGATTCTCTCTATTCTGGAGAGAGACGTCAACAGGCTGTTTAAATGTCAGAACCCTGCAAAGCAGCCGACCCTCTGTCTCCCCTCCACCCTGAAGCACTGTACTGATCAGCTGTCTCCGGTGTTCACAGACATCTTCAACACCTCACTGGAGACATGCCACGTACCAGCCTGCTTTGAGGCCTCCACCATCATCCCCGTCCCTAAAAAACCAAGGATCACAGGACTCAATGACTACAGGCCCGAAACCCTAAACTCTGTAGTCATGAAGTCTTTTGAGCGCCTTGTCCTGTCCCACCTCATAACCCTCAACGACCCACTCCTGGACCCCCTGCAGTTCGCCTACAGAGCCAACAGGTCTGTAGACGACGCAGTCAACATGGCCATCCACTTCATCCTCCTGCATCTGGACTCCCCAGGAACCTAGTCCAGGATCCTGTTTGTGGACTTCAGCTCTGCTTTCAACACCATCATCCCGTCTCTGCTGCAGGACAAGCTCTCCCAGTTGAACATGCCCGATTCCACCTGCAAGTGGATCACAGACTTCCTGTCTGACAGGAAGCAGCACGTGAAGCTGGGAAAGCACGTCTCAGCCTCCCGGACCATCAGCACCAGTTCCTCCCAAGGCTTCGTTCTTTCCCCTCTGCTCTTCTCCCCGTATACCAACAGCTGCACCTCCAGTCACCAGTCCGTCAAGCTACTGAAGTTCGCGGATGACACCACCCTCATTGGACTCATCTCTGGTGGAGATGATTCCGCCTACAGGTGGGAGACTGACCATCTGGTGACCTGGTGCGGTCTGAACAACCTAGAGTTCAACGCTCTAAAGACAGTGGAGATGGTTGTGGATTTCAGGAAGAACGTAGCCATACCGGCACCCATCACCCTGTGTGACTCCCCCGTCGACGCTGTGGAGTCCTTCCTGGGCTCCATCATAACTCAGGACCTCAAGTGGGAGCTTAACATCAGCTCCATCACAAAGAAGGCTCAGCCAAGGATATATTTCCTGAGGCAGCTGAAGAAGTTCAACCTGCCAAAGACAGTGATGGTGCACTTCTACACCGCCATCATTGAGTCCATTCTCTGCTCCTCCATCACGGTCTGGTACGCTGCAGCCACTGCCAAGGACAAGGGCAGACTGCAGCGCATCATTCACTCTGCTGAGAGGGTGATTGGCTGCAATCTGCCATCCCTCCACGACTTGTTCGCTTCAAGGACCCTGAAGCGAGCAAGAAAGATTGTAGCCGGCCCCTCTCACCCTGGACACGAACTGTTCGAGTCCCTTCCCTCTGTCAGGAGGATGAAGTCCCTCAGGACCAAGACCTCACGGCACATGAACAGTTTCTTCCCATCCGCAGTTGAGCTCATTAACAAAGCCCGGGACCCCCACTGACTCTGTCATCCCCAGGACGATTTTCCTACCGGTCACACTCCCCTTTACATCACTTCTAGGTTGTTATTTAAATACACTTGACACTTTTATACTACACTTACATCTCACTTGTTTATAGGCCTGTTATCTGTTCGTTTATGCACTTTATTTTATATTGCACTTTATCTTATGTTTCACTTTATTTTATATTTCTCTGTAAATTTGAATATGTTTCTACTTTGCACTGTGTTGTTTGTTGTTGACTGTTAAATGTTATGCACCTCCCGTCTTGTCAAATTCCTCGTATGTTCAACATACCATGGCAATAAATGGTTCTGATTCTGATTCTGATTCTGATATATGCCTGCATTGTAGGTAGAAATGGGGGAAATGCCATCAGATTTAAGAAGAATCCAGATCAGGATGACATATTGGGTCAGTTTACAAGGACATAACAACCATCCAACAATAAGTGCTATTGGGAACCAGAACTTTGGTTGGGTTGTTAAGAAGAAGGCTAGTGAGTTGGGTATACTGAATAGGAGTTATTCTCCAACTGTGGTTCTGCCAGCTATTCCTCCTTGGTTACTGCCACAGCCTGAAAATGCTCTTGGCCTCCTTGAACTGATGAGAAATGAACGTGGGGGAAGCTGGTAAGATCTTCAAGTCATACATCAGAAGGAATTACTACAATTATTTACAGACCCTAAAACTGGTAGAACAAGCAGCAGCAGCAGTAATCCCAGAATTCAATGTTGAGTGTGGGAAGAGACTCAGTGATGATTTATCTGTTAGCATGTGATGATGACTGTAGTTATTGCCTTACAGTGGGTAGGACATCAGGCCAGAGAGAGTGGTGATAGCATCAGACTCATGTGCAGTGTTAATGAGTTTGAAATTTTGCCACTCCAGAAGTAGAAAAGATTTACTGTATGAAATAATGCAATCACTATTCAGAATCCATTAAATGCGGGTGTCTGTTGAGTTTGTCTGGGTCCCTGCCCATGTTGGAGTCGATGGCAATGAGAAGGTGGATAAAGCAGCGAAAAAGGCTTTGAAGAGTGGAAGAAATAACATTAATGTAAAGTGGTGATTAAGGGATGGCAGAACGAATGGAATAAAGGGAGTAAAGGAAGATATATATTTTAAAATAAACCATTGGTTGGGAGTGCAGGATCTATTGAACGAAATAGGAAAGAGGAGAGAATTATAACTAGACTAAGGAATGGCTCTTAACAGTTCCCTCTATGTTATTGGAAAGCATAATAATGGAAAGTTTGAAGAAGAAACTGTGGACCACGTCCTGTCAGAGGTAAGATTTTTGAAAAATGGACTAAGAGAGATTGGAGGGGAAAATATAATTATTATACTAAAAAAAATCTTTGGCTTTTCCCCTTTTCTTTCTTTCTCTTTTATTGCATTCGTTTCCTTTTGTTTGGTTAATTATTTTATTTTCTTCGTTTGTCGTATTAGAGAGGGTATCCTTAGTCCACCCTCCAGATTAGTGGGTGGCGATAATGCACCCGAAAGCGGTTTGCCAACCGCCATTAAAAAAAGAAGAAGAAGAAGAAGAAGACGAAGAAGAAGAACAAGAAGAAGAAGAGGAAGAGGAAGAGGAAGAGGAAGAACAAGAGCAAGAACAAGAGGAAGAACCGGAATTGAAACTGGGTTTGCTTCTGCTGGCTGAGCCTGAGCACAGCAGATTGCTTTGGGTTGCACTTGTGTTATGATTTTTGCTATAGTGCATTATTACTAATGGAAAGAGCTATTGTCACTACTGGGAGTGTTCATGAATAATATGGAAATGTGGGCATTTCTTCCCCTTATCGGATGTGACTTCTAAAGGTGGGACAACGTCATAAACTAACGTTAACTAACAGTTAACGTTACTCTGGGAGGCTATGATAGCAGCTAACCGCGATCAGCTAACAGCTAACCAAAGAAAAGCGTCGCTGATGTTCGCCTAAACAAGCTTACGAGCTAACTAGATACAACCAATGTAATGTGCAGTGACATTCGTGACTACGTATTTTTACAGTCTGAATACAGAGTATAGCTGCGACTTTTAGAAGGTTCGCGCTAACTTAGCTAACGTAGCCAGTTAGCAAGGTTCAGCTAACGCTAGCTGTTAACCTAACGTTAACTGTCACCATCGGGTTGTTGGGTGAGAGTATCGCTGGGCACGAGTGCAACGTATTAAGCACATCTTCTGTTAGTGAAGCTCAACATGAAACGGTTAACATGTATGCTAATAGTTTGTCTCAAAAACAATAATTAAGGTTGACAAAATTGATATCCGACTTCCACTTTGCAGCTTAGCATTAGCTGCAGTTAGCATCAGTCGGGGAAACTCGTTGTGCTAATAACTGGCTGCAAAAAGTTAAATAAAGGCCCACACACATTGGTAACATTAGATATAATCGTAACACTATGTGGCTGGTCATCTGGTGTTGCTTGTTTGCTAACGTTAGATAAAGTCCTTGGGCTGGAGTGTGTCACAGCATCCTAACATGCTAACCTCAGCCAGGCTAATGTAACACCGTGGGACGCGATTGTTTTGCCCTTATTCACAGCTCTTATCTCGGTGCTGAAATTACCAACAGCGTTGTGTTCACAGTGTCAATACTCAAGACAGCCAGTTATTTTTTTTGTAGGTCATTTATTTACTGGTCAACACAAGTGACCGGTGATGGCTTACACCGGAGACAACATGTCAGTATTGTGACAACACGAACATGCCAAGCAGAGGTTGTTCCCCACCATAACTCACTGAGCTTTAGACCAATAGGCTGGTAAATGTCAATACATGTTGTTTTTTTCCTAAAGATTTTGCTCCAAGCCTTAATTTCACCATTTCCTGCCCCCACCATGTAATAGCTCTTATTTTGCTCCAAACAGGTGCTGGCACCTTTACTGCCTTGGAGCAGAGGGAATAATCAAAAGATGGAAAAGATGAGTGCTCTCCACTTTTCATCGGCCACTGCTTTAAGACTCTCGGAGAGAGACTGAAAGGAGAGAGAAAGGGATCCTCTGGAATACAGGCAAGAGGGTGAGACAAAGTGAAAACATCCAAAACTGTGAGTTGCTTTCCGAAGCAGAGGAAATGGCTTTCTTGGACAACCCGGCCATTATTCTGGCCCACATCAGACAGTCTCATGTGACCAGTGATGATACAGGAATGTGTGAGATGGTACTAATAGACCAGGATGTAGATCTGGAGAAGTGCCAGCTGGCTCTGGTGCCTGGCAGCAGCTGTGGGTCAACGGGGTCGGGCTCCCTGATCGAGGGGGGTGGCGGCGGCGGCAGTGTGACAGACAATCATGCCTGCGACCTCTCCCAGTCCATGGACATCACATCCAGCTGGGACTTCGGCATCCGTCGGCGCTCCAACACAGGTAGGCACATCTCCAGGCTCCGGCTGGTTAGCAGGGCAGGCTTTCTGTCGGGCACACCTTCCCCTCTGTCATTATGGCAGGGGCAGCCAGAAAGCCAGTTCTGCTATTGTTTGGATGGGGTTTGTGTGTCTAATCTGGGCCAGTGGTTTAGTGAGGCTCATGTCAAATTGTGTGCTATTGAAGGTCTTAAAATCCTGCAGCTGTCTTAGATGAGCACAACCTTCAGCCTACAATTTTCAGTCTGCTTTTCCGTTGGTTGCATTCCACAGAAATGTCTCTTCTCAGAGTCTCAAACTATTTCTTAATGCATGGTGATCCAGGAGAATGTTCTGATCTCATTGCTGCTTTTGATCCTGTCTACCTGTCTATATCTTGGTAGAGAGGCTCAGGTCGTGGGCGGGTATCTCTTGATCAGCTGTGGAGTGGTTCTTCTATTACATTTCAGACAGGACTTTCTCAATTACTGTTTATAGCTCTGCCTGATCAACTCAATCTCTGTCTCAGTCATAAAAGTATTCTCACAATATTTCTGCGAGAGATGGTCAAACTGGAACAAGGTGACTGTTAAACCAACTCTTTGTATTTGTCAAAGAGCTCCATCTGTCAGTCAGTTGCTGATGTGACAAAAAAACCACAGCACTGTACTGCAGCCACTTGGGCGTTGAGGGTGTGTAGAGGAGGAGAGCCATCAGAGACCCCACAGAAGCAGAAGAGAGAGCATCAAGATGGCTGTGGCTCAAGAGCAGACAGCCATAGGGCCAGATGTAGCTAGCGATTAGGACACGAGCTGGGGTCTGAACAGCTGCATACATACATACCCCTGTTATGTATGCAGCTGAGAGACACGGAAGTGTCCGGATACATCGATATGTTTTGACGAGCAGATCAGACATTAGGGTGAAGAAAAAGCCTCTCCCTACAGACCAGCATTATGAAAGAGACTGTTGACTGAACAACTTTGTTTAATGAGTAAATATCCAGCACCTCAGGGGTCAATGATTTTTTTTCACTGGTCTGGTTGGGGAAGTAGGTTAGGAGTCAGACTTGTACAAATAGTTTTATTTAGTAGTGCTTCTCAAATGGCAACAAAGCCCAACATTGTTTGTCCTCTATTTAGAGAAATGCATTTGGAGTTTAGGCCACATCTTCTTAACGCCAACCAACTAAACTTCGGTTTCAAGGACGAGTGAAATACTCGCCTGCGCTTCAGCAGGTACACTTCACCTTCCACCATTTTCTGTGTCGATCCCCGGCTCTGCTTGTCCGTGTCGATGTGTCCCCGGGGCAAGACGCTTAACCCCAAATCGCTCCTGCAGTGTGTGTGAATGGGTATGAATGGTTAGTTAGTCCTGATGACAGGGTGCACCTTGCATGGTAGCCCTGTCATTGGTGTATGAATGGGTGAATGATGTCATGTAGTGTTAAAGCGCTTTGAGTGGTTGGAAGACAAGAAAAGAGATATACAAGTACAGTCCATTTACCATTCTTGCTAGTGCCCGATCTGTACTTGGCGTGTGCAACTCTCAGCAGTGATGAGAAGCAGTTCTGAAAAAACCCAACGTGATTTGTTTAACTATTTTGAACTACCACTTGCCCGTTTTGGCAAGTGATATGCTAGATTTACTGCTCTACGGTGTCCCTTTATTTGCCCTAAGCTAGCGGGCAATCCTTGTTGTTGAGCGCCGCCACCTGATTGCCACATTTATCAATGTCAACTGCAACTTCATTTCCCATTTAGGACAATAAAGTGTCCTCGTGGTAGCCCCTTAAATCTCAAGGTTTGGGCTGTCGGTCAATCCATCTTCAAATGCTGCTGTTTGAGTTGGGATGTGGGGGTGTAATATGACGTGTACTAATTGAGTATAGTGAGTTTGAATCAAATGAAGAGTGTGAATCTGTTTTAAGCTACATTCAGGTGTTTTAATTTGAAGGTAATTGTGGTTTTGGTGATAGAGGGAGTCCAGAGGTAGACGGCATGTCTCTTTTTGGCTCCCTTGAGCTTTGCTCTAAGTTTGGTGGAGTGCTGGTCTTGGTTCTGGTTCTGGTTCTGGGTTGTGGGTAGAGAGACTTTCAGCCTTGAGATTGATCACTGACCTGTGGTGGCTGTCTCATCAGGACTCCAACAAGACAGCCGAGAGAAACCTGGGGCTGCTGGTAAGATGAGAGGGATGAACAAACAAAAACAAAAAGTGTTTTGACAATGTGTACTAGTTTTATTTGGTGATTTACTGTACATATTAGTGTGTGACTGTCTGTCAAAATATTACATGGCAGAGAGTGTGTTGCTCTCACAGGCCCAATGAAAGAGATGCATTATATATTTGAACCAAAGCACAATGTACTGGTGTTTTAGTGGTGTACGTAATGATGATTTTTATTTCCCCAGGTTTTTAGCAACCTTTTTGCCGGTGACTGAAATTTAAAAGTTGTTTTTTTCTTTTTCTTTTCAGCGCAAAGACTTGAAAGGTTAAGGAAAGAACGGCAGAACCAAATCAAATGTAAAAACGTTCAATGGAAAGAGAGGTCAAACTCCCAATCAGGTAAAAAAAAAATCAACTTATTTCAACAGCAAAGCTCTGATAGTTACTAATATTTTAGAACGTTTCACTTTTTACTGTTTGTTTTTTTTTATTCGTAGGGAATTTTTCTAAAAATCTTTATTCTAATTAAAAAACGCCGATAAGAAATCTGAATGTTCAAAGCATTTTCTCTGACGTACTCTAAAATATTCTATGAAACATCTCAATACCATGATCCCATAACGATGGCAGGACTGAGGTGTTATTAACGGGATTCTTCTACACGCCCACTGGGATAAGAACACATTTTGACTACAGCAAATTGCATTCAGTTTTTCTGACTTGATTGGAATATTTATTTTTTTTATTTTTCTTGTGAACGGAGTTCTGATTACTGAGTAATGTTCTATCTAAAAATTCAAGTTAAACAAGGAAGAAAATAACACTTTGTTTGAGCTTTACACAGATTTACTTCAGATACTTTTGTGCCTTCATGTAAAGACTTGTACCTAAAATATGTATGTACACGGAAATATATGTGTAATAACATATGCTGCAGTTTTCTCCAGTACTCTACTCGTTACTAGTTTTAATCACACGGTTATAACAGTTTTTCCCAATGTACTTGAAAATAACCAAGTGATGCTGCATGTTGTTCATTGCTCTGATGCTTTCTGTCCAGTGGAGGATCTGGGGTCCCTGTTTGAGAAACGGGACTTTAAGGACAGGCCGCAGACAACAGGTACCAAATCCACCCTTTCACTGCGGCTGGAGCAGTGTCCCCAGCAGCTCAACAACCCCTTCAACGAATACTCCAAGTTTGATGGCAAGGTGAGTCTTTCCACATTCAGTTTCTCTTCATTTGTATCTTTCAGGTATCTTCTTTAAAAGAAAGTCATTTAGAATTAAGGGTGTCATTCTGTAGCAAAGAAGACACGTGAAGCCTATTTGATTGAATTCATCCGACACAGAGAAGCTTCTGTCTCATCATGCACCATTACAGGAGCTGTATCCCTTTACTCTCTGTAATCAGGGTTTTTCCTCTGCATGGTGTCCTCTTCACCTTTTTAGGGCCACATTGGCACAACGGCAACCAAAAAGATAGACGTCTACCTCTCCATGCAGCTGGCTCAGGAGAAAGTACACCCGATGACGGTGGTGACCATTGCCAACGCCCGCGTCCACGACCTCATCGGCCTCATATGTTGGCAGTACACAAGCGAGGGACGAGAGCCCAAACTCAAGTGAGCAGAAAAAAGCCATTTCGACACCCCTTTGGTAGAATGTACATGTCTGCGTAACACTCTGTCTCCACAGTGAGAATGTGACCGCCTACTGCCTCCACATCGCAGAGGACGATGGCGAGGTGGACACGGACTTCCCGCCGCTGGACTCCAATGAGCCGATCCACAAGTTTGGCTTCAGCACTCTGGCCTTGGTGGAGAAATACTCGTCACCCGGTCTCGCTTCCAGACAGTCGCTGTTTGTCAGAATGTAAGTAAGGGAACATATTCATGTGTGTGTGTTTTATGTACTTGGAGTGCAGGGATTAATGGTATTAGGGCTGAACCACATCATATTATCTCTGATTATTCTCTGGTGTTTCCAAACAAAAATGGTAATTTTTTTATAACCTCTGGACTTTAATAGCTCATATATGTTTCCGTAAGATTTTTGCTCATATTCAAATCTTTCAGCACTTTCCAAACATTAAAAGATATAAATTCTCTAATCCCCCCTGTTAAAAATGAGCAAATTGCCCACCGGTTGTAGGGTTCCAGGTGCAGTGGAGCATTGTTTACTACTTGTCGCCTGTCTTGATGATGAAAGTTAAATCTACAGATACATTCTTTACCTTTTCTGTTTGTTTCTCTCCCATTTTAGAAATGCTGCTCATGGCTTCTCTTTAATCCCTGTGGACAGCCTGAAGGTAACCATGAAGGAAATTCTCCAGAAAGCCCTGAAGAAGAGGAAAGGCTCACAGAAAGGCTCAGGTAGATGATACAGTTCATGTCGTCTTTGGATTGGTTGCTTGTCCAGCACATTGTATCTGTGTTGTGGCTCCGTCAGCTGTAATGACCAAAATAAATATTCTGTTTATCGTCTCCCATCACTGCCTGCCGTTATGAATCCAAATTGAATGTGCTCGCTGTCACTTTTTCACTACACTGTGTGCTTAGAGATTTTACTGGAACAGGGTTTTCTCCCTTATAATCTCCATAATCGCATTCTGTCGGCGTTGTCCGTTTATCTTTTCTCTCCATTCCCCTTATGAATGCATGGTCTACTCTGTATATTACAATAAATAACACACACAACTAGTGTGCTGCTGTCTCAGTCCAAAACTCCAAATGTATTGTAAGAAGACTGTAATCATTTAAAGCATGTTTTTATCCAAAGAATGAATCTACCTAAATCCATATTTGTTGGCATTTAGCCAAAACATAATTTCACTGCGATCAAAAACTTTGTTTGCTCTTCCAGTTGCTGCCAAAACACACACACACACACACACACACACACACACACACACACACACACACACACACACACACACACACACACACACACACACACACAGAGAAAATTAAATATCAGGTTATGATAGATTATGAGCTGTTCCCCATCTAACTGTAAGACTTGAGTGTGTTGCTGTCGTCTGACTCGTCATTCTCCGTCAGGGCCCATGTATCGTCTGGAGAAGCAGACGGAGCCCAACGTCTCTGTGGACCTGGACTCGACACTGGAGAGCCAGAGCACACTGGAGTTCTGCCTGGTCAGAGAAAACAGTAAGTAAACCCACAACTGCCTCATCTTCTCAATGTCGCCAGCTTCACCATCATCATCACCATCGTCTGAGAGGGTTCTGACAGGGATCCCACATCTTAGGAGAGTTTAGACTGAAAGAATACGTCACTACAAAATCAGATTCACATTTGTTTTTGTAGGACTCTGTAGGATATATATTGCAATCCATAATGTCTTCATGCAGACAGTACAAAGTTATGACTGTAACAAATAGCTCAAAGCATCATGCAGAACGTCAACATTGGCGTCCAGCTTTTTTCTTCTATTCTGTTTAAACCTGGTATTTCTGCACGGCTGCAGATTAAATCAGTCATCAGTCTTTCCCCTATATTCATTCTGCGGCTGCAAATTATGAGCGCCGCTGCTGGAATTTCACACCATCATGAATATCCTCTGCTCTAACTTTGCCGGTGCCGGTTACTCGCGCTTTGGTAGTGAATAGTATGACGCTATCTGTAGAATTTGATCCCAGTGGTGGCAGCGTGGGATTGTTTCCAGCTCGTGTGATCCAAACATTTCCATTAAGTCCAAAAGTCTAACTTTATTGAAAATGTAATCATTACAAAAATTCAAGATGTTTTTATCTGATGACATATTTTGCTTTAATCCGTATTTGTTTCTGTCAAAAGCAACGTTTTCACTGCGGTCAAAAACGGTTTGCTCTCTCGCTTGAATGTGAAAAAGAAAGAAAATAAATTTGATACAGCCTACAAAATATGTATTAGCTACTGGTAAAGGACTCACTGCTAAACTGCTTTCATGCAACTGTATCAAATGATGACTGAATATGCAGGACAAATATTCAGGACGCTGTTGTCAATTTGTGCTTGATCTTCCTTCTGTCTGCAGGCTCCAGGGGCGAGGAGAGCTCCGAGGAAGACCCCCCTATTGACATCACCACGGTCCAAGACATGTTGAGCAGCCACCACTACAAGTCCTTCAAGATCAGTATGATTCACAAGCTGCGCTTCACCACAGATGTCCAGCTGGGTACGTGCTACTTACTCAGCCTAACTCTGTCAGCCGTAGCTTGGTCCACGGCTCCTCCAACAACAAATGTGCGATGACGTCATGCTATGTAAATTAGCCTATGAGGTCATCTTGCCGGTTTTTGGAGCTAGTGCTAGCTAGATCCGTTGGCGCGGGACACATACGGGACAATGTACGTTGATGCTGTCAGCTGTAACTCGGGATAGCTAAGGATAGGAACGTTTTCCTGGTGCTGTAATCCTATCGTTTCCGGTGGGACAGACAGTCTCGATACTGAATGATAGTCAGCGCTCAGCTGTGGAAGTTTAGGTGAGGAAAAACGCCAGCTTTGCATTTTGATCTATTGTGCAAACACAAACTGTGTGCCACCACTGCCTACCAATTCACATCTTCTTGGTCGCAATTCAGCTGATTTAGGGAGAACTATTTTGATTTCAGGATATTGTGTTTTTATAAACCCAAACTGGAAAGTATCGTTCTCTTTTGTTAACATTCTTTTCTTCTAAGTTCTTTATTATAGACCGTTATAGTCCTGCTTGCATCTTCAGATCTTTGGAAATCAATCACCTTCTTGACAGTCTCTTCTCAAAGGGTTCTCCGGATCTTTTTATTATTATTTTATCATAAACTCAAAAACCAAAGTACTGGACACCTTGAGATGTTTGAGCTTATGATAGAGGAAAAGTCAAAGGGCATCCCCAAATGCATTAAAACGTATCCTGAGTGGAACATTACTGCGTGCGTGTACCAATTGTCATGACAGTCCATCCAATGGTTGTAGAGATACTCCACGCAGAAGTTTGTGCATAATAACATGCGCGTAGTTCAACAATGCATGGTTATCATGCGTATGAAATATGTCTTCCATATACGAACGGACTCGACTGTTTCTTCAGGCGTTTCAGGAGAGAAGCTGGAGATCGATCCCGTCACCAATCAGAAGGCCAGCACCAAGTTCTGGATTCGACAGAAGCCCATCTCCATCGACTCGGACCACCTCTGTGCCTGCGACCTCGTAGAGGAGAGAAGCCCCAGTGAGTGGACCACGCACCACCTCTCTGCATCAAAGTCCCAGCACAGACATGCAGATACATGCTCACAGCACCACTTCACGCCTTACTTCAAACAGAGCCGTTCAACGGTTCACTATATGTAGTGCTACGTTCTTATGCGAGTGCTCTGATTCTTAAATGCAGGCCTGTTCTTTGATTTTGAAATAGCCATGCTGTTATTTATGATTCACTCTTTGTTTCATCAGCGCAGTTTTCCGTCACTGTGACGATTCAACTGTGAGACTGGCTTTAGATCAGTGTAGTGCCCATGGTAGAAGCTGCAGTAAAGTAATGTGCTGCAGTGGACGGGGCTCAAATATTCTAATATTTCTATCATTTTTAGGAGTCTAAAATACTGCTGCTGCTCTGGTTAGGCTATCGTTATTCTATCACCTTTAAAAACCTGCTGCACCTTATTCACAAGCTACTTGATCCAAGTTTAGATTCCAAAGTTAATTTATTGAATGAATGTTGGACTCCTGACTTTAACAGGACACAAGTGGCTAATCATTTTACGGGAGAATTCATGTAAAGATTCTATGATCTGCCGCCGGTGATTTTTTGTCATTCTAACCAGTGAAACCGCCGCCTTGAATTCTTCAGTGACATTTTCTGTTGCATGTAATTGGATTACATTTGATCATGTTAGAGCCAATGACAGCATGAACACAGTCACTGTGAATATGTATTAAGTGTCCTGCCAGTCCTTTTCTTATTATAGAGCCTTCCTCTCACATGATGATCATAGTATTCAGCCAGCCAAACCAGAGTGACAACTTGCTTCATCTTGTCCCGTAAAGAATCAGTGGGCTTTTATTTTTGGATTGTTTATAATTTGCTCTTCCTTTTTCGTGCTGGTGGTCTTCCTCTGCCCTGAGGAGAGGGGACTCCCTCGTGGTGTCGGATCACACAAAGACGTGGCTGAAGATGTGCAGGCAGGAAGTGAAGGCGTGTCCATTGTCTGTCTCGTTAAACGCTGGTTTTCCTCCGTGTCTTACAGGTCATGCAATATTTAAGCTCACTTATCTCAGCAACCACGACTACAAGCCGCTCTACTTTGAGTCTGATGCTGCTACTGTCAACGAAATAGTGCTGAAGGTGAGTTCTCTTTCACCGTCTTTCTATTTCTTGAGGGCAAACTTTTCAGTAACAGTTTCGTCCGGCATGAACAGTTCCTCCAGCTCACAATTCAGGCCTTTATGAGTTCTGCCTTCGTCTCAAAGTACAGTTTAAATGGTATTTCCATTTTTATATAGTTTTATTTCACCGCAGTACTCTTAGCCCTGATGATGTCATGGTGATGTAATCAGGGTTGAAGACCTCAAACAGGAAGCCTGAGTTCTAGACTGGAGGTGAGGGTCTATATAGGACCCAGTGTTTTTAGAGCTAGAATGAAGGTCTAGTTTGAAGATGGTGCGGTAGGAGGAATGTTGCTCCAGTGTCGCTCAGCTCGTTGTTTTGGTTTCCCTTCTTTTGGTTCAGTCTAATGCTCTTATGGGTTTTCAGTGGAGAAGCTTTGATAAACACACAACTTGTCCAGCATCAGACAGCAGACACGTAGTGGAGCATTTCACAGCTAAAGAGATACATAGATATTTCCCTCAGGGGTTGGTGGAGACCAAAACCGAGCTAAAAGAGAGTGAATCTTAGACTTAGACACAAAAAGCACTCCCAATGTAAGCTAACACTCTAGTCTACTAATCTGCTGTTTGCTAACACATTCTACATATCGATGTTTGTTGGCCCAGAAGGCCCAAAACCCTTCAATACTCCTTCTATCTAAGTTATTGATTGAAGAGCAGGAATGATCTGTGCAAACACGTTCTGAAGAATCTGTAGTATTAAATGTGTTGCACATAAATTGGTCGTTGGACAAATAAAAACGTAATATTTCACATAAAAAGTATGAAGACCGACATTTAAATTATTTCATTACAATTGTGTAGTTGTTGATGTATTGATAAACACTTCAAAATGTCCTACAGAACTACATATGCTGCAGTTACACTCGTCTTTTCAATGTGAGTGTGTTCTCTATTGACACTTAATGTGACATATCTGATCAGATATGTTTTTTTTGCCCGAAGAACAACTGTTAAACGGTGGATGGACACATTTAACTTCTACATTATTTTTGCTGTTTACTCTTCCTCCCTGCAGAATTAGTAGACTTGTTGTTATTTTAGAGTAGCCGCTAACAAAGCTCTGCTAATTCCCAAAGTCGGCAAGGACCAATCTAGGAGCGAGTGGACTTGGAGCCTTAGGTTATAGAGTTACTATGGTGGCGATCGTCTGTTATTCCATTGTATTCATGGTAAAGGCCTGTGACTGTCGGCGGTAAAGCTGTTGATGTTTCAAATCAACATTCTCAAATACATCGTGAA
>NW_027176285.1:7733834-7798834 GCF_023349555.1 Cebidichthys violaceus
GGATCATCTGCAGTAGTTGGATTTGAAACCAATATACGTGTTTCAGCAGAGCCTCAGTTGGTCTCTGTTAACTGTTGTATTCAAAGCTGCTGAACAGCTCCACTGTTCATCTCGGGGGTTCTATGAGGTCCGGTTGTGATGCTGGTTGAGGATTATGTAAATGAAGGGCTTACCGTATAATGAGCCGGCGCTCAGGGACCACCTTGGTTTCTTGGCCTATCTTGATCATTAGCTTCAAACTTTTTTACTGGACTCACCCTTAAAGAGGATCAACCCAGAGACTCTGTACTGATCCTTTACTCGGGGTGTCTTTGCAGCAGGGACATTCCACATGGAGTTGGCAGAGAAGACAGATTCATACTGACACAGGTTTTTGGAAGCCTTTTGGTCATAGTTTTTGTCCGTTCTATGGTCCTGCAGTCCTCGAGATGATGATTCCATACCTAGCAATGTATCAACATTCAGCATCAAAGCAGGAAGCAGTGTGTCCTTAAAAACTACTAAAAGTTGCAATGATGCTTCCAACCAGAGGAGCACTGTGGCCCTCTGACCTAAAAGGACAGGTACCTTCACACAAGCCCAGAACATGCTTGGCAAACTGTGCAGGCTGAGATGAAATCGTTGAAACATTATGGGTTCCCATCAGAATTGTACTGTCACAATCTATAGCTGAGTAAATTAAAGATCTGTGAAACGTTTGAATAAATCATATTCAGTCAAGAATCCTGCAGTGTAGTCAAGGGAACAGCCTGATGCTCCGCCAAAACACTGAGGCCCAGTCTTCTTTCCCCTTTTAGCCTTTTTTACTCACATGGCCTAGATTCTGTGTGAACACACACACACACACACACACACACACACACACACACACACACACACACTCACTCACTGGTGAGTATTGACTGTGCCTATTGACCTGCTCTCTTAAAGGGACCCCAGTGCACTAATGTGCTGTACTTATCTGAGCCTCCACAACCCTGTCAGACTGCCAGCAGTCACAAAAGATGCTGAGGTGAGCAGCTTGATGGAACGAGGCCCTGCTCTATTTTACCCTCACCGCTTTACATTCTGTCACTGCTGTGGCCTACATTCAGTGTGGACACACACACCACACACACACACACACACACACACACACACAGCGGCAATGAAGCTCACGCCCGACGGAGTTCAATGATTTATTGATTGTGAAATCCAAGGTGGAGCGTGCAGGAGATGTGGGCCTGATGGAGGTCAGCGGCCAGAACCGTGACGGGAGTCATCTCGTCTCATCAGGTCTCACTGACAGAGAGAGAGACCAGACAAGGAGATGACAACATTGGCACTGTAGATAAAGAATGGCTTCTGATTTTTCAAGTCTATTTTAAAGATTAGATAAGATTCAAGGGGGCGTGGCTCTACTGCACTCCACATTAGATGATGTGGAGCGCTGTGATTGGCTTTTAGACATACAGCCGGAGTAGTCCAGGGATGTGATGTGTGGGTTGATGTTGTTCAAGCTCTTCCCTACACTGCCCTGTCTACCATGGGTAGACTGCTTTGTCTACCATTATATGCCTGTACCAGCTACATCATTGTTGGGGTCAAATCTAAATTCGTAAGCCAGGCTCTGGTATGATCGCCACGGACAGACTGGGGGAAACATGGGCTCCTGTGTGCTGCTCTATCATTATAACATTTAATTTTTACTTTTTAAATGACTTTAACTTGTGTGTATATATATATATATATATATATTGTAAATTTTCTATAACAAACCTTCAAATTCAAGAGGGCTTTAACTGTTAATGAGCATTATGTTTCTATGAAGTCATGCCATGTTACTGCAGGCCCTATATGGCTGATGAACAGTACAAGTAACCACGTCAAACATTCAACTATCAAAACCTACCATCACGTCTCATAAACTAGATTTAAACTTTGGGCATTAAATTGTATGTCAGATTTAATAAAAATCAAAAACATTAATTTGAATATATGAATTTCTTTGCTCAGTGTATACCAAACCACATTTGGATTGTTTTTCATATCCAAAACATATCCGGTATAGGTTTTACTCTTCACGTTTCTCCACTAGTTTTCATTTCTCATTTTCACATATGAAGGACTCAAACACCTAAGGAACAGGCAGACACCCAGAGTTCCCATTCCATTTATTAGATATTGTTTATAAATAGACACACTCAGACACATATGTTGAAAGTATAAAAAAATACAAGATTACAGAATTTTCTAGACATTTTAGTGAGGTCTCTTCTTCATTGTCTTTGACACGTTATTTTAACTTGAATGACTGACGAAAATTCATTTATTTTTTTCTTACACAGCATAGTAGTTTTCACTTTCACAAGTCCATTCATCGAGCAATTAACTATCATCAACGTCATGTTAAAATGATCAGAGCATATAAAACAGTCACATGCAGCCAGCAACTTCTCACTGAATCTGTACAGCTCGTCCTGTCAGCCAGTCAACTATTGTAACTCCGTGAAACAGGTTTTCAAATATATATGTACTTTAAGTTTCACTGTACTTTGTCTTACAAATTCTAAGGAAAGCTGATATCACAAGGGAAGAGGTTGAAATGGGGAACAATGATTAATGACTGGGAAAAAACAGCTTCTTTGACCGTTACCGAGGACTGATTGACAAATGCTCCTTCACGTCTTCCGGATATGTTGAGTCATTTGACAAATGGGGTCAAGCCATTTTTAAACAGTTTTGATATTAGCATACAATATGTTTCAGCTACACTTTAAATCATCACCAGTGTGCTGGCAGGGAATTTGGGATTTAGGAAGCTACAAAAACAAAATCAAGAAATGTATGTATCTTGAGAGACGAGGCAACATGGCTGAGTTGCATTGATACATGTTTCTAAAAATTCTGCAAACAATGAATGAGCAATGCAAAAGTTCTCATTTGCTAAAACCAAATAGGACAATATAAATCACACATGTAATAAACCTAGTGCAGCACAAATACACAACTAATGACTTCTCAAGCATTTATGTACCATATAGCTACTGTGCCACATCTGGCTCACCTTGTTCTAAGGACAATAACTCCTGCTGCTAATTCATATCTTTTTTTTTTGTTTGTAAATATATCTAAAAATACAACTCATCAACTTCAGTGTTATAGGTAATTGCATGATTTACTTGGTATTATACCAAGTTTAGTTTTTGTCACTATCACTATTCACAGTGTTTAAAACTGAACAGTACAGGCCGACACCTACTGTGCGGCTGCTCACTGGCACCATTTCAACAGCCATTGTGGAGGTCTTTCAAGTTCAGTAGTGCTCCAGTAATTCTGAAGAGCGGATTCAAAGAATTACTGAACTTAGCTTGAATTTCTCCAGGGTACGCTAAAGAGAACTCAAAGAGGAAAATGTTCACTTTCAATATAGTACTTCTACTTCAGCAACAATAAGACTTCGTGCCTGTTTTTATCAATGTTTTAAGTAGCACAACTGTCACTTTTTCAGCTTTCATTATTTTTTTCATGATTTACTTTGCCACCAAAACTTTCAACATTTTATCTCAATTTCAGCAAAAAGTTCTTTACAGATGTGTTTAATAATATAATATAATAACTGAAAAAAACCTCCTTCTACAGGAATGTGGTACTTAAGTCATGGAGCAACTTTGCATAGAAAGTATTTACGTAGCTAAGAAAATAATGTTTAATATTTTCTGTATGACTAACCACTTGAGTCACATATGAAAAATAGTAATGTTATACTCACAGAAATGGACTATCTCATTTAAAGAGGCTAAGTTGAAAGAAATACATATATTGATAATTATTTGCACAAATCAAAATACCATAATGTCAGTTTAGGTAATCCCTACCAAAGGGAACGTGTTGTAACAGTGAATGACCAGGATACAGACAATGACTTGTGGATAAAAGGTATGTGCTTGTTAAAATGATTAAAACAAATAATGTACTGTACTCATTTTGCACCTGACAGGAACTATTCTGAAAAAGAATAATACTGATCAAGCAGCCATGAATATACTGTATATCATTCTGTTAACAAAATACTTATCTACAAATGTTTGTAATTGGATTGATATATAAATATGTGTAACAATATATATGTATTTCTATACATATATATTTACAACAAAAGGTGCACTTAAATAATGTCATCAAGGAGATGCGGGGTGCCGACCCAGTCCAACGTCCTGGGCTCCGAGGCAGCCATAATCATGCACATGAATTGTTTACCAGTTCTCTTATCGATAGGATAAATAGTCGTGGGCGTGAACCTTCTGTTACTTTCCACAAACTCACAGAGCTGCTGATATACCTGTGGGTATTCATGGCGTAGGAAAACCCCTCGAATCCTTAACTCCCGTTGTATATTTATAAAACAGATTTCCCTGGCCTTCCTGCCTTCCTCTCCCTCTTTGTCGATATCTGCTGTTCCAGGGGGTGGGGTGAGGATCAGCGTTTCCATGTCACTCTCTTTCTTGTGAACCTTTCTCTCAGGGCTGAAAGAAGCCAGTGCTACCTTTGCATATTTTCTGACAGTTGGAGCTTGGTTTCTTGGAGATGGCCCGTCAGGTAACTGGTCACCAACAGCAATGGATACATTCAAGATGAAACATTCGTTAGGGTCGTACTCGGTACCAGCTTCCTGTAGCTCCTTACAGTACTCCCCTAAGTTGTCCTTGAAGCTTTCAAGCTCTCGGAGAGACAGGTATGTGGGAGACATAAGTAGACTATCCAGGCCATATTGCAGGAATTTACTGGAGGACACTGGATTTGGAAAACCAAGGAACAGAACTCCTCTACCTCGAGAAAGATAGCCAACTTTGGCAATACGGGAGAAGGCTTTGTGGACTTCAACAGTCTCCCGGCAGTGTTTAATGATGTGACGACATATGCTGCCAATTCTGCCATACAGGCAGCTTTCTTTATGAATGTCCCAGTCCTCCCTGCGGCAGTTACGAGAGCAGTAGTAAGTGTAGCAGCTGTGGCAGGATTTAAAATATAGGCAAGCATTGAACAGGGTCTCTGTCCTGCGGCATTTGTTGTTCGAGCACATCATTGTATCATCCTCATCTGGGCTCTGATCTGGAGAGCACTCATCTGCACTCTTCATTGCATCACTGGCCCCGTCCATGTCTCGAAAAGCATCAGGATTCATTCTTATTGAGGTTGGCTGCTTGTCAAGAGGAGCTGGTTCCTCTGTATATGCCTTTGAGCTCTTTCTGGACAGAGATACTGCTTCTTCCTCATCAATTAACTTCTTTAGCTGATCAAGAATGTCCTCACTTGCCCTTCTACTGGGTGGCTTGTAATCAGTCACAAGATCTGCCAGAAGCTCATCAAGTTGTTCAAGGCTTTGCTGTAGTGAGGCATTGTCGTGTATCTTCTCTTTGGTTGAGCTTTCAAAGTCTCGCTGAAATGGTTCTGGACCCTCGGTGCTTCTGGAGTCAAGAATGTCCCAACTGGCAGACCGTCCTTCAGCCTTATTAAGTTTACCTGGTCGAATGTCATTATCAGTGATTGTTATCTCAGGAGTGACAAACCAGAGTTTACTATTAGTGCTCTTTGATGTCTCTGTTGGGCTTTTGTCAATTAGTGAGCTATCAGACATTGATAAGGCTGCATAGCGTCTTGGTGAACTGGAGAGATTGACTACCACTGGTTGTGGTTTGTCACCTGTGGCTGCTGCAGGCTTCCTGGAGTCAAGAAGATCGTCATAGCTCTGACCCCGCTGTACAGGAAGAGGTTGTTCCCTCTCTACACGAGAGTTGAGAATATTGTCCCAGGACCTTGAGTAAGATTTTGATTCTGTGCCAATTCTTTGAGGTTCTACACATGGGTTGGCATACCATGGTGTTAACACAGGATCTTGACGGACTCTGGTTGGGGTGACTTGAGATACATAAGAGGCAGGATTGGTGGAATAACCAGATGCATCTGAGCCATACCAGTCCTCTGTTTGTGCCGGAATCACTCTAGCATGTCTTCGGCCCTCCGTGTAATACGCCCTTGCTGGAATATGATGCTCTGGAGGCATTGCATACATGTCGCTGGAATAATAAATCCTTGGAGGAGCAGTCTGGATTTGATAAGATCTTGGATCATCCCCATAAAATATTCTTGTTGGAGGTGTCTGTATGATGTATGGCCCTGGTTCATTTGCTGCATAGGGTTTGGGATACCCTGTCTGCACAGAGTATTGATAGGGCTCCATCTCAGGATAATAGGGTCTTGTAGTTACAGCATGCACCATTCGAGTCCTTGGATCTTGCACATATTGCACTTTTGGAGTGTATGTTTGTCCTGGTGTGTAACGTTCATCATGAAAGCCAGAACTTGGTTGAGGAGGAGCAGTAGTCACATATCTCCCTGGATCATCTGCATAAAAGAACTTGGTTGGCACATTGGGACTGGAATGAGCTCTGCGTTCCCTTCCATAGTAATCACCCGATGAAGGCATTCTTTGCAAGGGAATCTCCATGGGTTGTATGTAACTATTTGGCATGCTGCGGGAATATTGATGAGCTTGCCTACCCTCTGTGCCTAATGAATCGGTGGGAGTTGGTGTTCTTGAATAGGAGAAATGGCGTGGCACAGTCAGACTCCTACTCCCCCCACTGTGGTGCCTCTGCCAGGGTATGTCCACTTGATGTGTAGCCTGTTTTCGTCCTGAATGATGTAATGCTGCATCATCAGGTTTTATGTCAACTCGACACCTGACATGAGGGCTAGTTGCTGGTTTATCCAGCCCTCCATCCTCAGAATTATCAGCAGCATAGCTTGGTGAGTATCTACTGCTGTCACTCATTTGAGGCTGCAACTTAATTGGATGGACGTCATGCATATGAGCCCTAGTTGCTGCGTGGGAGGACTCCCTACGCGGTGATACTTCAGGCCTCCAGCGAGAGTCTCTTGGAGCCCTTTGGGACTCCCTGCCCTTCCGCCCTGAAGATGAGGACCCTTCAAAAGACACAGGGGTGAGACTGGTCTGGACTCGAGGGGCACTTTTGGACCTGGTCCTTCTTTTTTGTTCAGGGACAATGACTTCACTGGTCACATCTGCAGCCATTGGTTGAGGAGTTAATCTATGGCTGAAAATGTCCGGCGCAGAAAAGCGGTATCTCTGCTGGCGGCCCAAGGCGTTCCAGGCAACATCTGGGTTGGCAGCATGCCTATCAGCCTTCTTGTATGGGGACTCCATTGAGTATTTGTGTGATTTTGGGTACTCCAATGACCTATAGTCAAAGGAACGACAGTGTCTCTTATTGACTTTGCTCTTACTGTCCTCCAGTGTGCTGTAATGTATAGAATCACATTGTTTGGAGGGTTGCAAGGACTTGTAGTGTGAAGAAATGGGGATCACTTTAATATCTCGATGCACAGTTGATACCAGTATGTCAGGAGGGTCTGTGCGTGTCATCTTAAAGGGACTCCTCTAGTTTTCGCCATCAAGTTGCTTTAATGTTGATGTTGCCTGGAGAGGTGAACAAATAATTTTAGTTAGTGACAATAAACCAGGCAATACAAATGTGTTCCACCAAGTACGCATGGAGATGAAATACTATTCAGTACGGGTTACTTTTTACAAATTAGTCTCTTGACTAAACTATGGCAGAAATAATAAATAAATACGATTTGTTTTGTTCAGCAGTCAAGTACTAACTAATACATGGTTTTACATTTGTGGGGAAACATATCACTTAGTTTGCCTAGGTAGAAATGGGATATCCACTAAATAGTCATCTTAAAACTGACTAAAAGCATTTACAGCTTCTTCACTTCCATAAACACTGAATACTCCTGGGGGGACTAAAGCTTAAAGGATTTTGAAAGATTTAAACAGAAAATATGAGCTCATCACATTTCACTGATGTCTTTCTCTGTAAGAGCATATTCATTTAAAGGCTGAAATAAATAGCTCTAATGAGTTTTGACTTCATGCTTTGTTGATAATGATGATATTGATAATATCTTCAATGATGACAATGGCATCAAAAGTATGGCCAAATATAAATACGCGAGTCTAAATCTATATTTGGCATGCGGCACTGATTATTCTGACAATAAACCATACAGTATGTTATCAAGTATCTTTGTCTTGTAAAACTGCAACTAATAGAGTCAACTTTACTTATACAATGTCAATGTACTAATGGGCTTTACAGGCCCACAACTTTGCATCATTATCAGGTAGTGCAAACCTTATGGTAACCTGAGGAGTTTCTGACAACTACACGCACCATTGAGCCATGTCTTTGAGAGGGGAGCTCCATTTTGTTTGCATCACAGCATGCAGAAATGCAATACACATTCCTGTGGACAGTTTTGCGCTGTCATACCAATTTGCACTTGGTTGTGGTAGTGCGCCAACAGTCGTGGCAATGTGCCAACAAAGGCAGGAAAGAAGAAGACAGGAGCAAGCAAACAGATATAAACAATACAGGATTTGAAAATATAAAAAGAAGGCTTTTCAAATGTATTTAAGGAAAAAAATGCACTCTGCACTCTAGTTAGACCTCAAGGATACACACGATGTACAAGTGTTTGTTTACTAGAAAAATGCTGCCGAGCTTCCAGTTGAACTGAACTCTTGCTCTTTGTCTGTCTGTCTGTCTGTCTCTGCATATGCTGCTGCTAATCCCATAATCTTCCTGATGGGCCTGAGGAGTGCATCAAGTCCAACAAAAGTCACAAATTCTGAAGTCAAAGTTGTCACAGCTCTGCCGCTTCTCTCCTGTCACTCTCTCACTCACCTAATCAGCTCATTCAGTGCAGCTGTTAGTCACACCCACCTCATCAGCTCAATCACTCTCACCTGCTCACTCTGCTGCACCCACTATTTAGACCCCAGTCTCACACTCTCACTGCCAGATCGTTCTCCGCATTATGTCAGACTTTCCAGCGTTTACCCTCCGACTGGTTTCCCGTTGCCGACCCTGCCTGTTTGGACTTCTCTGCCCCGGTAAACGACTCAGCCTTCTGTCCCCGACCACGAGGTTCTGCCTCTGCTTCTGCTGGTTTCTGTCTGCCTTCTCCCCTGACGGCTTGGCGTTCCACTGAGTGGATTTCTACACGTGTGCAGATCCAAGACTGTTTGCCTGTTGTATGTCTGTCGTACTGCTTCTGGGTCCTTACCACACCCGTTACAAAAGTCCAGTGTTTTTTGTTTTGTCAAGTCTCTGTTATCATGAGACAGTATCAGTGTGAGACTATAAGTAAGGCTACAGACAAGATTGAAAGCACAGCTTTTTACAATAATATTGATGGTATATTCTGATTTGTGTTGTGATACATTTGTACTATACTTGTGAGGACCCTCACACGTATGTGTCCATGTTGTATTGCTTTATCTTGCCCCTAACCCGTGCCTTAACCATCACAACTAAATAACTACCTGAACTGAACCTAAACTTAATTCTAACCTTAGCTGTTGTGAAGCTCAAAGTGGGTGGCTCTGGCAGTGACAACACAGACCAACTCCAAAAAATCCAAAAATGGGGAAAAGAGGTTGTTCATTTCTCAGCACCGGAAGTTGCCGTTTGGGAGAAATGAGCTTCTGGTGTGACCGGTGGCAATTTTGTCTGAACTCGGTCCCTTTTCTTCTATTGCCTGCACTGCAGCACACATGACGGTCAGAAGGGGACACTACCATATCAGCAGAGATAATGTCACGCATAGCAGACTGTAGGGCAGATCCAATTTGTCTTAAAATACTGTGATTTTATTCTCATTTAATTATTAATTTTATTAAAGTAATATTGCTTCGCCCCCCTCCCCCCCAAGATATAACTTCTCAAAGAACAAGATATGTGGGCTGCGTTTTGAATGTGTGCAACTTTTGAAACATGTTTTAACATATGAGCTGTTAAAGTTCAGGGGTTTATGAATTCATTAAAATGAATCAATGAGGTGAATTAGTGCCTAATGTTCTTTTAAAGAGGTTTCTTACCCCCCAAAGAGTCACAAAAGATGGAAGAGGAAACGACATGCCCACATGTGTTGACTCGGCAGAGATAACATTAAGTGAGATGTTGATTTACAGGAGAATTCATATTTGAAAGCAATTCAAAATGCTGAAGCGCCTTACTGCATTATATTCCATTGTATTATAATTGCCATCTGGTCCCGAATTGTCTTTTCCTTTACATAAAGACATTTACAACATGAACTGATGCCGAAAATAATCACCAGAATGAAGTGTTTGATGGTCAAAATGTCCTGCGGGATTCACATGTTTCCCCACCAATGATTAAACCAAACCCTGGCCTTCGGGCATAGGTCAGCCACCATTTTCAGGGATGAGGCCTTACATTGGCTTAAGTCAAGGATCAGCAAAATGCAGTAAAAAGCCTTTAATTTGGTGCCAGTCACTCATGACTTGTAACCCAGTGAATGATAAATTATGCTTTTTGGTGCCTCTGATCTCAATGACTGCACTCGCTACTACATGAATTTCACATGTGATTTAAAAGGCAGCCGTTTAAAAGTATGCAGGAATTGAAAGACATAATACATACATAATAATAAAGAATACAAGCTGCTGCAACCTGTGTGAGACCCCCGTAGGAGAAAGAAGCTGACCCAGATTGAGCAACCAGTGGAGCAGACGCTCAGAACGGAACAGATGGAGAATGATTATGCTGTTGACATGGCTGATGTCTTCCTAAAATCCTGTGGCAACTGCAGCCGAGTGCACATTCATTTGAAAATGTCCTTTTAAAGGAGTGCAACTGTCAGAGAGCATGCAGCCGTTTAATGTCAACAAAAAAAACTACAAGTCTACCATACTGTAAATACTATTTAATATCAGCCCACATGTTCATATTGAGGTGAAATGGATGCAAATCAAAGCCAGCTATCAATTTCTAGCCTCGCTTACTATTTTCATGAATGCTCAATCACTCTGTTGCCACTTTAGTTGGACAAAGATGATGAACAGTTTTTTCTCTCAAAACAGTACATTCAAAACTAAAATACATCTCTTCCTAGAATGATGACTCATTCATTTTGCAACACTGACACATCAAACACGTACTCCTGGAATCAGCCAACTTACACGTTCCTGTAATAGTGTCTCATATATTTTGTGACCGGAGTAATAGCCTTTACACACCTGGGGCGTGATGAATAAACAAGAAAAAGCAAATTCTCGCCTACGAATATTATACATCTCAGGCTTTTATTGTGAAAGGTACAAACGGAAGGAGAGGTTTTGGTCTGCGCTTGCCTTTGAGGGTACCAGAGTCTTGGCTCGGACTAAATATTGATATATAGATAAATATAGGTGCAACTCAACTCATTCTGCACAAAGTGATTGGTTGATGCCTTTATTCGTGGTGCGAACAACCTTGTTCCCTTCAATAGTTGCTTTTTCGACGTGTAATATTTGCGTTCTGTGTGAAAGTACTCATGACAAAAACATCAGTTCTAAAAAATATACTGACCTTCAAATTAGGGTGTGTAAAGGCCTAAAAGGCACGGCTGGTAATCTTGAGAAACTAGCAGAGTGCGCTATATTTAAAAAATCAGTGCAAGGATGTATTTCCTGCAAATAACAATACATGGCGTGTCTGCAAAATACTTACAGTGATCTTTCAATTGCCTGTAAATAACAAGAACCTTGATTAATTATATTTCATTTTATTAGAGGATGGCCTGTGATAGGCCGACGCCTTTCAGCCACAGATGGCTGCATGGAGTGAGTGTTACTCTGCCTTCACACTCTGTCTGTCAGCTTTACTGCAAGTGGCCTGTAAGCACCTCAGAGGGTGTGCACATGACATCACTGAGAGCGCTGATACTAATATGTCTAGTTTCCATTTAAAGTCACAAGGTGGCTCATTCCTTTAATCAGTAACACATGAAATGGAAAAAAGAAATTAGGGCTGGTTAATGCCTCAAACTGGTCCCTTGACTATCCAGTGTAATAGAAGAGGAAGTGTAGCAGTGTTACTTCTGGTCAGTGATCATAGTGAGCACTGTTTTGTATGGTGCATTGTGGGTATTTGCTATGGAGCTGCTCTCAGTGCACTGCAACACTGCACCACTGGCACTGAACACCCTAGAAAATGTCTCTCCGGGCAGAATTAATTCAAGCTCTCTAGACTTACCCTCCCCCAACGTCAAGATCCACACTACATGATGCATTTACACTTTGAGGGAAGCTCTGTTCCACTGCTGTATATGTGGCAGCTTGAAGCGAGTAGGGAGTTGGGGAATAGGAGTGTTTGTAAAGGTCATGCTGATGTTCCTATTCTCGCTGCTCACGCTGAAAATACAGCCTGATGTGAGACTTACAGAGAGATTTACAATCAAAACATTGAAAGTGTGATAACTGCTATCTGTCAATAAGGATACGCAGAACCTATGGTTCGTTATATACCTCAGTTTTGGAGTCATAATATGTCACGTATGTGACAAAGAAAAGTATAAAATAAAAAAATTAAAGATTAAGGGGGTTAGTATGCTTAAAATGACTAGTTTGTATGAAGTTTTTTCAGAACATGTCTTTATACCTGTTCCAAAGGGCCACACTCAAGGGCCAGGCAAAATGTGTATAACAACCACAGACTGTATATAAGAAGTGGACGTAGTTGTCGTGTCAATTGGTTTGTGGCCTGCCGTTTTGAAGCCCTGAGTTTGGGTGTTTTACAACCAGTAAATGGAAGTTACCATATTTGAAATGCAGATGTCGTATACGGCTCTGGTAGCTGTAGCGGTCTGTCAATCATAAGGTAGCCACGCCCTAAAGCATACCCTGCTTTATGGTCTATTTGACTCTACCTGGACCATACTTTACTAAATGAACATCATGTTAAAGAAGACTTGAAACTAGTCACCCCCTGATGGCCATTAGAAAGAATGCAAGGTTAAGACACTTCCGCATTGGCTTCACTCTTCAGTTGCCGCCTGATAACGGCACACACTTTTGGACTTCTCTTCTCTATGGCATTCATGGTGTTGCTTTCAGTTGTACATTCAACAAATTAAATAAATAGTTTTGTAATGAATGAAAAAATAGAGCTTGAGAGAATAGTTCAAACCTGGCTTTCCTTCCCACCTCCTCACACCTAGCTGGATGATTCAACAATGACTTTGTTTTGAAGAATGCTGACACCTTAACTCATAAGAGGAAGCATTGACAGATGCCAGGATGATAGTGGCATTGGAAGTTGGCAGTTTTTGTTCTTCATTCCTGGGTTTATACTGGCGACTAAAAGATCCCATCCTAATGAACTTCCACTGTAGGTGATGGGTGACAAAATCTACAGCCGTCATTTTGTGTGAAATGTTTTTCTGAATATAATATGAGGCTTCGGCAGTCTAATGTAACACTTACGATTGACCATAATAGTGAAGCATATCACATTCAAAATAGGCTAGTTGGGATATGTTCAACTCAGGAGCATTAACAATGGGTAATAATAGGACCAGACCCAGTTGTTAAATCTTAAGATATGGTTGACATGTATTGAAAATAGGGAAAAAATAGGAATGGTATTGTAAAAATAGCTCATTAAGAAAAAAATGTTTGCATCACAGTGGTAATCATCTTGTAACGAAGTGTTAAACAAAGGATTGCACCTTCAACCTTTTAGATCTAATGACTGAATTCTAACACGATGCACCCTGGGTTTAGTATCCTTTCCTGTATCTATGTTCTAGTAACCTCGAGTTACAAAACATATAGAATCACTATATTATGATAAGCTCTCTTTCAAGTACATGGACTACTTGTACAGCGCTTTTCTAGTCTTCCGACCACTCAAAGCTTTAACACTACATGTCATCATTCACACCCCTTCATACACTGATGACAGGGCTAACATGTAAGGTGTCACCTGCCCTTCAGGACTAACTAACATTCACACACATTCATACACCGTAGGCACAGCTACGGGAGCAATTTGGGGTTAAGTGTCCCAAGGACACATCGACATGTACTAGCGGAGCCGGGGATCAAACCACCGATCTTCTGATTGAAGGACGACCCTGCTCTACCACTGAGACACAGTCGCACCCAAGGCTTTCAATGAGGTGTTTCAAGATGATGTAAACACTAGAAGTGAGGTTTAATATGACGATGTAACACTAGCAGTGAGGTTTAATATGACGATGTAACACTAGCAGTGAGGTTTAATATGATTATGTAACACTAGCAGTGAGGTTTAATATGACGGTGTAACACTAGCAGTGAGGTTTAATATTACGATGCAACACTTGCAGTGAGATTTAATATGAAGACGTAACACTTGCAGTGAGGTTTATTATGACGACGTAACACTTGCAGTGAGGTTTAATATGACAATGTAACACTTCCAGTGAGGTTTAATATGACGGTGTAACACTTCCAGTGAGGTTTAATATGACGATGTAACACTAGCAGTGAGGTTTAATATCACGGTGTAACACTAGCAGTGAGGTTTAATATGACGATGTAACACTTGCAGTGAGGTGTACCAAGACCATGGAATGCTTGAAGAAAGGTATATTAAGAGGATGTATGCCAAAGAACACTAAACTATGCTGTCAGAGAAAGGAAAAGAAAAAACATGTCTTCCACTAAGTTGCTCCTATCACAAATTAGGTCATATGTCATTCTCCTGCTCATACAGCTGGCACAGTAAGTCAGGCGTTACTATACACCCTATGTCAAAAAGAAAGGCAGTGATACTTAGCAACATGCTTAGAAACGATAGCAACCTCCATTATAATTCAGTCAGTGAGCTATGCTTTGTTAGTGTTCTGTCGCCCATAGAGCTGCAGATAAAGAAGCTGTTAGTTGAGGGTCAAATAATAATTGGGCCTTTCAAGCTTGAGAGGATATGAAATTGCCTTATTAAAGTCCCTTCAACAGTGAATGAGTGTAAGTTTGCTTCAATCTTGGCCTAAAATCATTCTGAAGTGCTGGAATGTCTTTACATCTCTTTACATGACCACAACACATATCACACCAGTTAAACTTTGGTGCAAACGTAAATAATACAAATAAATAGGTGTGGGCCCTGTTCTTGGCTGGTTGTTTGGACTTAAGGTAAATAGATATTGTATCATACTCCTCATATATATTGTCTTTATGACCATCACAAAGTCTTTGATGTACAGGCCCACATGAACTTTCATGTCCACACAAAGGCGAGGGTTTCTCATTCCTTCTAAGCACATAACATTGTACACCAGTGATACACAGGTTTGGATGCTCTCAATCGGTTTGCTTTTATCTCATGATTGTTCCTGACTCCACTGGAGTAGCCTCCAGTATCACGTGGCTCAGCCTCTTGACACCATTACATGTGAACTGGCTTGCTGACTCTTCAGCTCTATAAATGATGTTGTCCTGCTCCATTTCCTGCAACCATTTTGCAGCACTGCCTCATGAGTCTCTTTAATGCTTCTGATGTAGTGGCCACTGTAGTTCACTAACCCCAAGAAGCTTCATGCTTCAGCTGCATTGTCCTGGAATACCTGGGTTCTCTACTAAATCAGTGCTACTTCACACATAATGTTGGCCAGAAACACAAGTTCGGTCTGAAAGAATTGACACCTCTTGCTATTGAGTGACAGCTGCCCTTCTTCTTCTTCTTCTTCATTATGCATGGATATCCCTAAACAATGTCAGCAGAGATGTGAATTCCTGAAATACCCCATAAACTATGTCTGTGTCTAAAATGATTGATAGATACATACAAATTGTGTGTATTACATTACTGCAATTATTACCTGTGATATGCTGCCTTGAGAATGCTACTTTTAAGCCCCTGGAAGGATTTAGGAAATTCTCCTTCATATTCCTCTGCAAATTACATATTGTATGAGATCTCATTACGAGATCTTTAGCTCACTGAAGCATTGAGTTTCAACAAGTCATGAATGTCATTATTCAACATATAAATATGAAATGTTTCATGCCAAGGCTTCTTAAATAATTGGTGTCTACGATATTTGCGCATAGCAACTGAATTATGATTAAGCAAGTGAATAATTTGGCTAAGATTAGGAAAAGATTAAGCTTATGATTTGTGACGGAACACCTGCTGAATGAAAAGTAATAAAGTTGGAAGCATATGCCAGAACCATTGGGGAAGCCGTCATTGGATCTGTTTGGAAAATGCAGGTACTGTCACAGAATCCCCCTCTATGAACAGAATCTTTGGGCATACTGGGCTGGTTTAGGTGGTATTCTTTGCCCCACACTAAACAATTATTTTCATGTATCTTGACATCTTATCATGCATGTGTATGTAAACTCCAGCACAGAGGCGTGTAAGAGCTGACACGTTCTGGGGCTAAGATCAGACTATCTGGGACTGAGATCAGACTATCTGGGACTGAGATCAGACTATCTGGGACTGAGATCAGACTATCTGGGACTGAGATCAGACTATCTGGGACTGAGATCAGACTATCTGGGACTGAGATCAGGGTATGTGCCAGATTTGTTTAATCTGCCTGGATCACTGCTGCCTAAAATTAATGTAATTTTACTCAGTTCAATCAAGAAGTTTGCTGACAGTGTTGATTTGGGGTTCTTTAGTACATGACAACGTATGGAGAAAAACGCCGTTCATCTGAATGCACCACCCACGCTGCAGTGACACAGAGCCGGCCAAAAACAGGCAAAGCCCCCCCTCAAGCAGGAAAAAGTTACGCTGTCCAATTCATTTCTTTGTATTCAAGTAATGAATATAAAAAAATACGATGAAATGGTAATCTGCATGAGAAATGAGGAAAAGCCCTCCCAAAAAATGGTTGTGATTAGGGCTGCAACAACGAATCAATAAAATCTATTAAAATCGATTACTAAAAGCGTTGGCAACGAATTTCATTATCGATTCATTGTGTCGCGCAATTATTACGCCACTCAATAAGTCGCAGAGATGTTTGAGTATAAAACAAAAAGTTGAGTTGAGCGCGGAGCAGATCGGAGGTAGAGGAAAGACCATCGGAGAGACCCGTAACGTTGTTCTGAAACACATGGCGGAGGCAGAGAAATCAGTACGACCTAAGTCATCCAAGGTGTGGCAGCATTTCACACTAAATAAATCGAAAAAGTGTGTTAATTGCAAGATATGCAAAAGCGACATGGCACGGCACAGGAGCGCCACGGTGATGATTCAGCACCTAAAACGTAAACATGTTGGAGTCCTTGAGGAGGAAGAAGGGAGTTCAACAGCAGGTTAGTCACTACAGAATCCTACTGTTGTTCCGTTTTGAAGTGAGGAACCGTCCCTTCAGTAGCTCTCCTGGTTCTGGTGTTTACTCGTTATCCAGCTTGACAAGCATGACAAGTTAGCGTTAGCTCGTTAATAACAGTAGTAAAGCAGGGGTGGTATAGTTTGCAAGACTAAAGACATGTTTTTAGTCACTCGCCTTTTCCCCGCCGATTCATCGATTAATCGAAAAAATAATCGACAGATTAATCGATTATTAAAATAATCGTTAGTTGCAGCCTTAGTTATGATAATCATCCCCTAATAGAGATCAATTTGACCCTGGCAGCCGTGATCACTATAAGCCGTTTCCACTCTATTATGAATAGTTTTCTTACATTCTATACTTTATAAATAGTGCTCGTATTGCTGAGCTGGCCTGTTTACTTGCCTAACCCATTCTACTGTACTATTGGACTATATTTACAGCAGCTATTACATTAGCTAGCAGGCCAATTATTATATCCAGGCAATGCTATTACCCTACGCTAACTAGCAGCATGTTGACGCTAGTGGGCTGCGAGCCCGACGGCCGAGCAGAAGCTGCATCATACGCCGTGGACTGATGGACTGACTGAGCCCCGCCCACTCCCTCAGTCTCTCTACACACACACACGCACACACACACACACACACACACACACACACACACACACACACACACACACACACAGGCAGCAGCAAGGGTTGGGGTGGACGAAAAATTCCTTATTTGCATTTCATGATTATAGATCTTTCACTTTGTCAGAAAGATTTAGGGATAGACAAAAAACATCGGCAGCTAAACCCCTGAAGCCCGATGCTGACGACTAAATTGCTTTTTCGGTTCAGTTTTTCATAGGATGTATATCAACCTTCCTCAAGTAGGCCTACAACCACCGTGTAACATGGAGTATCCTGTTAAAGCTTCAGGAACATGGTAAGCCCTTATCCTGCTTTTGAGAAGCCTAAATATGCATCAACAGAGGTACAAAAACAAAACGTATAATGATCTATGAGTTGGTAAAGTCTGACGAAAATACGCATCATGCTCTAATTATTCATTACTGTTGATGAGACGAAGAAGCCAACCCCTGCAGACAGGGTTTAAATGCAGCAGTGTCGAGGCAGCTATAATCCGCTGCTCCTCTAGGACTACAGAAACGACTGAGAATAGCCGGTGTGGGGAAGACTCAAAGACACATCTGTGCAGACGGCAGACTGATCAGAAACCTGAAAAGGTTCAAATGAAGTCTAAGAAGATATAAATACCCAGCTTACTCAATGTTCCCTGAAAACATCCAACATTTGATCAAAGACAAGACAGCTCTGTGTGCATAGTTAAATCTATTTTCGCAGCAGTGAATCATGGGTGGATGCTACTATGGTTCGTTGATCCATCACATTAGTCTTAAATGTCTCAACAACTACTGGATGGATTGCTGTGAAAGCCTTTCATCTTCCCTCAGGATACACTGCAATAACGTATGAAATATCTACTGACATTCCCTTCAGCCTCAGCTGTACTCTAGTGTTTAGTACTAATAATCAAATGTTAGCATGCTAACATGCTAATCTAAAATGGTGAACATGGATAAGAGTACACCTGCTGAATATTAACACATTTGCTGCTCGATAGAAAAAGAAAACTTGCACGGTTCTTAATTTCGACGACTAATCCAGTGTTTCCCAATAATGACTCACAGCAGTCTGCCTGCCACTGTTTCATAATTAACTGTATCGATTCTTACACTTTTCAACGGGCGGGGTCCACGCAGTCTGCCCGGGGTTTCAACCAACGTTTGACATTTTTGCTGTGTCATCATTCATTTCTATACAACCAATGATTGATGCATTTAACTAAAAACAAATGTACAAAACTAAGGATGAATATTCTTGTATTCTGAAGATGGCATTATCACATAAAATTACATTTTGCAATGTCAGTTTTTTTCCAGTATCGCAGTATTTCCAGTAACTGGAAGATGGCGTCGACAAACATGTCAGCCAGAGTTGATGACAGCTAGCTACTATAGCGTGGACGATACCGATAGGCAGCACCAAATTTCAATTTGGATACGGACCGTCGCTGTAACTCCAACACTGTTTGGAGCCTTTTTCAACCATGATATGGTGATTTTTATAAATTCAGTAAGAAATGTCAATTGATGTGTTTCATCAAAGTACAGACAGTATTTATAGTGTATCGCATAAAAAGCATGTTTCAGTGTGCTCTTTGAACTTCCTGTCCCGCCCCTGCATCGCTAATCGCACAGTTTGTGAGTTCATATTTTTTTAACGTTCAAAACCATGGGTCTTCATTTCTTAAAACATATTTAAACATTTGAGAAAATTTACTGTAATGCACAGGAAAAAAGCTGAAACAATTACTACAAGTGACTGACTCACTAATTGATGTTTGTAGGCAAAAGGTCTGTGTGGGGTTTCTGCTGCAGCTTCGGAGAAGAAGAGAAAAAAAGCTCCTCTCTATTGGTCTCACTGTGTTCAATGAATCACAAAAAGATAGTTCTGAAACGATTAGTTGTAAACTTATCTTATAACCAAGTGGGGCAAAAGCACCAAGCAAAATTCTTCCGTACTAAAAATACCAGAGATGTGGTCCGGCTTGATGGTTACTTTTGTATATTTAACATGATTATAAACTAAAACGATTGGACTGTTATGTGATGATGATGATTGGTCAGTAGTTTACGACACCGTACAGCTTAATGCTTAGTCAATTAATGGGACAACTCATCAATAATTCAAGTTAAAAATTGTCATCAGGCCTATAGGCAGATTTGATTTAAGAAGTTCTTAAAATTCTTCCAAAGTTATACAATTAAGTGACAAATGTAAATGAATGTACGGTTAGTATTTTAGTTGCACAATAATAGAAGTTGTAGTCTGTCTGTCTGTCTGTCTATCTGCACACGTATTGCGGCCTCTGTACAACTCTGCAACATCTGGCTAGGCTTTTCTGCCGGTCTCCTCGCGACAGAATCCGAACAGCTCGTGCAACCTCTGTAACACCGCAACACTGCGGTGCAGAGGGCCCGTCTCCTGTGGTGGAGAAACAACTGTAACGCCGTAACCGTGCGAGGCATCAAGTCCGAACGAACGTCGCATTGACGCGCTGAGCTAGCAAACACTGCGTAGCAGCCCGACTGCTGCCTCGAGCCACGGTCCTGATGGGGATGATGTCAGTGCTCGAGGACGGGAGCACGTTTGTCATCAGCCAGACCTGCGGAGCTCAGAACACGCGACCGCTAACACCACGTCATGCTTTTGCAAAGCTCCGAATGGCTAAATGCATTTTAATACGCGCACAGACGCGCGAGGATAGATATATGCACAATCCATATCGTGATGAATCTGTAGCACCGTCGCGGTGATGTCAAAGGAGACAGAAACCAGCAGTGGTTGCAGTGAGTGGAGGTAAAGTGATCCGCTGTAGTGGTCGTAGCCTGCACCGCGGTAGTGCGAATCAAAAAGCCCCAGGTCTTACCGCATCAGTCCGGACTGCCAGCCTCTGCTGATCCATAGTGTGTGTCAGGGATGCGATACGAGGCGGTGCGATAGTGGTTTCCCGATGACGACATCGGACATGTGCAAAAGGTAGAGCTGCAATATCCGCCTTATTGGTCAGGTTCCCTGGATTATTTTCCTCTCCTCTTCCTTTACGCTACATCGTTGGTTGATTCTGCGCAACCCCGCTGCACCATCCACATCTACGTGGCCGTAACCACAACCCCCCCCTCACACACATACACACGCACACCCTCCTCTCTCTCTCTCTCTCTCTCTCTCTCTCTCTCTCTCTCTCTCTCTCTCTCCATCACGCCTGCAGCACTGACTCGAGCGCGCTTTAAACCTCCGCCAAGGAGGCTATGATTGCCTCCGTCCTCCATCTGTTTGACTGTGACGAACATATTTCCATCAGGGAGATCTGTTGTGTGCATTCATCCTCCTATCAGGAACAAACAGACATCATGGTGGCCCTCCACGACCTTGCCCTCAGCGCCACCGTCAGGCTTATATGTGTTTTGCATGTGGTGGGCCGATTAATCGATGAGTCAATCGGCAGATAATGAATCGGAATGTTTTTGATTATTTATTGAAGTCATTTTTAAGCAAAAGTTGTCTTTGTCGTGTATGAATATATTTGTTTTTTTGATTTTTGGTTGTGCGGTTTTATATAATTTTCGGTTTAAAACAAAAAACACGTAAAAAAGTGTGACATTTCTGTCATTAATTTATGGATTGACCGATGATACCTCCAACTCTGCCTTTTGTTTTCAATTTATTCAACAAATTACGTCATGAGCCAAAGTGCTGATCCATAGTAAATTGTGGATTTTGCTAACTTTTCATAATTTTAGGTGAAACTTACAGCCGGAGCTACTGCTTTCTAACGTGTAGGGGGCGCTATTGAGTCATTTTGATACACCCAAGCCCAAAAAGGAAGGGTTGGTAATCTTCCTCAAAAACATTTTTGATGAATTATTTTGAAATTGTCATTACTACCTACATGCCTACATAGATTGAGCAACCTTTGGAGACAGAGCTGCTAGCTCCTGGAAAAGAGTTCACTGGGCTGGGTTCTTAGGTTGGCTCATTTAACCGTACTCTTGCTAGATTCTCAAAATTACCAGCCCTAGCTTTTGCAGTACTTGAGTAAATGTACTTAGTTACTTTCAACCACTGGCAGGTTTTACATAACGCAGTCCTCAGATGACTGGTAGAGATGCTGCTCATGTAAACTAAGGCACTGGGCCTCCACCTCTCCCCGTCTCATATCCACTGACACTGTTGGTTCTCAGCGTCAGACTCTTGATGGTCAGGTTTGGGTTACACACACCTGCAAGTGATACCGGCTCATGAATATCTTGCTCTTCATGAATTATTACAGAGCTCGCGAGTTGTAGTGAGCATGTGGATCCAGCCTGGCTGCCGTTCAGTGTGGACGGAGCAAGACAGCCGGGATGGACATCTCTGTTCTGCCCAACAACAACCACCCGGAGAAGTTCCTCCAGCTGGACGTTGGGATGCTACCGGCCACACACGGCATGTTCCAGGTCGGGGCAGTCCTGTCCAGTCAGAAACACTGGCAGAACAGAGTCTACTCTCAGGTATGGACTAAATGTCAGCGTCATCGCTCTGTATGCTGTTGCCTCTTGTTTCTCCCCTTTGACACAGAAAGCTGTGTTTGGTTCCTTAAAAAATGATTCCACATGACAACCCACCACACAGACATGATTCACGACGTGTGTTCAGTCCTCATGAAGGATCTTCTAGCAGAGATCATGTTTACCATCTGGAGCTGCGTGGAGATAATGAGCTTGAAACAAGAGAACAGGACAGTGCTGCATTCAGTATTCATCCAGAGGACCGGAGTGTGGTCTAATATTTGATGTATAATCCAGATCAGGAAACAGAGAGGGGGGCCCTCAGAGCGGTAAAGTAAAATGAAGTGAAGTCCAAACTCGATAAGTTTGTCAGTACAACATACCACACCATTTACCTCTTAAACCCTGCTCATTTGATTTATTGCACGTGTCAGGGAATTTGCACCACTAAAGTACAACATGAACTAAAGTCACTTTTACATGAGGGGCAACAAAAGAGATCCTGGATAACCGCTATCATGAAGCTGGTTATCAATTGACTGCTGACTCTGGGTTTATGAATCCAGCTGCGAGTGCCTTCATGTAAAAAAATAATTCTCAATCATCATCATCATCATCATCATAACCGTAAATGAGTGTATAATATGATACGGTGATATCTGCTGGAAAATTTGATAATTGCCCCTGGGTCTGTGTCCAGTAGACACTTTCAGTAATCTATCCATGTCCATATGTAATACACTTATATGTAATAAGTAATATAAGACAAAACAAAGAGGGGTAGGTCACCTATGTGGTACAATTGTGCAGTTCTAGAATTGGTGCCCAATGGCCAGAGAATACGATTGACTTCTCTATTGCTCTAAAGGGGAAAATCTACAACAACCACAATACTCATAATGTTGCTTTTAAAGTCACTGAAGCCAATTCGTATGTTATTCTGAGCTGCGGTGATGGATAAGTGTATAAAAGCATTGACACTGTCAGGAATCCTTTCAAAATAAAAGCAAGGAAAGCACAAATTAAATGCATAAATGATGGTCATCAATGATCGTCATCAATGTTTTCTGGTTTAGGCTCTGTTGTATTTGTGTCTTCTCTTCGGCTGAAGAAAGTGTGGTGGATGTGGTGAGAATTCAAATCGCTGCCTCGCTGTCTTCACAGAGGGGGCAAAGGGTAAAGACTGAGAGCTGGTCTCCTCCATCTCCAGAGGCCCCTCCCGTGTGGTTTGAGGAAAGATACCTGGAGAAGCACATCACACCAGACACTCTGAAGTCCAACATTAAAAGGAACCCTCTGTTCATGGATATGAGAGCGATGGAAGCAGCCGACAACAAGAAGTCCAAGCCCTCCTGGACTGTCAGGGAGTACGACACACAAACAATCCACGGGAACCTCACCGATTATTTAAAGGTGATTTGTGGAGAGGAGGCGAGGCTGTGGGTGACCAGCAGGATGGAGGGTGTTTGGGGGAGGGATTGGTGCAAAAAGCAAAAGGTCAAAATGGAGGACAGCTGAATAGATAAAGGGATTCACTTTGTAGATTGTTTGATTAATTTCATATTGCTGATGGTGCTACATTGCCTTCACACCAACTGACCCCCAGGGGCCCCAAAAGCCCTAAGCAACGCACATCAGTCTAGATATGAACAACTGATGGCGATGCCTATTTTCATTTTCTTTGCAGGAGGAAGAGAAGACTCCGAGAGATCTGGACTTTTGGCTTGAGGATCTCTACACACCGGGATTTGACTCTTTACTGAAGAAGAAAGAAGCGGAACACAAGAGAAAAAGACTTTGTAAAATCTTATCTGTAATCGTTCTGTCTGTTTGTGCCCTACTTATTGTCATCATAGTGCCAGTTGTGGTTCTACAGAAGCAAAACTGATTGATGAGGACATTGCCATCGGATCCCATTGTGCAACTATTACCACCACTTCTTAAAGCGGTGGTAACAGATCACTCTGTTCTCATTATATTCTGACAGAGGACTAGAAAAAAAAAAAGGTTTGCTGCCCTACATGCCAAGAGGCATTAAAGGGCTGAAGAACTAGAAAAGTCATGGTGGACATGGCTACACGGCTGGGGACCATGAATATCCAGGGTTGTCCATATTCTAGAGTTATCCATATTCTAGGGTTATTCATATTCTAGGGTTGTCCATATTCTAGGGTTATTCATATTCTAGGGTTATCCATATTCTAGAGTTATCCATATTCTATGGTTATTCATATTCTAGGGTTATTCATATTCTAGGTTTGTCCATATTCTAGGGTTAACCATATTCTAGGGTTGTCCATATTCTAGGGTTGTCCATATTCTAGGGTTAACCATATTCTAGGGTTGTCCATATTCTAGGGTTGTCGAAAATTCTAGGGTTAACCATATTCTAGGGTTGTCCATATTCTAGGGTTATCCATATTCTAGGTTTGTCCATATTCTAGGGTTAACCATATTCTAGGGTTGTCCATATTCTAGGGTTGTCCATATTCTAGGGTTGTCGAAAATTCTAGGGTTAACCATATTCTAGGGTTGTCCATATTCTAGGGTTAACCATATTCTAGGGTTATCCATATTCAAGGGGAACCTGCAGGTAGCTGCTGAAACATCTAGATCTGCACCAAGTGACCAGTGGAATTAAAACGGTTGCTGTTGAGGTCCGTTTAGACCTCAAAGGAACTTTTCTTTTGACCATGAAATTTGACCCGCAACACTACCATGTTGTGGAAAAACTGATCCAGTGGATGCTAAAAACATGGGCATGGCATCCAGAGAGTCACCAGTAGGTTGGTAAAGGGATGCCCCTAGACCTCAGATCTGGGCCAGACCATAGTTGGAGGGCTGAACAAGCAGCAACCACCAGCAGGACTTGCAGAGTCATAGTGCAGCAAACACTCCTGGAAATCATTTGAAAGATCATCCAATCGCTGCAACTCAACTCCAACTGAAGATCTAGTTTTTGCTGACCTCTAGTCACTATAATAAAGTGTGCTAATGGAGGTATTGTACATGCAAGGTGATTAAAAAGTTATTAGATAGTAAAGTGCAAGAATAATGATTAATATGGATAATATAAGAAGATAAATGTGTAAACAAATACAAACGTAGGTTTTTCATCAGGCTGAAACAGCCAGTGACTGACTGACATTGCAGCAGATAAGAATGCAAAGTCATCTTTAAGCCTTAAAGGCACAGTGTGCAGGATTTCATTGGGGCTCTATTGGCAGAAATATAATATTCCTAACTATGTTTTCGGCTCCTTTACACAGAGTAACAAACAAAGATGCTCTACAGAGAAATGAAGCCGATTTGGGTCAAAGTAAAACCAGTCAAACAAAAGTCATTCATTCACGTTCGCTGTGTGCCACTAGATCCTGAACACTGGATCTTGGACCAAGAGCGGTCGAAGTTGCAGTAAATATTTTGATCCCATTATCTCAAGTCCACTGACTCGTTTGATGAACAAGATAATGACATGTGATCTTTAAGAAATAAACAACCACCAGAGATGCTAAATAAATATGTAAACATATGTAAATGTCCTGTTTATTTTTCATCATTAAAATAAAATCTCACTTAAAAAAGCTTTTGTTTGCACTTTACATAAAACAAACTAACAACGTAGCAAATTATTCATTTTAAAATGGTCTTGATTGTAGTTTGTTTTGGTGCATATTGTAAAGTTAATCAAACAATGTTGAGCAATTGTTTTTAGGAGGCAAAAAAACAATGCTTTAAACATATTGTAACCACTCCTTTCCCCAGCCTTCCTGTTCAGTATACAGAGCACAAAAGGACACTACGAATGGAACAGATTTCATTTGATTGATTTATTGCAATAAAGATGTACAAAGTATTGGTAATCATAAATGTTAAAATGTTAGAAAAAGCATATCTGTGACTGTTAACAGTACAGTGTATCAAAACGTTACTGCTTCAACCGGCTGGGTCGATTCCCTCCACGCTCGTGTGAAAACAGCTTTGATCTGCTTTATGTTTTTAACGTAATGTCTTTTATTCAAAAGGCATTGAAAAGATAGAAATACACAGACTCAAAAAAGAGAAAAAAAAGACAATTTGCTAAAATCAAAAGGCAACGAAACGATAAAAGAAAAAAAATCAACATGCAAATTAACTTACAACCAAAACCAAAAATATAGCAAAAAGAAAACAGAATGTGGAGAAAATCCTGAACTAAAATAAATATCTTTCTCCATATTGAAATTCGACATAATTCTTCCACTCGCTGAATTTATGCCATTAGACTACGAAGTTTATTTACAGGTTAGTTTACGTCCGCAGTGTGTACAACACCATCCACCATCATGGCTCGACACACGGCAGATGGGGACTGGAGGGGGGTTGGCTTTGGCAGAAAAAATACATGTGATGATCAGGAGATATCAAATGATGACATGGTGGCTGACAATATGAGTACAGGTGACATTTGGTTTGTTCAGTAGAACAGTAGCATCGTCAGCTTTTAATGGGAGATAAATGAAGTCACACAAACATTATTATTTGGTTGTAAAACATGGACAGGAGGTCTTTTTGTTTCATTAAATGACATATCAAAGACAAAGATCCCCTCCAGGTCAGACTAATACATTTATATGTGTGTGTATATATATATATATATATATATAGGCATATACATATATAGATTCTTTAATGTACAAATATAGAGTAACCCGTGTTCTTGTTTGTAATATTGTTGCTATGTAACAGTAAGGGAGAGGGAGTGCTTCCTGCTGTGAAATGAATGGAGTTTAAAGACACACTCCTGGACTTTGTCATAGTGCACGACAGCGCCCCCAAAGGTCAGAACCTTGTTTTAGTCGTTGGCACGCAACAGATCAATGGACTTCACCATTTTGTACCAACAAGAAGTGATGCAACGTTGGCAAACAGCAATCGAACTGCGACTCTGGAATGCCGCTGCCAATTAAGAGTGGCGCTTCTGGGATTTAGTGCCGCGCTTTCCTAAAGTTTTTAAATGGACAAAATCTAAGCAGCAGAGGTAGGCGTCTTGACTTTCAGTCCCTAGATGGGGCCGAGTATACTTCGCGTTTACTTCGCGTTTACAGTTTCAATACGTTAACAGTAGATGCACGTACGGGTGCAACAAATACAATTTGATTCACTCCAATTGGGTCGGGCAGTATCCAGATCTGTTTGTCAACATATGTAATACCGGATGGATTGGACCGTTTGGGTCGACCACATTTAATTCTTCTCCTATTGGGTCCAAACCCAATCCAAAGACCTCTACCAACACCAACAGTGAGCTGTGAGGAGGTTTTGGGGGACACTATCGGACGCTAGACCTCAACCAGGGGTCGTCTTTGACTGGGCCTTCAATCAGAAGGTTTACAGTTCCCCACCACTACATGCTATTCACATACCTGGAAAGAACTCAAGGGTGTATTCAATACACTGGTGAGCATGACATTTAGTTAGTGTTGATATACTACCAACTATCACATGTGCACACATGGGTATGCACGTCAAAGTCCCGGCCTACACATTCTGCAGGTGAAGCACAGAGCGGTGATGGATGCAGCTGCATGAAGGCTAACGGTGTTCCGCACCGCGCCAACCGCAACCGATGCAGGAAATATACAGGATGAAAAACAGGAGACTACGAATGCTAACTCCAAGCGGTAGTGTTCATTATTATACAGTACATTCAGCTAACCTAAGCATTTTGTTCACACTCCTATTTTGAAATTGCATACAGTAAAGGACAGAGTACACGAAAGTAACGAGACAAATGCTAAAAACTGCCTGTTTTTGGGAGAAACGCAGAAAAATAAAAAGTACATTAGAAGTAAATAGAACCCTGTTTTATTCCATTAGTTTTGTGGCAGTTTGTAACTTAGAACCATGATCGAGCTTTTCTTTTGAATTGATTTACTCTCCTGTTAGCTGCTGTCATAAGTGTACAGTGGAAGTGGTCCAGTGTACGCTCATGACAACGAGCTGTGCAGTTATCTTCTTTAAAAAAAACATTTTCCTGTTTATACGGTGGACTCTTATGTTATCCAGAATCAAATGGAAGTATTCATTTTGCAGGGCTACACACTCATATAGAACATTTATGTGCACCACTGACCTTAAGGTGTGTTCAGACTGACAACAAATCATTACTTAACGTCAATTATATCGCTCAACTGTTTCATTTATTGATTTTCTAAAGACAACTTGTTTTTTTAGTTGTCTCTCTATTATCATGAATTGGAAATAAGTTTTTTTTACTCCGATGTGTCTTAGCCACAGACTGTATATAAGAAGTGGACGTAGTCGTATTGACGTCAATCATTGCTTTGTAGACTACGGATTTGAAGCCTTAAATTCGGCATATTGGCCGTCACCATCTTGGTTTTTTGCAACCAGTGAGCAGAAGTGACCATATTTGGACTGTGGGCTGTGGAGGAGTGACAGAGACGCCGTATAGGGCTCTGGTGCTCCTTTAAACTGATTTTATAAGCAATGATTAGACTTCTAAGATTTCTCTTTGCATTCATTCTGAACGCACCTTTGGAATAAATACAACTTTAGAGCTCCAAAAAGTAGCAGTTGTCGTTTTGTAACAGCAGAAACCAGTTCACATTTGGGACGACGATGTCAGAGCTGTGTTGTCATCTGAAAATAATCCACACCAACTGTTCAAATCAATAATCTCTATATGACCATAGTAGAACCGTTGACCCATTTAAAATAGTGAAATGGAACCGCGGTGCCCTTAAAAAGGCTACAAGCCGGTGCCTAACGTGCCCTTCACATCAACTGAGGCCAGCAGATCCGTTCACATGGACATGGACTTTTATTACAAGGAATTTCGCAACACAAGCTCATATGCATAGAGGTATATGTTCACTCAGCTATGACACAATCTAAAGTCACATTCTTCCTGCCAGCAAGTGTTCCAGTGTGAAGCTCGTGTGTCGGTCGCTCTCTCTGCCCATCAAAGGCTTCGTAGGAACGGGAGACCAGCAGACGGCAAACAAGCAACAAGTCTGCTGCGGCACCAACTCTGGCAAAGTGATGCCCGTTACTATCTGTTGATTGCCCACTTCGCCAGCAGCACACAGAAAGCGATGTAACAGACTAATGCAGGTGGACTACGGGAAGAAAATAAGGATGCGTATACAGTAAAGAAGAACAATTGTGCTGAAACACTTCTCATGACATGTAACCAGTGGGTCGCTATCTGCATTTACCCACAAACTGTCCAGCCAGTATGGCTTATAAGAGAAAAGGAACTCGTGACAATCGTTAGTTCTAGCGTTAAGGCAAGGTTTTAGCTAGCTTATTGGGTAGAGCAGTTTCTTTCTCAGGGGAAGAACCATACATGTGGATACAGAAACACGCAAGTTGTTAAAAAAAAAGAAAAAAAGACTTCATTCAGTCAGTCAGCAGAGTGTCTCCACCTGCCGGGGCTAGTGGGAAAACTACGTTCACATCTTTTCTGACAAACAAGACCTTAAATTTAAGACCCATAAAAACATTTTTAGGCACGGCACCTAAAAGACAAACTGCGTCATGTGTCGAATAGCTGAGGCCATCGTAAATATTCAACAGCTTTAAAAAGGAAGACTCAAAAGGTGAATACAAAATAATAAAAACCGCTATGTCCCAAAATAAACATATTGATTAGGGTAAAAAGTGAAAAGAGAAATGACAGAAAGTCTTCATGCAATCAAGTGGACACCCTTCATTAAATCCATGCAATCCACTCGCATAAATACAATGCTCCAACTAAGAAGGAATCACATTTAAAACTCAATAAAACTAACTAGTATCCACTAATATAATAGGTAATATTGTCAATCTGGATAGATTATAATTATGTCATCTGATTCAACTGGAAGGCACATCCATAAGGCTTTAGAGGGTGTTGCAAAGCATTCTGCATGGTTCTCTCCCAAAGTTTAACGATAACAACAGGGTGATTATTGCTGCATCACAAAAAAAGAAAGAAAAAGAAAAGGTCAAATTAACACGACGAGTATGACATCAAGATACTCCATATTATGAGAACGACAATGAGAACATTGTGCGTGACTGCTTTGGAGCCTGAGAGCAATCAACTTTGTCAAAAATGAAAAAATGTCATGAGGAAATAGAAGAAACTAGAGCTACAAGAGAAAAAACCCAGACATCTTGGAATAAATAGAAAGAAAGGAGCAGAGTGGGCAACCTTACAATCCCCCACCCCTCCACACTCCTATCACTTGAGGGGCTTTTACACATCTCAACCAATATCACTTCCTTCATTTTTATTCACATTACCAGCGTTGTTTCCATCAGTGGCTGTGTTTTCTACCGTCTCTGGAGTGTATGTGGTGCACCTTAGGTCTGGACTGGAGCAGGGATGTGTGTGTGTGTGTGTGTGTGTGTGTGTGTGTGTGTGTGTGTGTGTGTGTGTGTGTCTGTGTGCGTGTCTGCTCCCAGAGGCAGCAGAAGTGGATGTGAGACTTAAAAACCTTTGTTCTCTGTGTGTATTTAAGAGTAGAAGGTGAGGACACTCTGGTGGTTGCCGCGAACCAAGAGGATGGGAGGCAGGTCCTTGGACAACACCTCCAGCCAGGCCATGTACATAGCGCTGGACACTGCGCCCTTCCTGGCCAGTGGCAGACTCCTGCAAGACAAAGAGGGGAGGAGATTGTTAGCAGGGCTGCTTTTGTTTTAAATCATTGGTACTAGTACTAACTGTTGAGGTTAGACATTGACCTCCAACAGTCGAGGTTAGACATTGACCTCCAACAGTCGAGGTTAGACATTGACCGCCAACGGTTGATGTTAGACATTGACCTCCAACAGTCGAGGTTAGACATTGACCTCCAACGGTCGAGGTTAGACATTGACCTCCAACGGTCGAGGTTAGACATTGACCTCCAACGGTTGAGGTTAGACATTGACCTCCAATGGTTGTTAGGCATTGACCTCCAATGGTTGAGGTTAGACATTGACTTCCAATGGTTGAGGTTAGACATTGACCTCCAATGGTTGAGGTTAGACATTGACCTCAAACTGTTGAGGTTAGACATTGACCTCCAATGGTTGTTAGGCATTGACCTCCAATGGTTGAGGTTAGACATTGACCTCCAATGGTTGAGGTTAGACATTGACCTCCAATGGTTGTTAGGCATTGACTTCCAATGGTTGAGGTTAGACATTGACCTCCAATGGTTGAGGTTAGACATTGACCTCAAACGGTTGAGGTTAGACATTGACCTCCAATGGTTGTTAGGCATTGACCTCCAATGGTTGAGGTTAGACATTGACCTCCAACGGTTGGTTAGACATTGACCTCCAACGGTTGAGGTTAGGCATAGACACGTACCTCTTCTACATTACATTACAGTCATTTAGCAGACGCTTTTATCCAAAGCGACTTACAATTCAGTATCTATCTACACACCGTAGACGCAGCTACGTAGATGCAGCTTAATTTTGGGGTTAAGTGTCTTGCTCAAGGACACATTGACATGAGACTAGCAGAGCAGGAGCTGGGGATCGAACCGCCGACCCTCTGATTTGATTGAAAGGTGGCCCTGCTCTCCACTTAGCCACGGTCACCCATGTACATGTTCCTAAAAACTAGTTTGTTCTAAGCATGTCAAGATGTTTGAAATTTTGAATAAATGTTTTCAAGAGAAGGTTGTCCCAACAACAGTGGTTCCCAACCCTTTGGCTTAAGACCCCTTGAAATGAAGCAGTCTATTTAAGATCCCACATCACAAATTATGGCTTTAAAACTGCCAGCTAAGCCTTCTCTGCTGGGCTAAACAGAATCACAAAGTTATAGCTATTTTATAATTTTTCATAAATACACTACATGTATTGTAATATTTTTTCCCCATTAGCTTATTTTCTCATTGCACAGCTACTGTCTTCCAGCCTGCAGCGCTGCTTCCAGTGCAGCTTGTTTTAAGTAGAGCTCTTATCCAATCAGATTTCACCTCTATGTCTCTAGGTAAGAAGAGAAGCTTGATGCCCACTAGGAAGTAAATGAGGACGATATTTTTGATTGTCATAGTCTTCAACCAATTAGATCTTTAGTTTGACACGTTGGGCGTATTCTTTGACGTGTCAGCGCTGTCTAGGTAGCCTGCTAAGTACGTCAGAATTAACGTGTGGTGTGATTGGTCAGTGGGCTAGCGTGACAATTGTGAATCTGAAGCTAGCTAGCAGAATTTAGTAGTAGTAGTAACAGTTCAAGTTGAAAGATATGTAAGAAGTTATGACATTGACATGACACTTTTAGCGTTTTGCTTGATGTAGCTTGGTTTTTTTAACACTCAATGGCTGAAGGAGGAGAAACGGATTTGGGAGTTACTGGCAACGCCTTTCTGGAGAAGGACATTTCCAGAAAAGCTGGACATGTAAGAAAGGGTTGGCTAACCCCACAGCTAGCAGCCCTGACCCAGCTAGGAAAAGGATTTGTACGAACGGTATTCCTGGCCAACTGCGCCGGAGAAGCGTTGCACATTTTATGGCTAAGAATGCGTTTTATTTGCGACCGAGTGTCTTGGTGTTTGGAGCTACGCTAGATTTGCTAACCAAGGCAGCAACAAGACACCATAGCACGGTCGGACACTTACAAGCTACGCTGCTTTTGAAAACTTTTGCTGAGACCCGAGTGGATCTACAAATCAACAAACACGTCCGCAGGAGGACCTCTGGCTGGAACTGAACCGCACCGATGTTCTGTACAACGCGTCATTAAACTCTTCGTAAATAAAGAAAGGAGAATGGACTTTGTCTTTAAGTGAACAGCAGCTTTGGTAAGTGAACTGCTTTGTTTTTATCTGCAGTAGCGTTACTACTGTGTTCATTTGTCTATCGTGTCGTTTTTATGATATGGTTAATATTGGTCCTTCTGATGTGAATAATATTTGAATGGCTTGTGCTCCTTAGTGTGTGGTGGAATACGTGCTGTAGCGCTGCAGTGTTGCTGGATTGATTTGTTGCTTCTGCATTTTCCAAATGCACTAGTATTATTCAAACGTATTGATCGGTTCGTAAGCCTCATACCGAATGGTTTAATACGAATACGTGTATTATTACACCCCTAGAAACAAATAATAACTGTAGCTGTGGCGTCATAATGAGGTTATTAGGAGGAGGTTCAACTGTAGTAGGCCCAGGTATAAAGTGCATGGCCCGCCACTGGTGGTATCTGACTTTGTCAGTTCATCACGTCCTCATCATTAAAAAGTGTGTCCAATCAACGAGTCCCCTAGAATGCAACGATGTATAATTTTCTCCCCTTGGTCCAGCCCAGGTGAACCCACAGATGTCTCTGGTATCATTAGACAGGGTTGCCGCCGTGTTACCGGAGTGATGTTGCGGCAGTACAAGTGTTGGGTGCACTTGATAACCGCGGACAGAAGGGGGCAGCAGAGTTCTTAAATCCTGATGAACGGATTTGACCACAGTGAGGGTCATAATGGCAGAGTGGTTCAGGTGTGAATGCACACTTGTATATTTGAGCAGCTGTTTTTACTGTGCCCAGTACTCTACTGGGAGGTTTTGAAATGAGACAGGATTTCACTGCTCTGGAAAGCTATCATGGTCACAATCCTTTCATTTTGCCAGGTGAACTGTGGAAACCCCGAGGATGAGACAGGTTCTACCAGGTGGCAGGTGTGCTTTCAGCAGTAGTCGAGTCACATTCAGGTTTTTTTTTTGTAGAGGCCTTTTGTGCAAATGCAGTGGTGTCATTGAAATGATTGAGGGGACTGTAGTTTGCAAGGCAAAGCTGACCGGCCACACACACGGAGGGAAAGGGGGGTGAAGAGTGAGGCGAGACACATTGGTGGTTATTGTGGGGGTGGTGGTGGAGGCTTTCAGACATTTTATGGGGTCACACTCACTCTAATGACACAGTTAAGCAAAGAAAGAGAAAACACTTGCATATGTAAACCTGCATTCCTGAGGTGACTAATTATATTTTTTTAAAGAAGCGTCAGCAGAGCTTAACTACTGTTGAGGAGACTATTACTATAACTAAGGCCACCTGTGTTATTTACATAAACACACACACACACACACAGAAAGAGAGAGAGCGAGAGAGAGCGCAGCAGCTTACATGACGATGAGGTTGGCTGTGCTTGAGTGCTCCTTCAGCAGCTCGTTGAGTCTGATCTGACGATTAGTCTGAGGAGCAAAACAAACAGAGGTAAAGGTTGAAACATTCAGGTATCAGCTTACCAGATAGCCATCACGAGCAGCACCGATCAGAGCCACAGTGGCCCATCTCTACTCTGTCTGTAGAGCCGGCCACATCGGGCTCAGTGGATTAGTATGAATGATTTTGATGTATATAGCAACTTTCAGGCACAGGACAAATGCTTTACAATTCAGCAGATTAAAAACCACACACATACACGAAGACAATTTAAATCTTATATGATTACCAAAACAATCATAAGATTTAAAACAGCAATATTAAAACGATGCGTTTTGATTCGTTGTATAAAACTGCCCAGTGAGTCAGCAAGTCATACATTTGGCTGGAAGTAGAATCAGAGGTTTTCGTGGAGACTTTGGGAACAGTTTAAAGGGCAGCTGTGAAAGTCTTAGGGTTCCTGGAGGATCAGAAAACGATGGGGAGTCTGTGATATAACAGGGGGCGTGGCCATTTACTGCATTGAAAACCAAGTCTAAAAGATACAGGGAGCCAGTGTAGGTTGCATAAAACAGGAGTTCTATCTTCACTCATTTTAGTTTTTTGATAACAACCCCGGCAGCAGCACTCTGAATGGACTAGAGCTTTGTTAGGCCAGAAACTTTCTGGCTCAGCAGAGGCCTCATCATGTACTGCGCAAACGATTAAATGGTCAACGAATTAAAATGAGCTTTAAAGTCAAAGTCAAAACCTGAAACAAACCTGAGGTTTCTCACTCCACTGACTGCTTCTTTTGTGAGACGTAATCATTCGGAACTTTGTTCAGCATCGACAAAGTCTTTAGACTCCTGAAATGAAAAGAAACGGAGTGACGTAGGAAACGTGCTGACCTTGGCGCGGTAGAGCTCCAGCTCGTTGTCGGTGATCCTCCAGGGCTCGCTGTCCTTCAGCCTCTCGGCCGCCTCCTGCTCCATGTCGTCTTCCTTCAGCCGATACGGCTCGATCATCTCCTCGAAGGCCGACACGCTGCACAACGACAGCCTCGTGTTAGTTCATGCCAGGCGGCATTAAGCCTTAAAGAACACACTTAGATTGTGTTCACTCAATTCTTTTGTTTGTTTTGATGTGACAACAGAAGATGAGATAACGGCCAAATCAAACAGATTAAAAGCCTAACCCGGTACCTTGAGTCTTATTTCTGTGGATTTGTCCATCGTTTTTATCAATTATGACGGCGCTATCAATACAAAGACTGTCAGGTCCAAACCCCTTTATTTTAAAGTTAGACTGAAAAAGCTCAAATGTTACCAAATAATCCCTCATTGCAAATTAATTGTAATCAGCCGGAAAAGATGAAGCAAAACTGTTCTGGATCCACATGAACAATGTGGAGAATACCAGACAACCGTTTATTGGTCAGCAAATCCTTTCTGATGTCATCTAAATATGATCGTTTTCTGTTAAAAGCAGACAGATGTAACCTGAGCTCATTGGTCCGATCGTCTGATTCTACTGACGTCCGGAGACAAAAACTTGCTTTATTGGAATATTCAGGAATTTATTTGTTGAAGCCGTCTCCATATCCCATTTAGTTCAATAAAATTTTGCGGTTTGCACACTACTTCAAAATACTCCTAAATATGTGAATGGAAACACAGCTAATGACAAAGCAGCTTCCAAAAAACCCCCAAAAAACTGTGTGAACCAGGTTATAAAAATGACTTTTTTGGAATTGAATACCATCCGTCTCCTGTAGACACCCATTCAATCTTCAATAGCTACTTTGACCTCCCCTACTTAATGTAGATGTGCATACACCCAATTTTACAACGTGCTGGAAAATGATAACGGACATTTAAAGTACGTTTACATTTGTTTTCACTTCCAAATGAAACTGGGGAGGTTGTAAGAGTCAAGCAGGTTTTGTTCTAGCGGTCGGGGTCAACAGAGAGAAGCAGCCTTCACTAATGCCCCCTGCTCCGACAATAGTGCCAACTCAACACTTCTTCAATGCTTACCCGTTCCCTTGACACACGTAAATGTCTCATAATATAGTGTTCAGGTCCACAGCAGTACAAAAGAATCATGTCACACTGTCGTCTCTTACTGAAGTTCTGATTTCGTTCACTAATCACTTACAGTGGCTTCTACTCTGAAGCTTTTTAAAACTGGTTTTGCTTAAAAACTTAAACTTAAAAATACTTCTGAAGAGTGATTGTGAAAATGGTTGAAGACTTACTGCTCCTTCTTGGGCTTGGTGTTGATGTCTCCCAGCACGGTGATGTCTGAGAAGTCTATCCTGAACTTGCTCAGCAGAGTGGCCATCCTGCAAAAAAATAATAGAGCTTTGAGAAAAATACTGGAAACCAGCCGCAATACATTTTCAATCCACGGTGCTGTGGACAGAGATAACAGCACCGAGTCCTCCTGAAGGCCGGGGGAAGCTGCTTTAAATGACTCGGGGGTTTCCGGGAGGGTGGAGGCAGCTGGGACAGGCTTTACTGGGAGCACTGTGGCATTCTCTGTATGCCATTCATTTCCTTTAGCTCAGACTTCAAAGAAGCTGATAACACTTATTTTATAACCTCAAATGTGTGATTTTCAGCCAAATAAAATATATATAAAGTATTTAAAGTGAGTTCTGCTGAGGTAAATAATGTTTTTGGGATGAAGTGACCCTGAAGTGAATGAATTAAAGAAGGCAGGAAAGGTTAACACAATACAGGCTCCTGTACAATCACAAATCATGAGGGGGAAAATTATTAAAATAGATTTTTATCAAATACATACTGAAACTACTTTCCTATAGGTAAAATGTTGTAATGTGAGTCCATTCAATGGTTGAAATGGTCAATTTGTAGTTTTAGAGTAAACAAACACAAAGGGGATGTCAAAGTGCACGTAGAACTGTGCACTCGCACACAGAGATAAAAGGCTCGGCTGCTAGCACCAAGCTAATTTTATCCAACAACAGGAGGTAGGAGGCAGCTGTAGGGGACAATGAGAGACACAGACAGGGGTGGGGGTGGGGGTGAGGGGGGGTGAGACATGCCTACTGGAAAAATGACATCCTATTACATGTGAATAAGCTCATTTGCTTTCTTTCAGGGAGTCAGATGAGATTATGGATATTAAGCTTGTGTGTTAAGTTCAGAGCTGGAGTCAGCACATGGTTAGCTTATCTTAGCATAAAGACTGGAAGCAGCTGGCCTGGCCTGTGATTGGTCTCCCAACAGATGACATCTCTGTCAGCAGCATACAGCTCAACACAAGAGACAACCTATCATCACTGCCATCACTGACCAGACTGCAGTTAGAACATGATCAATGCATTAATGGCTCTGATTAGAACTGGCTGGACTGGATGGTACGGTCTGTTAGAGGTCGGTGTATATACAGGCCGAATGATATATTACCTTTAGTGATTCATGCTAGTCATCTCTAGCCTTTATTATTAGCTAGCACATACATAAGTCGTGACAGCGATAATTGGCTATCTCTCAAATTCAACACAGTGAGTTCCCGGCAACACTTCCGCTAAGTGTGAAATAGATCGGAGGAGCGGTTCTCGAGATATGTGAAGGACACGCCCACATGCAGACGGACAGTCGGACATGGAGGATACTGATCAACTCCTCCTCCGCTGACTGACTAACCATCATTTGTGGTTTTGATGGACCTATTTCTTGGCGAACAACAGGCAGATTTGTGCAGCTTCCTGAAGTCCTCAGAGTGAGGTTGTCTGGTGTGGAACCATTGTGCCTGCACAGAGCTGAATAACAGTGCTCACCATGTATATATCTGGTGACTCATGCTATAGCTGGAGAAATGCACAGAAATACCCAGCGGATGGATACACCGTTGTGGGTAAAAATAGTTCCGGCTAGTAACTCAGCCTAAAACCACAAAGTGTAACTTTGACATTTCCGTTCATTCATTAAACATACAAGATACTGCATGTTATCATAGAGCTCCAGCAGTGTCGGTACAGTTCTTCTTTAAACTTTGGAAAGAGGCAGGCTAGCCCTTTCATGCTAAGCTATGCTTATCATTTCATGAGATAAGATTGACATCAATATTCTTATTCACTGTAGGAAAGAAAGCTATTTTTAAAAAGGGTTTTACTGTAACATCAATTAACATAAAAACACTGAAATAAGTTTGTCAACTCTACATGTCTTCATATCAGTAAGGAGACTTGATGGGAAAAGCTTCTCCGCACAATAACAAGGAAATGACAGCTTGTGGTTGCACACTATCTTCCGATTAGGACTTAATCCAGAGGGAATACAACCACAAAGCAGACAGGATGTTCCCTTGATGTGTTGTTGGTCCAAACAGATGGCTCCACTACTTAGTTTGTCTATTTTGCATCCTCCTGTAAAAAAAGGACCGTACTGGTAGGGTTCACATTTTCTCACACAGTGAAGAACTAATGTAGAACCGTTAACGGCACGGCGTGAAAACAGGACACCGACAGTGCAGGACGGACAAGACCGCAGCACCGTAAAACACTGGTCACACCAGCCGCTGCTTGGCTTTGGATGCGTCTATTCGCTTTGTTACGTAGCGGTACTTGGAGACTACCAATAGACTCATTACAGCATTACATTCAGCTATAATGACATTGTAGCACATTGATGTGACATTTGAAGTGATTTTACTGTACATTTGCACCACATTTGAAACATGAGTGATCTTATTCATGCTGACATTCATTTGTCCGGTAAAAATGTGCATTCACAGGACACTATGTGAACAGACATCCACAGAACATACAGCTTCTGTAGTGCTGCAGACAAACCCAGTGTCAGTGTTGATCCATCTGAGGAGAGGAGTGTGGTGCTGAAAGGAAAGCACGTGCGTGTGTGCGTGTACACATGATGGGCAGAATAAAACGGCAGTAATCTATAATCATACGCACCAGGGCTATCATAGGGTATGCTAAAATGATATATTTTTAAAGTTTGGTAATAATAAATATTTGTGATAATTTAATATAATTATAACAATGACTATACTAATAATAATTTGTATAATTCATTATTATTATTACTGTTATTATTATCACTATAATTATGATTATCATTAACATCAACATTGTATGTCGTCGCAGTAGTATTTCTTTTAGTTTTTGCAGCGATCAAAAGGGTTTATGTAATAATCTCAAAAGACTCAATAAGAGTTCATTTTAACCAGCAGGAGTGGTTAACCACATGTTGCTGTTGGTATATGTGCTATAATACCATGTTATCTACTCATGTTAACCTTCAGCGGAGGACATAGCGGATGGGGAGGAGTCGCAGTACTTACGCTCGGCGGTCATGGTCGATCCTGTTGATCTTGCCTCCAATGAAGACGCGGATCTTGCAGTCCTTCCACCTCTTCTTGTTGGTCAGCAGGTAGGGGATCAGCAGGGTCAGACCTGGAGGGGACACATCAAACGGCTTCTCAGCACGGAGCTTCTGTCACATCAACACTAAACACCCGCTGGCTCTCACTGGGTGGATGTTCAAAAGGTAGAGAATATAGACGTCGTCATCCAGAGCGAGATCACCGGCCTCTGAAACGACAGCTCAGCCCGAGCGTCGGAGCAGCTGACGTGACGGCGATGAGCCAGATTTGAAGTGTCACACGCCACAGTGTCTTGAACACACGAGTCATGCCCCTGGTCTTGTTCACATCTTCACACCCCGCTGGGCTGACAGACGGCCAGCATCGTTGTGCCAGTAAAGAATGAGTCACGTCAACATATTGGCTCCTTCGGCTCCACTGATCAACGCCTCACTAATAGATTAGATCTTCCTAACAGCTGGGGATTGATTTGCTGTCTTCACTGCTTTCAGAGCTCCGTGCCGACCTGTTGACAGCGGCCATCCAAACAGCTTGACCGTGTTAGTGGCTTTTATGTGTGTGTATATATATATACATACATACATATATAACGATAGTTTGGAGAAGGAGCAGCCGATGTGTCAGAACTAAAAAGGTTTAGCACACATTTCCTAATCGCCAGATCATTTTTTTTTTAATAATAAACATGTAAAACATAAAAGTCCATTGTGCATTTATGGCTGAAGCCATAAAGCCTGGCAACCCCACCTCTCTCTCGGTCTCAAAGCACCATTTCTTGTGGTCTTCAACAGCAATATTGATTATTATAAAGTCTAATCACATGCACACAGATCCTTTTAGCCAAAATTGGCCTCATTGTATATATATATATATTTTATTTTCACCCCAAAACTATTTTTTGTATTTATTTCTATGGATACAGATGACATAATTATGAGTTGCCAAGTCATAATAACTGCTTGTACACCACATTTATGACTATGAACAAAGCTGTAAGACGCATTACCTGCCAACAGAATTATTTGAGTTTGCATGGTTGCAAACTCAAATAATTAGATCAGACTAGACTAGAACAAACAAGCTGTGCAGTCTCGCTAGTATAAACAAGAATAATGTTTGGCTTCCTTGGTCCTCGTGCAGAGGAAACGGATGCGTTGCCTCTATGTTTGATCTACTGGGTCTGGATGGATAACCTGATGGGACCAATCCCCCAGACTCACCTCCGTCGTCAAACAGCCACCAGACGTCAACGGTGCCCTTCCCTTGTTTCTTCTGGAACTGCTGGCTGGCCTCCAGCAGCCTCTGGTCGGACACATTCAGTGGGACAGTCGGGCTCTTCTTGTCTGCGCACACAAATGACACCAACACAGCAAAAGCTCATTTAGATGGCAGAAGTCAGCTATAGGGATTCTACTGACTTTGCTGGCCTGGTAGGAGTCCTGAGAGTGGAACAGCAAACATCTCAAAGGACAAACTGTGTGTAGTTCATGGACTGTTAGCTGTTCAGTGTCTGTAGGATTACGTTGCCTCGTGTTTGAGCAACAGTAAGACTATTGGCGATGATGGTAACCACTAATGACATCTCACACAATACTTATAAAACTAAAAGGCAAGTCATCAAACCTCAGCTCTACAGTTGCGATCGGTGTTTCCCCTGCAGGTTTGTATTTTTAGGAGTATGGATTTTACAGTTGTTATTTTCTATGGAGTTAAAAACATCCTCCAGCACCAGCAGTTCTACTTGTTTCGGCACATTTTTCAAAGCATCAAGGTAAGGAGGGGCAAGTCACAGACCCATAGCTCTGAGGAAATCTGTTCATCTTCAGCTTTATGAATCATTTCATAGAGGAGGTTTTTACATTGATTCCAGGCAGCCACAGGTACTGCAGTATGAAAAACACCTTTTTATTACTGAAAAGAGATGACCAGCTATAGACTTGTCTCTGCTTTTACCTTGGGTATATTGTTTTTTATGAACTGAATGAAATATATGAAAGGTCAGAGAGCAGTTGTCAATTATCCAGAGCTCAATACGTTGGATCGACTGGATTCTCAATGACAAACCGTTTACAGAGACAGTTGCGATCCATAAATAAATGTTTGTCTAATTGTTTCAGTACCAGTTCATATTCAGGGTGAGCCGAGATGAACGGACAACAACGGCTGCCTCCGAGTCAGAAAACAGAGTGAAAAAGGAATGCTTTGGAAAATGGTCGGCAACAATGAGACACAATGATAATGTCATTAACGGATGTCTTTATGTGAAGAGTCACTGACTCAGTTACTACGTAATATCCATCTAAAGTTTGCTAACTTTAACCAGCATTAGCCACCGTAGGCTACTTGTCAAACCAGAAAAAGTCATGCTGGAACAGTCTGATCTGGAAGCGTACTGAATTCAACGAGGGTGACTTTTATTGTTTATGAATGGAACTTTTCATTTGTAAGAGGAAGACAGATGCCGTGTCTTCATTCTGTAGTACAACATGTAGTACAACAACTGACCACTTCTTTTTTTAAATGGTACATTGCAACTGAACAGAGTGCTGCAGGAATGAGTCCTTCCAGTTCCCTCGTCTAGAAGTCAATGTGTTTTTGGTTAGAAGCCTGAAATAAAGCCTGAGGGGATTTCTGCGCAGCACTCTATTACTACCAACATTTGCCCACCAGAATATCTGCCGACCTCTAGCCATTGTTTTCGTCATGAATATTGTCACACAGATCAGGAACATTAGGAGGCGACGCTCTTTTTCAGAACGAGCTTTTACACCGTGAATAACACAGAGGCTCCTTAGTCCAAAAACAGACTTAATTACTGCTTCCTACCTTTGCAAAGGCAGCTCAGACCAGATCCACTTCCACCGCTCTTACCTTTCACAATAAAAGCCTTAGACATATATAAATCGCAGGCAAATATTTTGCATTTTTGTGTTGTTTATTGTCATGCCCCCCGGTGTGTAAAGGCCTTAAGGGTTGTTCTTTTAAAAAGGTACATAAAGTTTTCTATATTGGAAACTAGACTTGTGACGTGTAGGTTCATTCTTTGTAATGAACACAGGGGAAACACCATCAACAGGAAAGAGGGAGAGCAGCTCAAGGGTTAGCTGGACGGAGCTGGAGACATGAAAACAGGAGAGCAGTTTTCATCCTGGAAAAGAAAAACCAGAGACAAACCGTCTCCTCCAGAGCGACACGAAGCAGCAGCAGCAGCAGCAGGGGAGAGAGACCGAAGACAGGAGGAGGAAATTGAAATGTTGGCACACGTTCACAACATTAAATACTCAAGACTTGGATTGAGTTAAAGGCACTATCAAACAGCACAGCTTCAGAGACTGGGCTTGAGCTACAAGCTGGCGGCTGTTAACAGGAGAGCAGGAGAGAGAGAGGAAAAGACTAAAGGTTATTCCTCAAAGCCAGCGGGCCAGAGACACGAGACAAGAGACAGCGGGACGGTGTGTTAATACAAGAGCAATTCTAAATATACAGTGAGAAATGAGCTGATAGAAAGACGGATGGACGGGGATGAAGATTAAAAAAACAAAGCAGAGAAAGAAAGAAAGGTTTTAAGGCAACACAATAAAATGGATCTCCTGCCTTTTTTCAACAGGGGCTGAGTCGTAGCTTTGCCGTCCTCGTCCTCATCTGGGAAACGTGAGACAAAAGGAGAGAAAACAACAACGAAGAATTGAGGTGAAATGTTGATTTGATGTGTCATCAGCTTACAACCAAGGTTTCTCGCTCCGGACTCCATATGAAGTTGAGTACAACAGAAAGTTTACGGTTATAATGCTGCATGCTAACAGGCTACTGAGGTTCATGGAAAACAAGAAGGCCGGCAGGGACTTGAACAAAGAGTTCAACTTGTTCCCTCTTATCTCTGGACCCTCTAGATAAATCCAACTGGTTCATTTTGGTACGCACAGACATGTGAAGGGTATCAAATTCGCATGAATCAGTTCTAATTCTCAAAGACACTGGGGTTGGATCACAATGAAAGTCCCACACAGTGAGGAGAGGCAGACCGACGAGGGGGGGACTTAATGAGGGCCCAGGTACAGTCGGAGCTCAGGCTGGGACTAAGAGGATTACCCAAATCAAGGCATTCATCTTCCATTCGCCGCCTCTCTTACCTTCACCAGTCCGGCATGTTCTCAATGCGTGTGGCCCCTTCATTAATTACCACTACCAACATACACATACACATGCCTGTCCCTACATCACAAAGACAGTATTCAGACGTGATAAAAACAAACATGCAGAAGCAATTACAATTGGTATTTCTGTTCAGATGACACAGCGATGTTGTGGTATTTATGGGGCGAGTGCCGTGGAAAAGAATTTATCAAATAACCAGTAAACATGGAAGAAGCGGAGCTGAACAGAAACTTGGCTGTGTTATAAACACACGTCTCAGCTGTGACTTTGATGAGTAGAGTGATAGAAATGGACGGTGTTTTGTTAGGGCGGTTTGTTTTACAGATTTAATATCGTTACCTAAACTTTTGACCTGAAATGTACTGCGTGCAGTAGTACAGGGCTTTGTAGTTCACACATGAAAAAGCTTCAGAAACTATAAATATCAACACCAAATCATCGAATTGAATCCAGACCCGATGACGCCTGGTGCTCCAATCTGGGAACACTTTCTTTGTTTGCTTGCTCAGAGTTGTGCGTCTCTCTCTCTCTCTCTCTCTCTCTCTCTCTCTCTCTCTCTCTCTGTGTGTGTGTGTGTCTGTGTGTGTGTCTGTGTGTCTGTGTGTGTGTGTGGACTAACAAACTGGGCCCAGTGGGACGACTGGAGTCATGGGTCACTGAGGCGACTTCCTGTCAGGGCAGTGTGGTTGAGTGTGTGTGGGTGTGTATGTTTGTGTGTAGAGGCACAATAAAGGAAGCCATTGATGGATTAAGAGGGGTCTCTGAGAATGGTGTTAAACTGGTTTCCTGGATGATAAGCCTTCCTCTTAAAATTGGATTAGAGGTTTTTTGGGGTGATGTTTGTCGTTTTATTTTGAGACTTTCACATTCTGCCGTTCCTCTGTCATGACCTGAACTGGTGTTTGAGTAACAAACACACGGCATATGAGTGCTTTATTATATACATATTTATGTGTGTGTGTGTGTGTGTGTGTGTGTGTGTACACTGAGGCAGGCTGACCTTTCTGCATAGCCGGACTGTTCTGGAGGCTGGTGGCCTTGGACGACGGCTTGGATGAGTCTGCGTCAGAGTCTTTGCTGGTATCTATGGACACGATCACGTCTTTCATCCCCGAGGACTTCTCCTGAGAGGACAGCAACTCATCTGGGAGGAAATAAGACAAGGAGAGGCAAAATAAGATGGTGGGAAGTAGTGAGTGAGTGAGTGAGCGAGTGAGTGTGGGGGTAAGAAAAAACCAAACAAGCAAACAATTAGAAATCAGACACATGTATAGATGATTAATCAGCATCTTAAGTGATAAACAGCATCTCTTTTGAATTAAAGGGTAACTCCAGTGATTTAACATTTCACTTCCAGAAAGTCTCGAGGACTCAAACACCGCCGGATCCTACATTTCCCAAAATGCAACTCAATTAGGGATGTCCCAATCAAGTTTGGCCCTTATCTGATTCCTTTAATATTGGATATCGGCCCATGTCTGATCCGATACTTCTATCTACCTAAATGATGATTAATGTATCCGGCACAAAAACGAGTTGTTGGAACTACAGAAACATGCAACTGGACATTGGTGTTACTGAGGGGAGCTTAGCATTTAAAAACCGTCCCATGCTCACACAGACGTGGGACGGTTTAAGGTTTTAGGGACGATGCATGTGTTTGGGAAGCAGCGAGCACACGACTGGATAAATGACTCTTGGATTATACCGTTATAAAAGTTGTGTGAGAGTTTGTCATCAAGACTTTCTTTCTGTTTTGTTTTTTTTCGTTCAGTGTGGAGGCGTGAGAGAGAGTGAGTCATTGATGTACAAATGATCATTTAAAGAGTGAAGTATTCCTTTAACCAGACAACAACAAACCATTATCTTCTTGTTTCTATATCAAGATGAACACAGCAGAGTCATTCTGATGAAAGTCAGCTGCTAGCCAAGGCATATTGTGCTTGTATGTATTAATAGTATGTATATATTAATGATAATTATTTATGCACATGCTCCTGTATTATTAAAACTATGAATTGATACAAAGGTTTAAAGTATTAAAACTACAGCGTCTTACTGGGATCCTTTGATGTTTTTAGCGGTTCATTGTAGGCCAGTAGTCCGTTCTTAGAGTCCCTGTTATGCAGACTCGCTCACTAAAACACTTTGAGCGTCCCACAGACTGACACACACATCCAGTTACAGATCATTAGGTGACTGCTCTTACTGCTGCTGTACCGACACTTGTGGGTTGTACAACAGGATGTGTGATTCAGTGCATTAATTTATAAATGCTTATACATACTGTTCTCCCCCTGGGGGGGGAGGGAGGGAGAGAGAAGTGCAGACGTGATCTTCTTCTCCTTGCAATTCTCGCATTCAAAGAACTCAAAGTTATTTTCTCACAGGTGCAGAAGCGGTAATTTCATTTATCGCACCGACCAGTTTGTTATAAATGTGTTTCTAAGCCCACACTGATGAAATAAACAAGAGATACTGTTGCATAATGGGAAATGTAGGATCCAGCATTTTTGGAGCTTGACCCCTACCGGCCTCTGCTGTAACCCGTCACTCATGAAAAACACACTTCAGCTGTTTGGTGTCACACGTCCATAAAGGTTCAGAACTTCATGGACGTGTGAAGTGTGGTCTTCAGTTGTTCGTGTTATCATTATAAACTGTGTTGATTATCAATTTGATTCTGAAGACAACTGCCAAAATCACAAACCCTTCTCTGGACGCGTGTCTGGATGCATGTGTTAGATACCTTGTCCCTGGATGTGGGACACATCCAGTCCCTCTTTCAGCCGCAGAATGACAGCACCAAACTGGAAGTCAAAGGACTCGCTGAGAAGAGAAAAAGATTCATATCAGCGGCGGACAGAATGAAGCGGGACAACTAAACAGACACCAGCAAAGACATTTTAAAAAGGAGACAAATAAGCAGCGCTGAGAGGACCGCACACACCCAACAGCAGGTTCAAACACGTGAAGGTTGAACTGCTCGCTGGATGGAAAGTAAAGGGCGCATTGCTGAGCGTATTAGCTGTGATTTTAATATTGTCGGGCTGAACCATCTCTGACCTTCGGCTCTAATAACATAATCCCCACACTTTACAATCAGGAACTCATTCAGCTTAAGCCCTTCACTCAGTCTCACATGACTTGAAACAGGATTTTCACCAACACTGCTCTCCTGAGTGTGTCTGAAGAGTCTGTGCCCAGGAATCCCCGGACCCTCATGAGAGCCCAGGACCCTCACGGGGCCTGATGGCTTCAGGTTTTAACCAATTAGCTTGTGGTAATCTATTTTACTGAATCAAGTAACTAGATGAATGATGTCAGGAATTTTAATAGCAGCAGAATTTGAGACAACCCTTCAACCGCCTGAATCAAGACTAAGGAAATAGAACTAATACATACTATAACCTACCGTATGAGGACTATATGTATGTATGGGCCTGTTTGACCACATTACCTCCTTTTCTATTACATTGTTTTTTAAACATGATTCTGGTGCGACTGAATGGGCTGAATTCTCTCAGAGAATGTCCACCTGCTGAAGTATTCATGCACCATAATACATCTGTAAGAGTTACTCCAGCTTAGTGGGTCTCTTTGAAGGAGCTCCACTTACTGGATCATGCTGATGTAAGTCTCCACGTTCATCATGTCTCCGTCCCTCCAGTCGTTCTTGAAGCCCAGCACCAGGGTGTTCGGCTTCAGGCGACCCAGGCCCGCCGCCTTGAGAGGGGCAAGAATTGAAAACAAATTCACTCCAAGGCTGGACACATTCCTAGTGATCATAGTTCATTCTGGAGCAGGAAATGAAAAGTGAAGGCATTCTGTTGGACCGTTCAGCCGGTCCATGGTGCCAATTCTTACGCGAGTCGCTCTCAGGCTGGTTAGCGCTGCCAGTTTTTAACATTTGAGATGGAAACTCTGAGTATGACTCGACTCTGTGAGCACTATGAGCTCTACCGCCATTTTATAGGTCCATTGTTTCCATTCAAATTAAAATAAGAAAACGTTTCTGTAACCTGGTTTCACTTCTCACCAGAAGAACAGTGCACCAGGACACAACCAAATGTTTAAGAGCTATAAATCTAGTTAAATTTAAACATTTTAGGATTAAGAACAATTCTTCTTGTGTTTGATAAAAAAAACAAAAAAAAAACACAGAACCCTTTAAAAAAAGGAAACAATAAATATGTGAGCTGAAGATTTATATCGTCCATATGAGTGGGCTTTGAGCTGAGAGCCAAAAACAGCGGAGCATCAAGAGAAGCACATTGTTGGCGAGGGCCTTTTATTTTAAATTCTATTTTCTTTTATATGTTCATACGCAGCCTAATGAGACAACGTGTGTGGTACTGGGTTATAAAATGAACATTACATTGATTTGATTTGAGATTAACTGAGATCATTTGAGACAGTTTAAGGACATACACTGACTGACTCAATAAGGTTTACGGCCTCTCACACAATGAATAGAACTATCCTCGACCTGGAAAAACAACTTCAAACGCTTCTCGTTGGCAACATTTCTTTTAAACAATTGTGAAACGCATGCCATTAGAAGCATGTGCTTATGAACACCAACAAAGAAGAGGACGCTGAGCCAACACAGCTGGCTGTTAGTTGTTGGCACTCGCCACTCGAGGCTTGAAAGCGTAGACGGCTACGGGCAGAGCCCTTTACTCAGCGATGCCCTCCAGAGCAACAGAGGCTGGATCCATCTGACAGGGAGCCGTTTTCATACCTGGAGCAGGTACTGTGCACCCTGCCTCATGTCCTCGGCGAACACCGGAGAGTAGAAGGCCTTGGTCTCGTTCTTCATTAGCCAGCGCTGGTACCGGGCCTGGTCTGTGGCCAGTTCTTTGAAGTTTGGTCTTCTGTAGCCCTGTGGACACACACACAGACACACACACACACAGCAAATATAACCAACCCCAAAGCCCTACAGCTCCACATTAACAAGGTGAGCCGGCACATATAACAGTACATCAGATAACAGACGGGAGAATTCAACCTGTAGAACAAAGTGCCGCCCTGAATCTCCTTGTCGGGGACTTTGTTTATTTCCGAAGGAAAGCTGCTCTTCAGCCAGGAAAGTGGATGTAATGCCATTAGCTGACGAGGTTTACATCATTTAACTTGGAAGCAATAGAAGCAGGTGGGGTGGGGTGTGTGTGTGTGTGTGTGTGTGTGTGTGTGTGTGTGTGTGTGTGTGTGTGTGTGTGTGTGTGTGTGGGGGGGGGGGGGGTTCAGAGGCCACTTGTGGAGGACGGTGTGTTCTACGGAGCCAGGGAGCCGCTGGACTGCACAGAGCCTGCATTCATCCACTCAAAATGGCCCTTCCATTGTGAAGCAGCTATGCCTGGCAGGGGATTTGTTAAAAGGCTTTTTACACCGAGGACACGGGAGTGGAACAAACGCGTCACTCGCATCACCACTGATGTGCTCATTTATGTGAGAGCAAAGACAGGTAAGAAATCACACAACTGTGATGATGAGGATAGAATTCATAAACAATGAATTTACATAGAGCAAGAAAATATTGATCAGTAGATGAATGTCAGTATATCTCCCAATATGAATTTATATTTATGTATAGATGCTTCATAATAAGATATGTTCTCCATCACAGTTTACTCTTGCTACAACTGCTACTTAATATGAGTAATACTGGTGATTGATTGAATGACAATTGAGAGAGCCATAAACAGGATGAACTATGAGTTTGTGTACAAATTCAGGGTTTAAAGTGAACAAATTATTCATAAAATAAATATTTTAGAATAAACTATATACGGGAATAGATTCATTAAAGCTCCTCAATTAGTATGTGCATGCTCAATCAAGCTACTTCCCACATGGTAATAGTTAGCTAGCAAAAACGTACACTGTGCACTTTACTTTAGGCTATCTGCTGCTTAATTGAAATATCATACAACACAAATATTCACTTCAGCAATATAATGAAAACTTTCCTGAAAGCATGTAGTGCTTTGGCTCAGACAGAGCAGCAGTGTGGCTGCACATGAGATCAGTCGCATGGAAGAAGAAGAAGAAGAAGAAGAAGAAGAAGAAGAAGAAGAATCTCCTCACCGTTCGAATATGACCACAGATCATCAGGCCTACGTTCTTGGTGAAGGAGTTGACCAGATCCAGAAGAGCTGGACGAGAGTTGGGGTAACCAGTCATCACCAAACACTGGGGTCTACAGGCAGACACATCCAAGGGAAAACATGAACCCCGTGTATAACTCTTTCATAGTTTTCAGCATTACTAGTTGTTCAATCCCTCTTTTTTCTGACCTTCACAGTGGCCTCTAGCCATCTGAGCACAGCACAAAAAAAAGAAGAAAACAGGAGCGGAGTAGCGCACATCAAAGCAAATATGTTAAGCACCAAGGGATTTAATGGAGGCGGTGAGAAGAGACAAGAGGGAGCTCAGAGGAACCACTGAAGACGCCATCAGACGCCTTTTAATCTCCTGCTGGGTTTGCTGCCATGGGAACAGCCCAAAGGCACATTAGCACCAATACGTCCTCAAACAGGCCACATGTGCAAGCATTCAGAGAGAGTAGCATGGTGGACATAGAATAGTAATAATACCTGCTTCAGCTAGATTTCAACTTCATGGATCATCAACAGAATTGATACAAATCAGTGCTATTAAATGAGAGATCATTTGTGTATCAATAATTGTTGCAATAACCATTTTTTCCTTCATGATACCGATATCAAAACTTGGACACAGTGATGTTTTTTTACAGAGCTGATGATGGGAGTAGCTTACGAGGGAGGAGTGTACAAAACCATGACTATTTATTGAATAACCACAAAATATGCTACATCGTGATATATATATCGTCATCAAGATATGGAATTATTTATATATGAATAGATTTGAGGCATATCGCCCTATCACACAGTCTGATAAGACACTGCCTGGTCCAGCTTTAATGATAGTAACTACAGGCGTGTTTATGTAGTCGTTTAGTACCTGAAGTTCTTGATGTGGTCCTCCACTCCGCTGAGGTGCAGAGTGTGGGTCAGGGCCTGGTGGTAGGTCAGAGCCTGGGTCGACGAGCCCCAGTTCACATCTGGTGGGGAGGACGCATGCAGGCAGAAACAAACAGTGCAGTTGGGAAGTGTGTTTACGGGTCGTCCCGCTGGACCGAAGGCCGGCTGACCCATGTGGTGTTACAGGCAATGGGAAGGCCTCGTATGTGTGTGTAGCTGCATGTCAAACTGAGTGCGCACACAGGTTTGTGCTCGGAGCTGCAAGGCCAGCTTTGTGTTCGAGGAGGTGCACAGATGTGTGTTGGGGGGGGGGGGGGGGAACGACGACACAACACAACAACTTGACAGCTCAGTGTCGTGTGGCAGTGTGAGTTATTAATTTAAACTTTGCTTACAAGTTTGACTTTTGTAAAGTGAACAGTACTTTTGGAAATGCAACAACAGATGGTCCAGGTCATGTTCAGTCTGCTATGTATCCATTAACACGTAGAAATACCAAAACATTGTCATGAGAGCGAACCTTTACACCTAATCTACAGTGACAGCACACAGCAGATTGTTGGACTGAGATTAAAATAAATGATAACACCCCTTCAGCATATTATGTTGATGTTGTGGTTCATCTACACTACAGTATCGGACATTTGCTTAACTTTGACGCTTTTGTTCTGAAAAGTAAAAGCTAAACTAGACTGTCTACTTCCTAGATTTAGCATAATTTGGTACAAAGCTAGCTAACCCTAGCTTACTTAGATGAATTATTGTGTGTATAAACCACATATAGACATTTAGCTTATTATCAAAATATTTCATTTGCATCTTCAGCCTTTTATGCTAACATTTTGGTTTATTTACAGTGGCTAACGTTTGCTATCAATGTTTTGTTCTAAAAAGGAATATGCTAGTTGACCCGTGCTCCTCCGCTGTGCTGACTGACCCTACTTATGAGCATAGAGCTGCTGGGCTGATTAATAAATGGTTATTTATCTAAAAATAGCTTAAACCATAAAGATCTTTTTATAACCAGTACAAACTATCTGCATATTCTTCTTCATGAAGTCATAATAATCACACAGCTTGTTGGACAGTGTATGTTTTTCATTGTAGGTTAAGCTAGGCTAGGCTAGCAGTTTAACCCTCACCTTTTTAAATGAGTGCAGGTTATTGAAGCCAAATAACTGAAACAGGACTTTTTTAACTGGGAAATGAATTTAATAATTTTGTCAACTATCATAGATTGTCATATTAACGCCACTATTGTATCCTGTTTTCGTAATTATAGCATCATTCTGTACAAATGTGAACAACTGCTGAAACTCACCTGGCTTCTTGTAGCTGACGTAGATAAAAAGACCCAGAACGATGACGTTGGTCATGAGAGCGGCCCACCAGTTGATGACGAACATCACCACGCAGCACAGTATTGCTCCAGCCAGTGACACCCACATGTTGTAGTATTTGAAGCTGGGACGCCATCCTACAGCACCCAGGAAAACAAGTCACCACATCGCAACAAAAGAGGATCGATATTCAAAAACATCAAAAAGACTCAAACCACGTGTCACATATCTGTATCACAATTAATATTTATGGTGAACTGAGGAAATGCACTTCATGTTCAAGTTGGGTCAGATGTGTTAGACTTCTTAAACTTGGACCAAATTAAGTCAGACCTGTAATTCAAAAGACTAAAATCATCCTCCATGAACATTTTACAATAATTATCATCATTAACATGGTCTTAAAATAGCAAATGTGGCTGTTAAAGAGGATGGACAACGTTAAAGTTGAAGTTGGATATGTGCTTGGGTTAACGAATGGGAGTTAGCAGCCTGTTAGACTGGAGACCAGAAGGTTATACCGGCTATTAGAGACCATGTTTGTTTACTGGGTACCACAGAAACTAGACTAGTAGGATTTTAGTGATGGGATACAGTCAGACTGTGTGTGGTTACACAATGACAGCGTCTAAAACAAACCACAGGACATAAAGGGTACATGCTGGTCCTCGCAGCCCCATTGAGGGGTTTTATGTGTCCCCGAGAGTGGGGAGAGATTGGCCCTGAAGAGGCCAGAACACCAAATGAGGGACGTAATAGTTTTGTGGTTGCAGAGGCAGTAACATGAATCACAGTCTGTGTGTATTACTGCTTGCCTCTAATTCAGTCATGTACCATTTAAGTCCATGTAATTATATGACCTGCTTGGAGGAATGAGAAGCAGACTGAGAATCTGTACCTGGAGTTCTGCTAGAGCTTTGGTATTGAAGGAGAAAAAAGCACAGAACTCAATAGAAAGAAGATCAGCTGTTGAATATGCATTTCATTCAGCTACAGTCTAAAAAGACAGCTCACCCAAAATCCAAAAACACGTACATATTATCTCACCTACCTACAATGGTATCCAACCATGCCGACAGTTTGGGTTTCAGGTTTTGAGATATCTGTGTCTGAGATTTCAGCGTTCACTCTGATTAAATGGAGGTGAATGGAATCCCAATCTCTCTCCGGAATCATTTGACCTCATGCAAAAACATTTAGGTATTCTTATCTGAACTCCCGCCTCCTTGTTTCCTATGGTGGCCTTGTACGAGTGTTTCCACGTCAGATTCAGTAAACGCTCCTGACTTCAGATAACTGTGTAAATGAGCAGCGTCAACATGACGAAGGCCAGCTGTGCATACGCGAGCGCACATTCACGAGAGTAGCACATTAGCATAATAAACGGCCCAATAACACCATATAAGGAGTGTCATATATTGAAGCCCTGCTGTTGGAGATCCAAAGAGGACCAGCTGAAGACCAGTAATGGAGACCAATGATGAGTACTGTAGAGGACCTGTCACCTGAGGGTCAAGGGGCGGGCTCAAACCATTTAAGATAACATATTACCAGTGCAGTGTTATACAATAGCATCAATAGACGATTAAAACGGTGACGTCATTAAGCTATGTGGATACTTTTACTATTCTATGGGTCTATAATTCACATTGCAGAGTCTAACAGGAGAACGTCAACACAACTGTGAAGTGTAATTTTATGGGTTTTCAATCTCAAAATGCCTTCAAAGTAATTAAATATACAATCCATGAGTGAGAAACTCATTTTTGAAAAGACTAACTGCACACAACTCTTAGGACAGGACTTGACCACTCGTACCTTCTCTTTGTACCCGAGAGGAAACTCTGAATAAGAGAGAACTGGTGAACGCGGTTCGTACCAGCCACTAATCTGTGTTTATGTGTAGTTCTTGCCACAGTTTTAATTAAGGGTAGGGTTCAATAGCGTTTTACCTAATCTAAATCTAGTATTGAATCCCCCGATCTAACCAAATTCTTTCGGATCCCTTATTGAATGTAGCCTTCAATATTTCTAAGTAACTAAATGTACGAATAACTTACGCTCAACAGTTTCATTCAGGTCTGCTTCTTAGAAGCCAGAAGCAACATCTCAACAACATGATGTCATTCATGTTGACGAGCCGGAGCTACAAAAGCAGAGGCTGTAAAGTGTCGTCACACTGACATAACCTGCTAACTTGCACACCTTTTGTTTCACCGGCTACTTGATCCAAATACTGCAGGTCCCGATTCATTACTATTATGTTAATAATCTTATTAAGTATGTATATGATATACATGGAACTGGGAGACTCTGGCTTTGCTGCTCTTGTCACAGAGTGCCATTACACACTCCTGCTTCTAATCGCTCACATGATCCTCGGTGGTCCTGGCTTGCAGAGAGCACGTCAGCAATACAACAGCAAAGTTTCATTTTTGGCTCTTTGTCTAGCGACTTGTGAGAACAAAGCTAATCCTTTGAACTGCTGCAAATGAAAAGTCTGCTACCGTACATTCCTCTTTGCTATTAAGACAGAGTAACACCTGTGAAAACGTGTTTTTTTTTTCCTGTATGCACCACAAACTAAATTCCATTGGATTGGAGGCAGAGACAGATATCTCAAAACCTGGACGAATATAAACCAAAGCTATCTGCAACAAAGAATACCACTGGAGGTACCCAAGAAGACTTTTCTCTTATTTTGGTGAACTCGCCCTCTAAATGGTACCTTAGGTTCTTTTTAACCAGGACCCCATTTCCCACGTTTTTGTGCGTCTATGTGACCAATAGGGACAACATTTTCTGGAATTGGTCCAGTATTGAGGCGTCTCCTTGAGCCAGACTGGGGACACAATGACTGACAGACCAGATCAAGCGAAGAAAAAGGGTTCATTTCTCTGGAGGGTTATTTCCATAATGTTGGTCAGACACCTATAGTCACAATCCAAACCTGTCAGGGGCAAAAACAAGCACCTCGAGTGGACGTCACAGCTCAGCTTTTGAAATTAAAGCACATTATTTCAATGGAAGGACCACAACCACTGGACCGGCTTGACCTCTGAGGTAACTAAAGGCCAGAAGGTCGATAACCGAAGACGCTATCACAGCCTAGTAGCAGGTACGTCTGTTGAATAAAGAGTGTTAACTAATGAGACAGCTATGCGTCAAGCTGAGTCTGCTGCCTTTTCTTGAATTTGCCTGACGATCCGTCTCCGTGTAAATGGCCACATGATAGAAACGCCGTCTACACGCCTGCTGTGAATTCTCTGCACAATGAGCAGCTCATTCACACATGGGCTCAATTGGGTAAAGTCTGTTTAATGTCTGCGTTCTCAAACACAGCTCCTCTGGCCGATATCTATATAAGTTCAGGGCTGCAGTGCATGTGTGAAAGGGGCTTAAAATAATAGGAAGTGTCTTGTGAGTTGTAGCTCTAAGCTTTTAGAGCAGTTAGACGTGACCCGAGCTGGAGAGAGCCTCAAAGTAATTCCTTCTGAAACCCCAAACCCCATTAAACACCGTATGACCCGTGACTCTGTCATAGTGGCTGATGAGCCGCTCCTCTTCACAATCAAACAAGGGACGTCTATTATAATAAGTTTCTCTGTAGCCGTAACCTCTCGATCTAGCACATTTCAATTCTTTTTTTTTTTTTTATCTTACCTGGTGAGTTAGCTAGTGAGGCGTGGAACACAGAAAAGTTGATCAAGGCATAGGACGCCAAGAAGAAGTTGGAGATGATGGGGGCGATTACGTTCAACTTCGCTGTGAGAAGAAAACATAAAAACAGTCAACTTAGAGTGGGTGACCGTGGCTAAGTGGAGAGCAGGGCTGCCTTTCAATCAGAGGGTCGGCGGTTCGATCCCCGGCTCCTGCTCAATGTGTCCTTGAGCAAGACACTTAAGCTACGGTGTATAGATCGATACTGAATTGTTAGTCTGCTAAATGACTGTAATGTAATGTAATGTAGAGTGACAGGACCTCAAATGTTACCCTGCTGGCATCAATAACACAGTGTAACGAGTCACTCCATTCGTTAGACCACCAAACACTTGTGCCATCTCAAACGACATCTCTAGTAAGTTTTCAGGAAAGAACTATGTCATTTGGTACCAATTATTAAGTACAATTAAATTCATTATTAATTTACTATTGGAAACTTTACATTTAATTGATGTAAAAATGTATTAAATGCATTGGGAACGGCCCAATTGAACACCGTCTATTTATTCCCTATAGTTAGAACCAAATTACATTGTTCTTTCCAGGTAACTTCTTGGAAATTACTGTGACATTACAGATCTGCAAAATCTCATTCAATAACATTGGTTTATTGTCAGAGTACAAGTGAGCGGTGTGCAGCCGTACCGATGAGGATGAAGGCCAGAGCGATGCCAAAGGTCAGGATGTAGCCTCGGAGGGGCTCGTTGTTCTTGCCGTAGCCTTTGGCGAACATGCCCAGGCCGGGGTAGATGTTGTCCTTACATAAAGCCTGTGGAGAATTAGGGGTGTCACGATATTACGTGTTGCAATATTGACTTTTAATGAATAGTTGACATGCAAAGATTGGTGGCTCAGAAGTAGTGCTGTGATGTTGGATGTAACACACAGCCCTAGTGGAAATGGAACATCATGTAACATGATAGAAGTTGATCAAAAAATACAAATGTAACTACAGTTCAAATCCAGAAGTAAACTGCTCACTGGATATTGGTGTAATTCATTAAGATACCTTTTTGGTCAGTTCTTACCTGAAAAACTTTAGGTGCACTGACTAAAGATGCCAGCGCCGAGGACAGAGTGGCAGAGAAGATTCCAGCGGTGATGACTGGCCCGAAACCAGACACCATGCTCATCACCTAAACCAAAGATTAAAGGAACATTGAACGGTTTGACTTTTGCACCAAACAACCAGCACGTTTTGATATTTCGACCTCCGTCTCTGAAAGAATTCAAGGATCATGTATTGTCATTATGCAACACAGGGTTGCACAACAGCATGCATTTGTAGCCCATTTGCAACACAAGAAAAAACTCGACAAACAAAACCGAACAAAAACAGTAGTGCATTTTTATAGCCAATGTTCCTAAGGTTCCCAATAACCTTCAAACCTCATCTTGTGATGGAGCTGCTTCGTACCTGGAAGTCGTTCTGCAGTCCGTAGCGGCAGCCATCTTTTTCGGTCTTGCACGAGGAGAAATCGTAACCGAATCTGCAGGCAGCGTCTGTGCAGTTCGACAGGAACTGAGCACTGACTGTGTAGTTTGCGTTCCCGGTGGCGTCTCTCACAATGCAGGAGCCTGGTGTGAAACGAACACACTCGTGAAAACTTTGTCAAGAAACGTGATTCCGTTCCACAGAGCTACGCAGAATGTCACATAGAGCACTGCACCTGTGGAAACAGCGACACCCAGGTAGACTATTCCTGTGATCAATATGGCCAGCAGGGTTCCTCTGGGGATGGCCAGCTGTGGGTCCTGCAACAACCAACCACAACTCAGACTCAAGCATAACAAGCAATCCATCCATCACAAACCTTTTAATTCTTATCAATTAAGGGCTTTTAAGAGATGTCATCGATCCTCTGACTGCCACACTGAAGGTCACCACCACTGTTACCCCATGACAGCACCACTCACAGTCACCTGTGCAGCAGAATCTACACAGACGACGGGTTTGCTTGGTTTGAAAGCTTTAGTCGAATCTATGACATCAGGATAAAGCACCTTTAGGATTCTGTTCGTGATTAAAGTCGACTTACAGCGAGGTCTCCTGAAATGTTGGCTCCAGCCAGAATACCAGTGGCGGCAGGGAAGAAGATGGCGAAGACGGAGAAGAATGTCTCTCCTCGGAAGTCAGGGCCCATGTTTTCCCACATGATTGAACCTGACAGGGGAATAAGAGTTTTAAACACCAAGACGGCAGCTGTCGAAGTCCTAGAGCTAACAGCGCTCAGAGTTATGAGTAGGGCTGCCCCCTCTCCGTCTATTAATCAGTCGTTTTGGTCTTAATCGACTAAGATCTCTTCAGCGGATTAATCTTAGTTTATACTTGACGAAGTGAAGCCGGTGCGTGTCAGAAATTGACGTCATGGCGCTTGGTCGTGCACCTCTGAATTTACATGTATAGGGATTTTACAAAGAAGGCCAATTCGCTTTTAGATGCTTTAGAAACGAGGTGTAAAAATCGACTTCTGAGTAAATAAGTAGCATGTACCGAGTACAAACGCCTCAGTACATGCTCGGAGCTCGCACGCCGTCTGCGTAAGCTCAGGTTACGGTGCCGAGCGTGATTATTAAAGCTTTAGTTGTTTTTTTAATGGAGTTATTTACAAGAAACATATGAACACATCTGTGGTACACATCTGTGGTGCACAAACGATTTAAAGTGGCGTTTGTGTTTCTTTGTGCTAATCGATTAGGCCACAAAATGACACAGTGTGAGTCGACTATGAATGTCTTTGGTGGAGGACAGAGATATGAGGTGGTACAGAGGTTTATTCTGCCTTAAAAGAAGATGACTTGAGAAATCATCGTACCGTCATAGCCGAAGAAGCCCATAGATTCCTTTGACTTGAGAGGAATGAAAGTTCCGATAAAGTAGTTGAATATGGCTGTGATGAGGACAATGAGCAAGAATATCTGGGCCTACAGGGAAGAAAATCGACAAATTCATTAGTCACAACAGATCTTTTAAACCAATGTATGAATCATTCATTGTGTGTATAATGTTTTTTTAAAGCCTGTTCTGGGAATTTCCATCTGAGGCTTAGACTTGAGCACTTCTAGCTTCTGAGCAGTTTGTGTTGTGTTGCTGTGTATCAGAGACGGAATCCCGCTCGTACCTTGGCCTCCCATTCCATTCCTGCCAAGGAGATGCCCAGGAGAAGGATTACCGTGATGGTGCCGATGATGCGGACATCGTTGAGTTCATCCGTCATAAGGGCATCTACACTCTGAGAGACAACACAAAGAGTTGTTATATAGTTATAGAAATTGAGTCCATCCTCTCCATCACCCTCTAGCACGCTGCAGCCACTGCCAAGGACAAGGGCAGACTGCAGTGCATCATTCGCTCTGCTGAGAGGGTGATCGGCTGCAATCTGCCGTCCCTCCACGACTTGTTCACCTCCTGGACACTGAGGCGGACAAGAAAGATAGTAGCCGACCCCTCTCACCATGGACATAAACTCTGAGAGTCCCTTCCCTCTGTCAGGAGGCTGCGGTCCATCAGGACCAAGACCTCACGCCACAAAAACAGTTGCTTAAAAACATTTTTTTAATAAGTCGTTTCTGATTCTAGGACTCCTATAGTTTAGAAGAAAGTCAATGATGGGACATTTGGACACAAACTTAAAACAGGAATATTTCTTTGAAGAGTTTAAACACCTTCACAGAGCACTTGCCTATACATCGACAGCGAAACAGTAAGATGTCAACAACAAACTTGTATATGAATAGATCATGTTCCTTTCAGCTTACTCAGATTAGGTCTTTTTGAGTCCGTCTTTCAATAGTCAGGTCACCATTTGAACACAGACAGATTTTGCTTGCTCTTATCATTCCTGCTGATTGTCCACAATCTTCCTTTAGTCCAAAAACACCTTCCAACTCTTCAGTAGTAACTAACTGAAAGCACAAAGAGACTTACGGCAAGAAGTTCCACAACGGTCTCTGCAAAGCCCACCACATACATGGCTACAGCCACGGCATTGGCAAAGGCAAAGATCAAACCAATAGAACCTCCAAACTCTGGGCCAAGACTCCTCGAAATCAAGTAATATGCTCCACCTGGAAACAGAAGGTAATAGACAAGATGTTGTGAAAAGCTGGAACAAAATTGAAAATTGAATTAAACATAATATAGATTTACTATTATTTTATTGGCTATATTAAATTGTATATTGACTGTAAACTGTATTGTTAATGCATGCAGTAAGATGTTATCCCAATGTTTGTAGGAAGTATTGCACTAGGGAATAAGTGTGTCAGCAGCCCCCCCCCCCCACACACACACACACACACACACACACACACACACACACACACACACACACACACACACACACACACACACACACACACACACACACACACACACACACACACACACACACACACACACACACACACACACACACCTGTCACAATAACTACTTTTGTTGGATGATATATTGTCCCAGAACTAATTGCAATAAACAATATTAAACACACAAGACATTGGAATGTGAAAAAGAATATGAAAATATCCTAAATAAATAAATACACAAAATTAAACCACACAACCAAAACTATAACTCAGGGCCCAGCGAGTCACATGACTAGAGTTAGAGCCTGATTCATCTACTTACACACCCTCCTCAGACCTGTTTGTTGTCTGGGCCATCAGAGGCTTCACAATTAGCATAATTATCAATGGCCAGTTATGCACTATCCTCTCAGCGAGTGACGTGTTAAAGAACACCACAGCCACACAAAGCCCACAGTTGGGAGAGGTGCACATGCTCCATATCAAGGTTATTTTAGCTGTAGGATCACATATCACACTGCTGTGGGAGAGCGTGCTAACAAAGAGCTTTAAGTTACCAAGAGGCGTGCATGGAAAATTCAGAAGCACATACAAAGCTGCACGGTGTTGTAGATGGTTGTCTGTGGTACACTGATGTTGAATAATCAGTTTGATGTTGAATAATCAGTTTGATGTCCCCATGCACAAACGGAGCTCAATTTGGTCTGATCAGAGGACCCCCCATCATCATCAACCAAGAAATAATGTAATGAGATTACTAATGAGTATACCACAAATGGCAGGACCAAATCCAAACCATCCCTTTAAGCCGTATACGTGCACAGAAGAAGAAAACTTATATACTCAGTTCAATCAATTTTTGATTTAGGATTGAAATTGTGGGAGCTCTACTCTGAACCCTCTTTTATCGGCTGCAGAATGTAGGCAGCAAACAAAAACTCACATCAAAATGAGGTCACTGTGCATGCAGGCCTTCCCTGGAATGTGATGATAATGGCAGGACAGATAGTTGAAATCAAGTGCTAACATGGTATGTGTGTGACCTAAAAGGAGCTGGCATAATGCAGTTTAATAAGTAGCACAGCTCCCTTCTTCGTTTCAATGAGACCACTGCATCAAAACAAAAGCAGTAGCCAAGCAAAAAAGTTGAACCAGGCTCAACTTTAGCTGCAAAGCAATGTGACATCCTCCAGCAAGACACTGTGTTGGCCAGTAAAATGAGTGAAAGTCTCGGGATCCTCCAGTCAGAGCTGGCTGATGTGGCCCGGGAAAGGAAAGTTTGGGGTCCCCTGCTGGAGCTGTTGCCCCTGCAACCCGATCCTGGATAAGCGGTTGAAGATGAAATATGAGATGAGATGAATAACCCCCAAACACATGGATCTGTTAGTCAAATCAGAATCCCAGGGTTTAGATTCCCATTCCATGTTCTCAACAGCACCTGAGCACCAGGAACATTCTGTCCTCTGATCCCCAGAGACTACATTCATTTGAGAAGCAGAACCAAACAATCCCAACTCCAGGTCGCTTTTTCTTTAGTTTGCAGCCACATCACGTGGATGAAAGGTGCTCAGCTGTCATGGCGGTAATGTGAGCTTAGCAGCTGTTATTATGTAATTTGTCTCCAGAGTCAACAATGAACTGTCAAGTACCACAGCGTCTCTGCCACGCCGTTATTCCGGTTGTTCCAACAGACAACGTAAGGAATCGGCTGTTCTTTGTTTATTCATTTTTTTGGTAAGTACATTTAGTTTGAAGTCTGTTTTTTGCAACCCCAAATTAGTATCCCCATTACTGTGTCTGTCAACGTGAATAACAGATGCACCTTGCTAACGAAGATAGCTAGCTAGGGTTAGCTGCTAACATTTTTGCTAACGGTAACTGACCCCGCCAGGCTTTGATCTCCCTCAGCTCCTTCCCCTTGTCCAAATATGGTCACTTCTGACCTAAACAAAAAAAAAACAAGATGGTGGCGGCCAAAGTGCTGAACTCGAGGCTTCAAAACAGCAGTCTACAAACCAATGGGTGACTACATCCACTTCTTATATGCAGTCTTTGGTTGTGCGCCTTCCTCAGAATCAAAAAGGTTTATGAAAGTTTAAACAGTCCTCATTAGCATAAGACTGGTCCTATCGCATGAGGCCTCACTGCAACCAATCAGTGTTGAGGGTCAAATATTTTACAAAACGAGAAAAGAATCCGATTTAACAAAGTAAAACATTTCGTGTGATTCAGTGAGTGAGAAATGTGCCGATATCCATTCACTTGAAACTCCTTTACTGAGACGACTGGGAGACTTTTAACCCGTCTTTCAGCAGCACTGTGGCGGATGACTGACAGCTGCCCCTGATAGCAAGCAGCAGGGAGAGGTCGCTGGTGTTTTCTACCTTAGTGATCATTCTACAGAAAGCGATGCGTACCTCCTCGTACAAATCCGTTGGTGGCGATGGCTGACGTGGAGAGGCCGGTGATGGTTGTCACTACGGTGGCCATGGCAACGATCAAACAGGACAGAGCTGTAGAGAAAAAGAAACACGGTATGACCTTTATGAATCTCTTAAATGAAAAGAATGTGCAACACTGTTAACAGTTTTCTAGCCGGTCTTCCAAAAACTGAGAGCTACGTGAAAAGTAACGGCCCGGCCACGAAGGAGAGCTACTGCGGTGAAGCTGGCCACATGTGTCACTTTGTGGCGATATTTCACATCAAAGCGGAGAATTAACAACAAGTGCTGGGAAGGGGGGGGTGGGGGGGGTTCAGGGAGAGTTGTGTTGTGTGTGAAGCGAGAAAATAACTGACACGGAGTGTTGAACACAGGGTCAGAAGTGGCCACCCAGCGAGCAGCAGAATGTCAATAAATACGGGCTGTGTGCCGCACTGGCTCGCTAACTTTTCTGTACGGCAACATTTGAATTAGTCAGTTACGTGCCGTCTTTGTCCCTTCACAGTAAAACACTGGCTGTGTGTCAAACGGGCTCCTGACCCGCCGACTGATGATTCTCTGTGGCCTGGGTTTCCTTCAGTGAAAAGGGAAGTATCGAAACGAGTAACAAAAAAGAAAATAAAGTTAAAAAAGATAGTATAGCTATATAGATATTGCAATATTATATGTAGATACTTTCAACAGCATTCTTTCATTTCAAAACATGAAAATGTGTCTGCAGATTCAAACACTGCTTTTATTACAATGAACTGCCTTTATGAATGTTTTAGTTAACTTAGGTTCAAGATTACATAACCGTTAATATGATATTGCCTGTTTGCGTGCTTTTTGTAAATTATGCAAAGGCAGTAATAGAGGAAATGGAGGGCTAGAGGATTGTAAACAGGTGAGAGAGTCGTCATGGGAGATCTCTGCTTACCAATTCCAGACTGACCCACGATCCAGGACATGCGGATGAAGAGCATCACACCCCAGATGTTCAGCATGCAGCGGACCTGCAGAGAGGAGAGGTTACTGTGAGTGCATGAGGAGACGGAGACGGCTGGGCTTCTACTAATGAAGGTTCCCACCGTTCTTTCATATTGGTGAACTTTAAAGGCTTCACTGCAACACACAGCCCGCTTTCAACATACATTCTGAGGTGGACTGCTGGTGACTAGACATTTGTCTCAAAGCAGCTTTTTTTACTTTGTTCTTAGTTTAGAGTAAAGATGCACCAACACTGATGCAATGCACCACCTTGTGTGTGTGTGTGTGTGTGTGTGTGTGTGTGTGTGTGTGTGTGTGTGTGTGTTTGCATCCTATTTGACTTCTCAAGTGGCTGAATGTGACTGTGAATGCTGTGCTGCAGCATCCATCTAACCTCCTTTTAGAGTTCATTAGACCCACTGACGGGGAAACATTGTGAAAGTTGGAATGTATTTAGTAAAACAAATAATAATAATAATATGAGAGTCAGTGGAAAAGTCAAAATATTATAAAAATTATGTTGACAAAGTTTGAAAGTATTTGAAAATAATCTTTCATCATAATATTGATATATTCATTTTTAAAAAAGGTAAACATTTCAAATTTATTCTCTTAAATTTCTGATCCAAGGAATTACAACTTTATTTCTACAACTTATCTTGTTGAGTGATGACTTTTTCTCATCAGTGTTAGGGTGAAATGAAATGAAATGGAATGAAGGAATGAAGGAATGGAAACAAATTAACTTCTGAGCTGAACTAAAACAGGGATTGTGTTCAAAATAGCCCACAGTCCTTAATAAAAGCCTTTATAAACCAAGAGACATGAGGAGTAGTGTGAGGTTTGTATCAGAGAGGAAGTAAGTACTTCTGAAGTCAAAATAAAGCAGGATGATAATATCCAGACTGTACTTTCAATAAAATGAAACCCGTGTCAAACAGACCTCATGGTGAACCACGTCTCAGTCTTTGTACCTTCCTCGGTGGTTTAACCACCCCCACCATCTGAGCCACAAGTCATTCACACCCATAACCCAAAATCATCAACAGAGTGTCGTCTACTTTGCACATACAGTTATGATGATAGATTGGCACACACTTCTCCTTTGATCCACTTAATTGAGTTCAACTGGAACTATTAAAGTGAACAAACAGTGAAGCCATGTCTCTTTCAGGAGGCAAGCTGCGACATTTTCAGTAACATTTAGTTTCAGCTTTGTAGCGTTTTCAGTGAAG
>NW_027176285.1:7806334-8161334 GCF_023349555.1 Cebidichthys violaceus
TCAGTACATTGTGAAATTGACAATAAAGCTGACTTTGACTTTTGACTTTGAAAGTGCTAATGCTAGTTAATGATGTGCTAACGTTCTCTGCTAACCTTAGCTCCACTTTTTACACGTAGAAACATAACGTTTTAGAAACGTGCATCTCCTTCCAACCTCTCCGGGTACCGAAATGAAATGCTAATTAATAATGAGTACTAATGACTAGAAATGCTATAAATAATGCCAATTTATTGTATCAATAGTTGGTGTTATAAGCAATAACTTGTTTGTAAATGATATATGCGATAAAAAAACAATTAGAGTCTGATCACATTAATAAACTTTCAGTATCTTTCTACACACCGTAGACGCAGCTACGGGAGCAATTTTGGGGTTAAGTGTCTTGATCAAGGACACATTGACATGAGACTAGCAGAGCAGGAGCCAGGGATCGAACCGCCAACCCTCTGATTGAAAGGCGGCCCTGCTCTCCACTTAGCCACTATTCACCATTTCATTGTTTGTTAACAGTAAAATAATTTATTTAAAGTTGACTATTAATAATAGTCATAATAAAGGGTTAAACACAAAGGTAGTTTAAGCTCAGGAATGTGGAAACACTAGCTAAGTTCTCAGCAGACATTCTTCTATAAGCGACACAAATCCGGCAAAAACAACAAAGGGGTTTTGAACACTGTTCATTTGGAACAGAAACACAGTGGAGCAGGAACACTGATAAAATCTGTCAAACCGGCTTTGCTCATCACAGTGTTTCTTCTTAGAATAACATAAGACTACAGCCAGCAATATTAACTCAAAAACAGAGATTTCTCTTTTCTATCTTTGTCTTTGGAATCGAATAGTATCCTGAAAACAGTATTGTGTAAATAATGCCGTCTGTAGAAAGAACTATTTGTGTGTTTGTAATAAAAAGACACCTTCGCCATTTTTTTTACTGCGAAAAAAGCAGGAGGCATCCTCCAGTTCTGCCGAGTGAAGCCAGTGAGGAAGTGTCTTAAAAGCTGCATTCTCTCTAGTGTCCATCAGGGGGCGACTCCTCTGGTTGTATAGAAGTCTATGAGAAAATGACTCTACTTCTCTCTTGATTTATTACCTCAGTAAACATTGTAAACATGTGTTTATGGTCTCAATCTCTAGTTTCAAGTCTTCTTCAATACAGCATGATGTTCATTTAGTAAATGATGGTCCATTTAGAGTCAGATAGAGCATAAAGCAGGGTATGCTTTAGGGCGGGGCTTACTGTGACTGACAGGTCGCTGCCGCTACCGGAAATGTATACGGCATCTCTACGTCACTCCTCCATTTTCCAAATATGGTAACTTCTGTTCATTGGCTGCAAAAAAACAACAACAACATGGCGACGGCTGTAATCGCCAAACTCGAGGCTTTAAAACGGCAGTCAACAAACCAATGAGTGACATCACGATGACTGCGTCCACTTGTTATATACAGTCTATGGACAAAAACCTGCTCATGGAACCCTCTGATTAAAAGACTTTCACAAATCAATGCTACAATTCGTTCTCGAGTTCACTTGCTTGCTCCGTGTTAGGAACAGGTTGAAGCCATCAGCTGTTGAAGTCAGCTCCCCGGGTTTTGGCGTTCTTCTGGTGCATCAGCAGCTCTACGCACCAACGAGCAGGTACCAAGTAGAGATTCTGAGGACGACTCCATAACTGTATCTGGTGTGGCTGAGAACACAGCTCAGAGAACAGTGCAGACACACAGGATGAGCCGTTGAGCATCATCTACATGGCTGAAGCAACACAAAGGTTGGCTTTACACAACAATGACAGAGTGTCCAGAGCCGAGCACGCCACTGCAAACTGTACTGGGACTCGCACGAGTCCCAGTACATCGTTACAAAAAAAAAAAAATCCTGATGCAACTGGATTTCACAAACTTTAACCTTGAACAAAGACCGTCTCACAGTCAGGTGAGGTTTTAAGTAACTTACTACACATCCTGTTTGACTTAACATATCAAAGAAGGAAACGCTGGCATGTTCTGCTGACGACGTACTAATGAATAATCATGAATTATCAGGACTGACGCAACACACCTAATCAAAAAACAAACACGGCTCTTGTTCAGTCAGTGAGGCTGGACCTGCTCGCTACACCCCCATTAAATCACAAAAACAGACATCAGTGCAGCCACTTCGTTTTACTGAGGAGAGCATTATGTTGGCTTGTGTAAGAGTTGAACATTTGTGAAATAAAAGCCACATTTAAAGAGGGTTGGGAAAACAACACTTAGGCACAGCTACAAATGTGAAACCTGAGCTCTGCAGCATTAGGAACAGTGGGCTGTTGGGATTCGGGGAATGAACCGACAATTATGAGCAACAAAAAAAATATTATTTCTTATTAATTTGGCATTTCAATGCTCATCATAACATGTTTGCCAAAGATTCTGATGACATGGAAACTGGAAGAGCAGGCACTTTAAATCAAACGGGGGGGGGGGTCATTTTCAGGAAGCCCAGTAGAAGTGAGATAAACTACAGCAGCATATGTAGTGCTTAAAAGCTTTGTCCATCAGCTGACTGCTTGATACACAGGAAATTAGACATTATATTAATAATTGATTAATTTTTTAAGTTATTGATGATTCTGTGGTTGCAGCTGAGGATGGGAAATAATAAAAAGTAAGATTTTATCAATCCGATTCTATTATGGACGCCTCTTATTGATTCCTAATAAATTGTTGGGTGGAAACAGAGTACATAGAGGCAGACTATACTACAAAAACTCATTCCAACCATCTCAAAGTCAGTATAAACTGTAAACGATTGTGAAAGAATGTGCACTTTGTTATTCTCAGCTATAGTGGTTATTTATTTAGAAAACACAAAAATCTAATAAGGAAATAAATGATTGCGTTTTAAATTTCAATATTTTCTGTAATTAAATAAAGAACGTTGCCATTGGTAGTTAATGACGTTTTAATGATAATGAGCTAGTGTTAGGAAGTTAAACAGGTTATAATTCACTCTAATATCTATTTCATATTTCTGTGAAAACTTACAAGATTACATTAGAACACATCATGACAATGTTATAATAATACTTTTGCCCATGTTTTACAGAATAGAGCTTGAACACATCATAATGCAACCTCCGTACTTTAGCTACATTATTGAGCCCAGTGGGACTGCGCTGACCACCACCTGCTAACCGCTAACGTTAAATGGCTCTCCTGCAGAATTCAACACAGCTCGTTGTTCACGTTGTAGCATTATCGGAAAAACATAGGGCGTGTCCCCTCCGACTCATCAGCGGCAACTTTTGATCTTGTTTGTTTTTTCTTCTCTCTGGCTCTGGTCCAAACAAACTCAGATATGACGGGTCATCGTGCATGTGCAACTGTCGGAAAACATTGACAGGAGAAATTGATGGTCACACGGGCATACGAGTCACTGTTCCCGGTCCTCGTTGCTGCTTCTCTGATGTGAGCATTTGTACACTGAATATTTTGGGAGGGTTTGGTTTTTGAAGTGCAATGAGAGTTGCAACCTCTGTGGGCTGTTAGCATGGCTTGTTAGACTTTTAGTATTTGTTAACAATATCTCAACAGCACCGTCCCTTGGTACACTGTGTCCGATGTACGTATTAGTTTACATTGCAGGGGTCAGCATCTTTGGAGCCAGGCGGATGCTGATGGGTTCTCAGATACCTATTTCAGTCCCCCATCCTCCCAGCGTGACTCGGTCAGAGACCGAGAGGAACGATCAGATGTCCACCGTCTCAGACATCTCACCATTGTTTGAAAAAACCTCCCACCACTCAGTTCATTATTCTTTTACTGCACTAAAACTCTCCCAGAGTTAGATTCCCTGCAACCCACTGAGGCCTGTTGATAGAACCAAAAATGGCCCGGCCCGCCACTGCAGAGACTTCTGTTTATGAATTGTGTCGAATTACTATTAGACTCTGGCGCGAGTGTGAAAGAGGCGACGAGTGAGGCACCAGGAAAACAGTGAGGAGCTTTGTTGCTCTGCAAGATAGCGGCATCTGTGAGTGGACCCAGATGGAGAGGGAGCTTTGGGAATGGTGATCGGTTTAGTTTTTTTTTGGGGGGGGGGGCCTCATTGGTTTCAGTATTTATCTACTGTACACGGCTTTAGCTGGGGATTGGCCCTGTAATGAACGTAGGGATAGGACTGTATTTGCACTTTTACGGTTACATTGAGCTCCTTCCCGCCCGACCACACTTGCTCCTATGGCCTGTTGACTTCCAACGTTCCGTCACATGTGCTTTATAGAAACACGGTTTATAGAAGCGGGCCACCAAGAAGGACTCAACTTTGCCATTGAGCGGAAATTGAGCAGATTGTGGGCACATCCTGCCATACGGCTCGCACGTGTACACGCAATCACACATGTGGCAGCTTGTAAACAGGTATACATGAAAGGATGACCGACAAGTTTCCATGATGCTACGTACGCGCTCACAGGAAGTTAACCTCCAAACATCCTTGACAGGTTCCTTCTCCGCAGACGTGCGGTATGTAAATACAGACAAAGCTCTCTTTGTCTACGCATCCCAAGTTCAAGGTGCATAACTAGGAGCTGGGAACCGTGACTTTCTTTTTTAGCACATAATTGAAGGGAACAAGAGAAAAACACTCATTTCCCCTTTTAGAGGCCAACTAAACAAAGGGAAGAATGTTAATAAAAATGTTCACGGTCTTCTACTGTGCGTTTTCATTATTTAGTGTAGAGATATATTGAAAGCTTTTGATACTAGTGTCAGGACGATACACAGGTTTTGGTACACATACAATACTTTCTTTAATACCCAACTATGAGGAACAAAGACATAATTTTTCAAACAGAAAAACTTTGCCCGCATAAAGTTTTAAAAAGGCAAACTTATGATTCTAATCAGAAACTTTCTGATCAAAGAATAAGTGAAAACCACAAATATGAGCAACCGTTGCTATTTCCAGCATGATTCCTCTGAGGCATTTTTAGACCTTTGATTAATACACATATCATATCATCACTTATGCTCCCAAACTGTGGAACAGCCCACCCAAAACATTAGAGGCAGCCTGTTTTTAAAGCATCCATTTCACTTTATGTGCGTTCAACAGAGGCCGACATCTGTCTTTCAAATGATCTTTTGTGTATTTAATCACTTTTATTTCGAAACATTTGATTTATTTATAATATTTTTTGCCATTTTATATGTTGTCCAGTTTTTATTCATCTGTTGAAGTGTTCTAACTACACTTAAAATGCATGCTTTTTTCCTACCACTTACTTATTATATCATGTGCTATCATGTGAGACAGTGATGTCAACATTTATTACCCCCCCCCAAGCCCCCCCGAGCCCCGAAGTGGAAATAGTGCGCGTGCTTTGTGAAGTGCTGAGCTCAGCAGTGCTGGGAGCGGTCGATGTGTCGGTGCAGCGCGGGCTGCAGGCGACAGGAAACGTGATCATGAAGGTCGTCGCTGTTGTGTTCCTAGAAGGGGACAAAATTCCAGAGAAGGCAAGAGGAGGGAATTTTGTGTGCGTTTCCATGTTGGAAAATATTATTGTAACCCCAAAAAACGTTTTCCAGATGTTTAACCCAAGTGTTTCATTTGGATGTCGCATACATCAAATGCTTGGCACTGAAAGGACTCCTTAAAGGAACTCAAGCTTTTCCACTGTAACACTCATAGAGGGCCCTATCATAGCCTGTGTGGCTATATACTCTATATTTTGTTGCTACATTGTTGTACAATCATATGCACAATTTTAAGGAAAGTGCTGTGAAATGACAGGCTAGCATGTATGAAGGTCTCTTACATGGAGAGCATGGGGTCTGGTTAGAAGAGACTAAAGCACTGGTCCAGTCGGGAGAGTCGGCTCTTGAGTGGACTGTCCCAGCGTGCCTCTTACACTGGCCCCAGGCCAACCAGTATTTCTAATCCCCGGCATGTTTGGTTTAGTCAATACAAGCACAGTGTTTGCAAAGAGGAGTACATCCGACAGGAGCTGATCCCTTTTCACTGCTGCACCTTATACCCACTGCTGTGTGAAGCACCGACACAATCATCATCAGATACAGTTCAACCTGACGGCCAGCCCATCGGTGATCTCTGTACTCGCCACCACTGGTCCACACAGTGATGGACGTACCGGCTGAACAGGACACTTCGAGCTGCGGTGAGGGCATCGTTTCGTGACATTTGGGCCCAACGCCAAACTGTGCGTAGTGTTTCCAAAAATTCTTGTGTTCTTAGCAGCGTGACGCAATAAAGCCACATTCCACAAGTCAGCTAACCTGCTTTTCATCGACGAGGTTTTTCAGGTTCCACCAAGTTATCTGGACATTCTGGGCTCCCATTTCTAATCGTGACGCACACATGGAGGACGACTGTCAAGCAGTTTGAAGTCCACCTGACCATCTCTTTAACAGATCTCCTTCATGTCATTCAACAGGCTTCACTAAACTTACGTAGTACTTTAGGGGGTTAGCCCCTCCCTCATTACCACCACTGAGGTGCCCTTGAGCAAGGCTCCTAACCCTCAACAAGTTACAACAACCAAAAGGTAAACACCTCCTCAGATGACTTCAATCCACCAACAGCCCATCAGTCATTCATGGAGCCGACGTATTCGCCCCATCATCAAACTCTATAAATGTAGAATCCCAGGTGCAGTCCTAGACCTTTGAAGGATTTTTATGGATTTATTGAACAGTCGTGCTGGAAAAGCTCCGCTTGCTTTTCACTGAATCTGTATGACTGTACCTAGACTTCACCTCACTGTAAGGTGTGGGGGGGGGGGGGGGGGGGGGGACAGAACAAACCATGTACTCCCAGTTTAACTACTCCACATGTGAGCTGGTACAAATGGTCTCAGGAGGGGGGGTGGGGTCACTGTGCTATTTCTGACATCAGGTTCCATGTGACGCACGTGGATGTGGGGACAAGGAGGAGGCCAGGTCCTCTGCAGACAAAGAGCACACTAACCCACACAGAGGTTTACGAGCTCTGTGTGTGTGTGTGTGTGTGTGTGTGTGTGTGTGTGTGTGTGTGTGTGTGTGTGTGTGTGTGTGTGTGTGTGTGTGTGTGTGTGTGTGTGTGTGTGCGCGCGTGTGTGTGACAACAGCTGTAAGGCCATCAGCCATGGCTGATGCTGAGACAAAAGGACTCCCTCTCCTGTCAAAGGCCACGACAGAAGCCCAGGGCGTCCTTTGCTTCCTGTTTCTGTGTACAATTTGTGCAGCAAAACAAAGAGAAGGGGGAGCAGCGTAGAAACAGGGGGGGAGGGACTGATTGCTCAAAAGAAAAAAAAGAAAACTAAACATGCAACACTCGGACAACGCGTCCATTGTGCAAGCTCACAACATCTCCCATAAAGAGCAGCATACTCAACAGCTGTACCTCACTGTTTGCCGGGCAACATGTAGTCAGAGTAGAGCAGCTGGCACCTTGTTGTTTTCTGGTTTTATTTTCTTTTTCTAGAATTCCACAAACACGAACATTCATGAGGGTGACAAGGGTGGAAGCCTAAACTCAAATTGCATGAGAAATGACCCGATTGAATCGGTACACTAGACGCGTGTCAGGACATGTTGTTCAGCAGAAAGCCTCCGAGGACTAGAATTAAATACACCTCAGAGAACGTCCTGAATAGACTTATTACACGTATCAACTTGATTTTAGGACTTCATCCAGCTAATAGTGAGTATGAGAGTTCAGAGTAGAGGTGAATCTACAGTATACCATGTTTTTACAGCTTATCTGAGAATCACATGCTTACTGAGGCCGAGTGAACCAATCAGAGTTAAAAGTCTGGAAATCCTTTGAAAATGTACCCAAGTTTCAGTACTACTTACATTCTGTCCTGTAATAGGAGTTCAGGTTTATCTCACATCTTGTACTACTTCTTGAAATAGTAGGCCAATTACTTCAAACATCAGTGATGTAGTTAAGAGTAACACACATCACATCCCATGAGGCCCATGTGTGAATGAGGGGCACACACATTCTGTGTGCCCCTTCGTTTAGTTACAGACGAGGAGACGTTCTGATTGGTGCAGCGTGTGTGATGTCTGACCAATCAGTGTGCTTACACCGCGGGAGGAATGGAAGAAGTCCGAGTTTGCATCCACTTCATATGGAAAATAAAAAACATGAGGAGAACCCAGAAACAATGGCTGCTCAAGGACTAAACCCTCAGGACTAAACCCTGAATCTATGCTTTTATTAACTGGCCCCAAAAGTGCAAAAGTGGCCCTAAGCCAAAGCCAATTGGGTATCTAGGCTTTTGCTCAACGCTTTTGTCCCTAGCTTTGTATGTGAAGACATTCTTTTATGTACATGTGCTGTATTTGTCTCCACTACATAAAATAAAGTCATTTGATTTGAAAGAATGCGTCGACAAGCAGAATTCATAAACTCGTGGAATAATCATTTCAGGAGATGTACAATTTTGCCATTTTCTTCGGTTCAAGTCTCAATGTAATTAGCAATTATGTTGAAACGACTGAATAGATGAAAGGAAATGATATAACCGCTGCCTGGGAGGGGTTCACATTGCTCAACAAAAGTGACCAGAAACAACAACAGCAGAGTCAGAGTCAGTGGAGCAGCTCTGAGGGCGCCATCAATATTTAAGCACAGAGTGTTTCTGCTCGGCCGCTCCGGACTGAATAAATGTGCCCTGTCACCGCTCCCCTTTTTGACTGGTCAATACAGACCTACAGCACACTGCTGCCTGATCCAGGACCAGGCAGCGAGACACTCCTGCCTGTAATGTCCCATCCCAACAAATAAACCCACTGTTCTACTTGTGGCGCTCACCATCTCCACCCAGATCGTGAAGAACCCGAGGGGTTTGTCGGTCATCGGGGGAACGCAGTGGCACTCGCTCTCTTTAGCTGCCCTGACAGCACGCCGACTGACCCATTGATTGTCGTGAAAAAAAAGCCCATGAGCAACAGTCAATTGATACAGTGGAATTTCCATTGCACGTTTCGATCTGGACGCGCGGTACAAAGCGGGGGAAACTCTTCAACGTTAGAGAGGGTACAGTGGAAACACCAGGGCCACCATGACCTTCAAACCCCCACTATGAACAAGTGAGAGCCCTCTCACAGAGACCCTAACAGGGCTGCCTCTATGAATGGAGCCAGCGACGGCGGCTAATTAAATCCTGCCGTCTATCAGTGGGCAGCGGTAATTTAGTGGTGATGAAACAGGCTGGACTCCCGATACTGAACTATGTACCTGCCCTGAAGACCCGACGTGGAACACAATAGGGGCCCTCTTTCACAACCTTGAGGACAAAATGAGACCAGCTTTTCATCACAAACTACTTGAGGACTGGATCGGGGGGGAGACAGGCGGCTCATCAGCTGCTTCAGAGATTAAGGAATGGGGAACGGAGATTGCTTTTTCATTAAACTGATCGTGACCGTGGACGAGAAGCATCCTGCTAATGTGAAGGGACACAGTGGAGAACCTCTCGTCAATCCAGAACCCGGCGCGTACCCACGTCTTCTGACCCGACTCGACCCTACTGCCTAATTACAGACCCTGACCTGACCCAAGAAACCAAGCTACACACACTGACCTGAAGCACGAGACCTTCGGGGCTCGGCATTGGACGATATGAACATTTTATGTCACAATTATCTCGACCAAAATAATTGTGATTCACAAATACATCCCAATAATCACCAAAATATGCTGAAAACTCTTAAAATGGCATAACAGCATACTAGAATCACACATTTTGGGTTGTTAAATAAGATCAACATTAACTTATAAAGGTCCCACTGGATAAATAAAGATCAATAAATAAATAAAAAGCAACATTGTGCGAGTCTGTTTTTTCTTACATGATTATTCCTGAATTTCATGAAGTCAAGCTTCATTTCTCACTTCTCTGCCGGGGTTTTCAAGTGACGATATTCACGATCATCACATTTATAGATATTACAGTAAGCACAGTAGAGTAGTAGTTTACTAGCCCCAGAACATAAGGCGAACCGTGCTTCCCGTCTGCTACAGTGACTTCATCGCGCACAACATATCAAAGGCTGTGGAGGAGGCCGGGGTCGTCCTTGACATCTGGGGATCAAACTTGTTCCGGGACGCAGGCTAACCGCGCTGTCTGGATAAGACAGGAACTCACTGTTGCTGCAGGCGTGGTTTTACTACCGTCAATACAGCAGCAGCATGCATAATCCATTGGGTGTTGCATCACATCCTGTGTATTGATAGACTAAATGGTCACCTCATTTCCAGGAGTAACACAACGGCTCGGGGCAGTAAATGTCTTTCTAGATTTAGAGAGATTGACGTTTGTTAGTCCTTTCACAAATTCATCATGTGCCATAAAGCAAACGGGACAACAGTAGAGACCTAGTCACTACTTATCTTCCTCAACACAGAGCAGTGCAATACTGGCAGGAACACATGATCTGTGCACGTCTGAACCTATGGTACCACTTAGACCAACCAATACTGGGAATGTTTAGGCCGATAGTTATGTTGATAATTACACACTGGATTTGGTTATTTATGACTTATGACAAAAATATGAACTGAGACAGGACATTTTCCAGTCACGCAATAAACTCTGTATGAAGTAGGATTGGGCAATATGGATGAGAGCATCTACCACTGGCATCTAAAAAAAATAATAAAATCAGGATATAGTACATTTCTGGAAAGTCGATTGAGAAACTGTTCTGGCATCAGACAATAATATTTATAATCACCACTTGACTCCCTCTGGAATGAAAACATGGGATTCCACATGATGGCCTTCCCTTGAACAGCCTGATATTTCAGCTCACTAAGTGAAACCAGCGAAAGTGTGTTCATCGCTACTTGCTTAACAACTCCATAAACCGCCATGATTCACTGACAATAATCACCTCTCACGTTGGCTCTTGATCGCTCTCCTAAACATCCTGACAAACCACTTCGCTCTGGACCGAGAACAGCACTCATGACATGTTGATAAGAAGCGACCGTGTCATACATTTTATGACTTCCTTTGTTATGTTAAATCCCAAAACTGGCACAAAGAGGGGTCAAATAGCAGTTAGAGGCGTCTGTCCCTGTAGCAGGAAGCTCAAGTTATTTTACTCATGCGTTACAATCATCCAACTTGTGGTGGCATGAAGATGTGGCAAAGGGAAGTTACTCAACACCAGGCAGCACAGGGCTTATGCAATGAATGTCATCGTGCATCTAAACCACCGCAGGTACAACCATGACACGTGAACACAGATAACGTTTTCAGTAGGGATGCACCGATCCACGTTTTTCACTTCCGATATCGATACAGATATCTGAGGTTTAGTATCGACCGATACCGATCTGATACCGATCTAATAGAGAAAAACAGTGCTGAATCGATTTAAAAAACGCAGCCGACGCTACGCGCCCCCAGGTTGTCCATCGCTTTTCTCATGTTGCTGGCGTTGTCCCTCAGAATCACGTGGATTTTGCTCAACAGAATTTGCCACTTGTCAAACATTTCCTTCAGGCTAGCTGCTATCGCTTCGCTGGTGTGCGACCCACGAAAGTTTGTTGCATTTAACATTGCACTGTGTGGCACAAAAGTTTCATCCAGCCAGTGTGCTGTTAAACTTAAAAGTGACACAGGGGAAACGTCGGAGCTCCAGATGTCTGTCGTGAAACTTATCGATTTGACATCTTTTATCTCCTTCAATATGTGTTTGCACACTTTACCGTGCAGTTCAGGTAGCGCCGTCTCCGACAAATATTTTCGGCTTACCATGTCGTAGCGTAGTTCCAGGTGGTTAACTAGCAGCCGGAATCCCTTATCCCCGACAACTGAGAGCGGCTGCCCGGTTCCAGATGGCTGATCCTTTCGCTCGCTCCATTTTGAAAACAATCTATGCGGCCAGTTCGCTAGCGCATGACGTTACGCAGAGCACAACGCATATAATTGGACTGAATAGATTTGCCTTTATGGAATTTTTTCCTATATCGGGACCGATACAGATATTGATATCGGATCGGTGCATCTCTAGTTTTCAGTAGACCGCCTTCGCTGCACAGTTCTATCTCAGATCAGGCTAACGAGGGCTGAGGGCCAATGCTAATGGTGAGGTGGTGAAATATGGCGATCAATGTTTCGCAAGACGACGTCCTCAAATGTCTCGTTTTGCCCTCAACTCAAAGACCGTAGAGGATTACAGGAACCAGGAAGTATTCACATTTAGGAAATAAGAATCAGAAGAAAAAAAAGATCGAAACCAATTAACCGATTATCAAAATAGTTAACGATTAAGTTAATAGTTAACAACTAATGGATTAATCTTTGTACCAACACAATACTTTTTAATACCTTCCTTTTAGAAATAAAACCATGAGTTTCCTCAATTGCTTTTTTTAATGAAGATGAACAAAAGAAGTCAGTTCTGAATTGTTGAAACACCAGAACAAGAACTCACCTAAATTAAGTTCTGTACCAGCTTTCAGGTTGTTGTTATACTCTGTGCTACGGATACTTCCCCATAAAAATAAAAAAGGTACTTAAGTCGGATACCCACAAACAACACAAAAATACGCATTAATCTTAGCAGCTGTTCCAAGGTGCCTTTGATGGAGCTAGGCTAACCATGTCGGTGCTAAGCTAAGCGAAACGAGTCTGGAAGCTACGTCTGAACGGAGCACATAAATAAATATAGATATTGTCTCATCATCAAGCGAGAACATTTTCCAAAAGTGTCTCGGCATTCTACTAAATACAATGTGGCGCAATCTAGGGACTCTCCAATAGAAATCCATTGTCAATAAATATACATGGGACACACACCGATACTTCAGCTGATGAGTAACAACAAAACAGAAATGTCAACGTGTTTGAGGTCATTTGGTAATGGCGTAAAATGTTCAGTTCACTACAAGACGTTCATTTATGTAAAAATAAAATAAAAACAAAGCCCCTCTGATTCATGCTGTTATCCACATTTATCAGAATTATCTGCTTGAGCTGCATCAAAGAACTGGATCTCTAACTCAGAAAGGGCACATGGGGATATAATTGGGGTTTTTTTGTTGTTGTTTTTTTTAAAGGGTGCTACAGCTCACGTACTGCGTTTCATGAATGTCTTCTATTCATAGTCGAGATGTTTACAGCGCAGACTTCTTCGGAGTACAGAGCTATTCCAGAGTGAGTAACCAGTGCAAATTCATCAGGGCTGTGATGTATTAGCCGGGCCACTCCTGCCAACAGTCACTTTGATGTTTATCAAAATGTAACCTTGACAATTAAAAAGGCAGCTCAGGGGGAGATAAACACACTGCGGCAGAAGCTACTCTCTTTTATCACTTGTAAGATGGCACATGATTTAAACTCATGGACGCCAGACCGAGTCACTCAACCAACTGACGGACACGATGAGAAATGGGTGCTTTTGTGATATAACCAGGATTTTTTGGCCACATTTCAAAATGATACGTTAGTTTGAGGCACTTTGGTGGAAGAATACTCATAGGTCACCACTTGCGCTATATGGCCTAAAGTATGTGGACACCCAGGCCAATATACTGTACTTTTGGCCTAGTTCCACTGAAGTGAAAGCCTAATGCTCGGGCGTGTAGTGATATTCTAGACGACAGTGTTCTTTAAACTTTGTGGCAACAGTTTTGGGGAAGTTTCAACATACCAGTGCCCTCATGCACAAAGCCATGAACTCAATCCCATCCAACACAGACCTATCGAGGTTGCGAATTACAGTGATCAATCATACATATAATCAATCATACATATACACATATATATATATATATATATATATATATATATATATGTATATATGTATATATGTATGTATGTATATATATATATATATATATATATATATATTAATTAAGTATTTCTCAGTCAGATAATTGCAGCTAGCTCCAAACTGCTGTGTTCCTTTAATAAGTGTATTGTTCATGACGTAAACAAAAGGACAGAGGAGCAGCACCATAACACCATCAGCTGCACTCCTTTCACAAAGCTCCAGTCCTGTTGAGGAGACACTTCCTCCTGCTCTGTCGGCCACAGATTAAAAAGATAAACATGTGAAAGATACAACAACAAGAAGCAGTGGTGCAGGTTTGCTGTGACCTAGAAGGAGCGTTCAAGGAAAAGCACGTGATATGTCTGTCTACACATGTGCACAGACTGACAATATGTGCACGACACATAACCTGGAATGTAACGATAGTGTCTGTAGTACTTCAGGATGGGACCACTTCATTTAATCGTCCTATGGACGTCATAATGTGCGTCACTCATAATCAAGACTTAAAGTTTTTATTAACCGCGTCAGTCGGTGTGCTCACGGCGCGGCTGTGTGGGGGGGCTTACCTTGTCTAGCTCGTCGTGCAGCTCCGACAGGGTGGGTCTGATGAGTTTCTCCCCCAGCGGCGCTGCCGTCTGCCGGTAAAAATCGATGTTGGGCACGGCATCGATGGTGTTGTGGCCAAAAGTCCTCATGTAATAGGTGTGGGTGTGGGTGTCGTAGTGGTAGTGATGCTGGCCCCCCGTGGATGAATGCAAGCTGGTCTCGCTCATCACCGTGTCCCCGTTCTGCAGCCCCTCACCCGGCGCCTCCGGAGAGGCCGCGCTCTCCGCTTCACTCGGATCCGCGAAGTTCACCACGCGAAACCGGCCTTTAGCTTCTTCTCCGCCGCCGACAGCAGGATTCGCACCCGGTCCCTCTAGAGGAGCGGCGGGTGTGGCCGCATCGCTGGATGGGACGGTGGTGGAAGCGTCGGAGCTCGGGGACTTATCTTCGGTGGCGCCCGCAGCCTCAGCCACAATGTCTACCTGGAACCGACTCTGGCTGGGGGTCGGACCGGGCGGCTTCGGCCCCGCATCTGGGGTTAGGAAATCATAATCCGTCGCGGCGCTCTCTGCCGAGGCGGAGGGTGTGGAGGATGGCGCTGACATGGCACAAAAACACCAATGAACGTGGAAACAGTGTGGGGGGAAACACGTTGTGGCCCACAAACTAACTCAACAGTCTTCCTATTTATAGGGAAGAACACGCTGCTCTGCCCGCTCAAGAGACGGTCGGAGAGCGGTAGTAGCTCGTTAGCTGCCTCAGAACAAGAGGCTACAGGCTGGAAACTTTTAGCCACTCTCCCCCTCCTTCTGCGCGGCAGTAAATCCAAAAAACACTCCCGGTAACTTTCACTCGCTCGGCCACTGGACTATATCCCGTCCAGCCCCGGTCTTTTAGTCTCTCGGAGTGGGATGCTGTTGTCGACCTTGCTGCAGCACCGCCTAGACTCCCGGAGCTGCCCTCGCTGCTATTATACACACTGCAGTCGGCATCATTAAAGGGTGGGCTCCGACTAAAGGAGGCCTCGCGAGATGTCATCTATCGCGTCTCTTTTTTTTTCTCAAAGTGTGGGAAATGTCGCGAGAAGACATCACATTACCCAAAACAGTATGCGTGACGTTGATAGGCTGGAGGGAACGTTTATGGGAGGGAAGCGTAGGGGACGAGGAGGGGAGGGGGTGAAACTGCACCAACAGCTTACCAATGTGTGTGTGTGTGTGTGTGTGTGTGTGTGTGTGTGTGTGTGTGTGTGTGTGTGTCTGGGGTGCTGTCTGTCTGTCTGGGGTGCTGTCTGTCTGTCTGTCTGGAAGCTTCCTCTATGGCTTCACGAGGGGAAGGCTGTGACAAGTTTGGGGTGTTTGCTGCCAAACTGTGGGATGTAACACTTGATACCGTGGTGTTCTTCACTGACAGGATTTAGTTTGAGGACGGACTACAATACACTTGTAGTTTATTGTAGCCAAGTAGGCCAAAGCCTTTTAGTGCCGAAACACAAATCTGATTGGTTTCCCCCACCTGTGCCCCAGGCCCCATCGCACATGTTCACCTCTACAGCAGAGCACACTGAACATATGTCACAGAAGCTGTAGTGCATATGTGTCCACTCAGGATTTATGAAATCTAACCTCTACAAAAATGCTGAGACCGCTGTTATTTTACAATACATGTTTCCTGCTTTTTTAGTGGTATTTCATACTTGTAGTGACTCAAGAGATGTTAAAAAAGAGCGCACGACAAACCAGCATTAAAGTCTACAGCCGAATAAATCCAAACCAGTTAGTTAACAGTTTAAAAATAACTTTAAGATGCTGAACTACAAAACACCACTCGTCAACGATAACAAAAATAAAATTAGTTATTTTAAATCAAAGAGGAAAAGTAGATAGAATGTATTATATTACAATAGGTTTTTGAGAGAGCACAAATATACAAAAGTAAATACGAAATTACTAAAGGGACCCCAGAGTCACAATACTGATACTTCAAGAGTAAAATAGAACGTAAAAGACAGAAGTAAAATAGAAAGTGGTTCCAACTATAAACAGTATAGATATATTTATAGTATCAAAAGTATTTATGCACAATAACAGCCCCAGTGAATGTTATATTATTATGTAATATTATTTTACCCGGCCTGTTAGTCCCAATTAAGTGAACTCTTAATCCACAGCATACAATGATATTTCAGACAACAGTGTTCTTCCAGCATTGTGGCAACAGTTTGTGTTTGTCCCTTTCCTGTTTGAACATGACACTCCCCCCCTCCACTAATCCAGGTCTATAAAGAAATGGTTTCCCCAGTCTGCTGTGGAAGAGCTTGACTGAAACCTGTCCAGAACCTCTGGGGTGAACTGGACTCGAATGGCAGAAGCCATGTTCCGACATCTGGTGGAAAAGCCTGAACAGAGGGGAAGCTGTTTGAATATTAACTGACATCCTGACACTTAAATGCAGTAGTTTTGGCCTTAAAGTGTACTGTAGTTTCTTTATGCTCTGGGACTGCTTGCCTATTACAGTATCGTATATTAATTCTCCATCGTCAGCTTGGTTGTCTCACTCTTCAACAGTGAGTCTAAAGTTTTTATCATAATATCATAGAGCAAACAGAAATTAGAGGAAGCCCATGGGACCAGTATTCCCCATTTAAATGCCATTTACCTATTGATCACATGGACCTTACAATTACCTTGTGAGACAGCATTGATCCACTTTAATCCGGTTTTTCCAGTAAATTAAATTAGACCAGTTAAAGCTCAGTGACCTAATGTGCATCGAGGAACTCGATACTGTAACAAAGGACGTTGATATGAATTACATTGTTTTTACAGCTTTTGTACGTACACATTTGTCCTATTATTATTATCTTACCGCATGCATCAGTTCGTAAAGGTAGAGGGTGAAAACTAGGCTGAGAGGGCTAACTTTGAGCCTGAACAAGCCTAGAATTACGAGTTTATTCCAAACCCAGAAAGTTTACTTAACGTTGAATGTTGCTTTTGTCAAAATAAAGCAGACTACTGGCTGAATAGCTGCTTAAGACCTACTTCAGATCAAGTGATCTTGACATTAAAGACAATGTAGACTACAGATTTGACACTGCTGGTCATTCCCAGAGAATACATGTTGTGTCAACATATTAGCGGTGATGTCATATATACAGAGGGAGTGATTGAAATGTGGTAGCACACACGGACATCTGGCAGTATGATTAGTGTCACAGTAATGACACTTCATGAAATACAAATTGAACAACTGTCTTTCTGTTTTTTATGTGGTGAGAAACGGATCATTGAAAAGGCAACAGAATGGGAATGGATGGGAGCAACGCCTTGTGGCATATCTGGGGTCCCAGTAGAACAAAATCACATCAAACAAGAGTAGCAGACCTGGAGGCTGCCTTTTTAAAAAGTAAAATAATCCACGTCCTACATAACAATATATAAGCACAGTATTAAACAAGCACAGTGCGTAGCAAAAGAAGTGTAATAAAAATGCATTAATATATATTCATCTGCAACAAAAGATACGAGCACTTTTCATAACTATCATTTTTGGAAAGAGGTCAGGACAGGAGTTATTATCACATTCATGTATAACAGTTAAACATTTAAGAGTTGCATTAATCATTAAATATGTTAAATGTTTTTTCGCCTGTAATCAAAGACACCCATAAGGGAATATATTTCACTAAAAAGGAAAACTGGTAAAATTTTGGATAATGTCAAGAATGTCACACAAATAAAGTGGTTTTAGAGCTGGACTCATGGAACCATCCGCTGATATCAAAGTCCTTTTTAAATTGAAGAAGTTTGATTGTTGCTGTCTCACCTCTTTTGTTCACAGTGGAAAGATCAAACTTTTTTTTTCTAATTATACAATCTCAGTGTGACATAAACATAAATAATGTTATTTTCACTTTTCACAGTGTTGAATTTCCAAGTAATTTTATGCTAAGCTAGACTAAGCAAGTCTTGAAACTATAGTCCTATACAATATAATATTGTTCACATAAACGTATGAGGTGGGACCCCGGAAATCTTGCCCTGATGACGGCGCCCTCTGCACATCGTATGTACCCCGTCAGGTTCACTGCACAGAGACCCAGAACCCATCCAGTCCCTCCGGCTGGAATCATTAATGACCCCACCTTTTTTTTTTGTGTCAACTGGTTTGTGGTCATTTGATTACCGAAAGAGAACGTTATGAAGAAATGTATGTGATGTAAAATCAATAATTGATGAAGTGTTTCATACACAGATCATCTACTGGGCAGGCCACGATATCAAGTGCTCTCCTGAGCAGGGGCGTAAATAAAGACAGTGCAGGCAGTGCAGAGGGAGCTATACCCAATAAAAGCCTTACTCACTTGACTGTGAAATCCAACACATTGTTGGCAAAATATATGTACGCCTTATAGTGTGCTTCATAAGTAGTAAATAGAGTGAACTGGGGCCCGTCAAAGCTACCCTACACCACTGCTCTGGGGGGTCTGGGTGGGAGCAGGGTACCAGCCCTGTTTGCTAGACATGTGGAGATTAGTTTTGTAGTGATCTCAGTATTTGACATTAGATTTTTTTTGTCTATGTTGGGAGATCTAGAATTAAAATAAAAGGTGTGCTTTGTTCCGCCCATGTAAAGAGAGCATACTATGTAAACAGACGTGCTCATTCTTGTGCTGGGCTTTCTTTGGATTTCAGAGACGTTAACTGATCTGAATGTGCTACCGCCCCACCCACATGCATCGCAGCAAACAATGTTATTTAGTATGTAAATAATTCTGTTCTGTTTGTACACTCACAAGCGTCTTTTCTCTAAAGCAGCTATTGTTTCTGATAAAGGACTTAGTGGTGGTCAAAGGAGCTGCCAGGCGATCAGATAGGGACTCATTGGAGGTGGGCGTGGACATGCAACAAATATTGGTGAAATAAACAACCCCAAGATTCATCAGCTGGTGCTCATGATCATCCACAGCAGTTTTTCAGATGTAGTCATGGACCACAGTATCAAAATATTGCTATTGTGTTATTAATACACATAGATAATATGGTGTGAATAGTCCAGCGCCACTTACAGTAAATCATGTCAGTGTCTTGCTGTTTTTACTTTATCCCCAGTCCCCCAACCGTTACACTCTCATTTTGAGTAGAATTCATTTTCCCAAAACAGCAACGCATCCTCAAACTACTTTTTGTAAAATGTCCTTCAAAAAGTGACTTTGTGTGTTTTCTTACGAAAGCCTGCAACACTCGTCACATGCATGCGGCCTTTTCAGAATAAACTTCCGTTTTCACAGGGAACAACACAATTAGGTTTAGGCAACAAAACTACTTAGTTAGGTTTAAAAAAATATCATTGTTTGGGTTAAAAAAAACAAAGAAGTACCGTTACTGAAGAACACAAGTAACGTGATGAATAAATCCACACTGACTTCTCGTTTCACACGGGAAACGAGAAGTCAGTTTCCCGTGTGAAACAAGTTTCACAATATCTAAATAAGTTTAGATATTATTGATATCTAAAGAAATCTTTATTTGTCAAGCAATGGTCCTGTTTAAACTGTTTAAAAGACATAAAGACCCCATCCTCAGTGTTCTAGATGCCTTTCTCTCACCATAATCTGAAGTTACTGATCTGAAAGATCTTTGGTAGCAGTCTAGATCTCCATAGAGGGGCTTTAGGGAAGAGGATTCCCTTTTGTCTGAACACTTCATGCAGCTTGTGTAATTTGAACTGACTGAATGATTCAGGGGTTATCTGTTGCAGTTTTAATTTACCTTTTATCCCATTTCTATAAACAATCTGTTGATGTCTCTTCCTTCATCTCTATCATTTCAATGTTGAGCCATGAAGGGGGATGACTATTATCAAACAACTGTGCAAGAAATCTAAATTGGGCAACAAAGTAATATATTTAGAAGTTAGGGAGTTTCAACCCTCCCTTTTCATATTTCAAAGTGAACTTGTCTAAGCTGAGTCTTGGAGCATTACCATACCAAATAAACTGACAGGGTAATTAGTTGAGGGAGGAAAAGATTGTTGATGGGATCTGAATCGGAAGTGACTGAAACATAAATAAGAATCTAGGCAGGATATACATATTTATTATTATAACACTGATTCTGCCCAATAATGTGAGCGGCAAATTGGTCCATTTTCTCAAATCCTCCTTCATCTTCTGTAACAAGCTGGTTAAATTAAGTTTATAATGTTTTTTTAGGTTACTTTCCACAAAAATACCCAAATATTTGAAACCCATAGGAGACCAAAGGGAACTTATGTTTGACAATATTGTAGTCAAATACAGACTGGCAGAATTTCATTTTTATCAAGGTTGACCTTATATCAAAAGAAGGATCCATATGATTTTAATAAAATCTGAAGATGGGAAAGGGAGGTTTCAGGATTGGTTAGATATAGGATGATGTCATCAGCAAAACGTGATATCGTGTCAGGGCCAAACTCAAAGCCATTTATATGAGAATGGCCTCTAATGGCATCGGCCAATGGTTCGATGGAGAGTACAAAAAGGGCGGGACTAACTGGCCATCCCTGCCTGTTGCCCCTATGGAGATAGAAAGAGTTATTAGTAATAATCCTAAAATGTAACCAAAAAACTAAATACAAATTTACCAATCTACCATCAAAGGTCTTCTCAGTGTCAAGCTTTTATTTTTTATAAGCAAAGTGGATTATGTTAAATAATCGCCTTATTAGAAGACAGTCTATTGATTATAAAGCCTGTTTGATCCGGATTGACCAACAGGGGGAGACATGTCTCTAACCTTTTAGATATCATTTGAAGGAGAGAGAATGGTCTGTAAGAGACACATTTTCGGGCCTTTCCCCTCTTTGTAAATAGTCGTAATAATAGTTTGAGCAAAAGAGTCTGACAAAACATTTGTTCTTCCTAACTTGTACAAGTACGTCCATTAAGAGTGATAAAGGGAACATCTTTAAATTCTTAAATTTAACATCATCCCGGAGAGTTATTGGTCGATAGAGATTTGATAGCTAACTCAGACCTAGAGACCGTCTCTTACGAGAAATTTGTCTATTTTTGATAGATCCCCATTTGATTGTCAATATAGTATTTTTCAAAGGCATCATTCATTTTGATGAGATTAGGAGGCGTCTCAGTGGAGGGTGTCTGTGGCATTAATAAAGGGACAGTGTCTGATTGATTAGATCAGGGAAGAGTGGGAATAAAAGTCAGCCAGAGATTTGATTTCTTAAGAACTCTCATAAATTTTAGAATGATACATGAAATAGAAACAGCAGTACAATGTTACATATTTATAATAACATAATGGTAAAATTGTTATTTACAGCCTGGTACTCCCACTCTGCCCTTGAATTCAATCATTGGTTGAAAATGTTCATGGTGATTTCTGTCTAATTTTCATCAATCCACACCCATGAATATTCTTTCTGAATTTTTTAAACCATAATATATATATATATATATATATATATATATATATATATATAATATATATATATACAGTTGTGGTCAAAAGTTTACATACACTTGTAAAGAACATAATGTCATGGCTCTCTTGAGTTTCCCCATTATTTCTACAACTCTGATTTTTCTCTGATAGAGTGATTGGAACAGATACTTCTTTGTCACAAAAAACATTCATGAAGTTTGGTTCTTTCATGACTTTATTATGGGTTAACAGAAAAAGTGATCAAATCTGCTGGGTCAAAAATATACATACAGCAGTGCTAATATTTGGTTACATGTCCCTTGGCCATTTTCACTTCAATTAGGCGCTTTTGGTAGCCATCCACAAGCTTCTGGCAAGCTTCTCGTTGAATCTTTGACCACTCCTCTTGACAGAATTGGTGCAGTTCAGTTAAATGTGATGGCTTTCTGACATGGACTTGTTTCTTCAGCATTGTCCACATGTTCTCAATGGGATTTTAAGTCAGGACTTTGGGAAGGCCATTCTAAAACCCTAATTCTAGCCTGATTTAGCCATTCCATTACCACTTTTGATGTGTGTTTGGGGTCATTGTCCTGTTGGAACACCCAACTGCGCCCAAGACCCAACCTTCGGGCTGATGATTTTAGGTTATCTTGAAGAATTTGAAGGTAATCCTCCTTCTTCATTATCCCATTTACTCTCTGTAAAGCACCAGTTCCATTGGCAGCAAAACAGCCCCACAGCATAATACTACCACCACCGTGCTTGACGGTAGGCATGGTGTTCTTGGGGTTAAAGGCCTCACCTTTTCTCCTCCAAACATATTGCTGGGCATTGTGGCCAAACAGCTCGATTTTTGTTTCGTCTGACCACAGAACCTTCCTCCAGAAGGTCTTATCTTTGTCCATGTGATCAGCAGCAAACTTCAGTTGAGCCTTAAGGTGCCGCTTTTGGAGCAAGGGCTTCCTTCTTGCACGGCAGCCTCTCAGTCCATGGAGATGCAAAACAAGCTTGACTGTGGACACTGACACCTGTGTTCCAGCAGCTTCTAATTCTTGGCAGATCTGCTTTTTGGTGGTTCTCGGTTGACTCTTCACCCTCCTGACCAATTTTCTCTCAGCTTGCGTTTTCTTCCTGATCGTGGCAGTGACAAAACAGTGCCATGCACTTTATACTTACAAACAATTATTTGCACTGTTGCTCTTGGGACCTGCAGCTGCTTTGAAATGGCTCTAAGTGACTTTCCTGACTTGTTCAAGTCAATGATTCGCTTTTTCAGATCCATGCTGAGCTCCTTTGACTTTCCCATTGTAGCGTTTGTGGGCGTTTGTATCCAATGAGCCCTATTTAAATGGCCTCAGAGAAGTCACTAGCTGTAGTCACTCATAATCACTCACAAGAAGTTAAGAGGCCATGTTATGAAGCTCATTTCATTGACACAACTTTCTAAGTCACCAAAATTGCTAATTCATGTTGCTGTATGTATATTTTTGACCCAGCAGATTTTGTCACTTTTTCTGTTAACCCATAATAAAGTCATGAAAGAACCAAACTTCATGAATGTTTTTTGTGAAAAAGAAGTATCTGTTCCAATCACTCTATCAGAGAAAAATCAGAGTTGTAGAAATAACTGGAAACTCAAGAGAGCCATGACATTATGTTCTTTACAAGTGTATGTAAACTTTTGACCACAACTGTATATATAAATACTCATACTCATGTGCACTTCTTTACGTCATTTACTTTGCTCTCACATACATTTCTTTTTACCATTTGTCTTTTCTTTTTAGTGTACGTGACTTTCACTGACTGAACAGGAAATCCAGAAACCCCGATTATTACATCTATTTCACTGCTGTGGAGCAGCTTTTCTCTACAGTGATGCTATTTAGGGTCATCCTGTTGATACATAAAACACACACACATCAGTGTGTGCATCTAAAGTTGAAAGCTTCAGAAACCGTGAGAGGCAAGGGAACAAAAATCAGGTGATCCATTCAGTCTGAGATTGTTTTCTGTGCTGTTTATGACTTAAGAACGGATGAAAAAACGGTTTTGCAGGCAAATTATTATTATTCTTTCCATCAGGATAATAAAAAAATAAAAAATTGTTGTTATAATACTAATTCCAGCCACACAAAGCTGAAGAGCACCACTGCCCCATGCTCTAAATAGGACTAACAGCATTAATGTGTTCCAGGTGGGTTTTGATTTACATCACTTGCTAACAAATATGTACTTATAACAAAAAACTTTGTTCTCTTCCCCTGGATTCACAGATTTCCATCTGTAAGAGAAATGATCAAGGTAAACATTTGTTTCAGCTAACAAACCATTTTTTTTTACCTCTTCTTAAGTCAGGCCTATCTTTTTAAATTTTTTTGGCAGACCTTAATTTGGGCCTCGCCCAGACCCAGGGGAGGGCGCTGGCCAGTTGCAGAACTTGTGGCTTTTCCTGAATGGGACCACTCCCAGACAATGTTGGAGGGAGTCTGACTGCTTAGGAGTGACATTGTAGTTTATTTGATTGTTTATTTGTTAGCATCTTTTGTGTTTTTTTGTGTTAAGAGGGAGATTAGATCCAAGCAGTCCCGCCTCATACCCGCCCACACATCGGGTAATCACCCGCCGACATCCGAAACATTTTGATGTGCTCAAACAACAAACAGGTAGGACACGAGGGTTCAGAAGCACAGCTGATGCTGCTCCATGACGTCCTCCAGCAGGTCTCAAGTTTCCTGGTCTGGCCGGCTGCCTGTACTGCAGCAGAGTGTCATGCTGATAATCACACTGTGACAGGCTTTGCAATATTATTTAACCGCGGTGTGGAAGGTCAGACCCCCCTGAATCTGAGGGCTCATTAGCCTGGAGGACTTCTAATCCAGTTAATGCCGGATATCATTACCGTGACACACCAACTCCGTCTCTCACTGCGTCTACACTGTAACATATAACGGTACATTTCTGCTTCAAGTAATGACTCACTTGACACTATCTGACCTAAAACTTTTAAAAGAAGGTTGAATAAAAGAGTTGCCATTCTTCTACTGCCTTCTGGTTTTTGTCTTCTCCACCATCTTGTCACTGCTCGCAAAATCTTCACCACCATCATCATCATCAGAGCCACCAATCCCCACTTCTCACCGCATTTACACAGAACTCAGTTACAAAACAGTGAAAACACGACGAGACTGATTTCGTGTTGCGTTGGTTGTTCTACGAGACTTGTGTTCAGCTGTCCCACACTTTATTTATCTGGTACATTGGATAACTTAATCAGCCACATTAGCCACTGGTCCATTTGATTGCAGTTACTCAGCTATTTACTCATTTGTGTCGGTTAAAATCTGTTATTGGTCCCCATGCGAATGGCAGTTTGTGTTCTTGGCCTGAGGTGTTGTGGAAGTCTGAATCAGTTTAAGAAATTCAAAGCGTAGTAGCGAAAATGTAAAGAAATTATGCAATGTAAATTGTTTTAATAAATAAATGGAAATACATCAGAAAAAAAGACAGCAGTTGAGCAAGAAGTATTCAGTTGTTGGTGTGAGTTTGTAAGGGAAGGATCGAGTGACATCACTACTGTACTATGTCGCTGTATTTCAATCTCCTTCATATTCAATGATATACCTGAACGTATACTAGGAACATCTGACCCCTGTCCACCAGGTCCTCAACTTCCACCTCTGAAAGAATATCTCATGCATCGAGGGGGAGGTTGAGGAAATAGAATCTGAGTGGGCCATGTTCAAAACCTCCATTGTCGAGACGACTGTTAAGAGTTGGGGTCAGGAAGTCGGTGGTGCCCCACGTGATACGGACGAGCAGACATTTAAAGCGTAGTAATGTACATGGTGAATAAATAAGCAGATATTGTAAAATAAACTACATACTAAGATAAAGGTCGTAGAAAAAATATATAAAAAATCTGAAATATACAGTATGACAGGAAAAACACAGGACTGAGTGTCAACTGTATGAACTACAAAAGGTGAAACATCAATTTAGTCCTTCAATATGAATCACCTCCGGTCATACAGGAGGTGGACGAAATAACAGAAACACAACCAATCATGATATCAGGAGCCAAACAGGCAAGGCAAGTTTATTTGTATAGCACATTTCAACAACAAGGTAATTCAAAGTGCTTCACATAAAACAATTAAACGCATCAAAACATAATGCAAAAGAAAAGGAGATTTAAAAACAATTAAGAGCATTCATTGAAACATTAAAAACAGTCATTAAAACACTAAAAAGCAGAGTAAGAAAATAAAATACAGTAGTACAATGCAGTAATGCAGGAAATTGATTAATATCCTTGAATCTGGTTCAATTAAAGGCAGCAGCAAACAGAAAAGTCTTCAGTCTGGATTTAAAGGAGCTGAGGGTCTCAGCAGACCTGCAGCTTTCTGGGACTTTGTTCCAGATATGTGGAGCAGAAGAACTGAACGCTGCTTCTCCATGTTTAGTTCTGACTCTGGGAACAGAAAGTAGACCGGTCCCAGACCACCTAAGGGGTTGGGATGGTTCATAAGGTAGCAGCAGATCAGAGACGTATTTTGGCCCTAAACCATTCAGTGCTTTATAAACCAACAGCAGGATTTTAAAGTCAATTCTTTGTTAGACAGGAAGCCAGTGCAAAGACCTCATAACTGGAGTGATGTGATCCACTTTCTTGGTCTTGGTGAGGACTCGAGCTGCAGCTTTCTGATTGACTTTTTACAGAGACCTGTAAACACACCGTTACAGTAGTCCAGTCTCCTGAAGATAAATGCATGGACAAGTTTTTCCAAGTCCTGTTGAGACACAAGTCCTCTAATAGTCCTTGATATGTTCTTCAGGTGATAGTAGGCTGATTTTGTGATTGTCTTGATGTGGCTGTTCAGGTTGAGGTCTGAATCCATAACTACACCTAGACTTCTGGCTTGGAAACAGAAAGAAACGGCGTTAGGAGGGATCACATGCAGAGCCTCAGCTGCACTGACTGAAACATGACACTGACACATTCCACCTGCCAGTGTCATCTCAGCAGACCAACGCACCCAAACCTGAAACATGGCAAGTGACTTTTTCAGAACACAACTGCACTCATGTAAACATGTGTAATGAGACTCGGAGGAGCCGGGAGCTGAGGAAATGCTAGCAGCTCGAGAGCTTGAGCTCGTCTCCTGTTTTTCCTCATGGTCACCACTCTTATTCTGGAGCCACGCAATCAGCAAGATCATCAGTCCTGTGCTTGGACTGAAGAAAAGTAGCCACATGGAGTGGAGCCCTCAAACATCTAAAAGAAGCTGGCTTCATAACAAGAGATAACCAAAAGGGTCAAAGGCCCAATACCAATCTCCACAGTCACAGGCTGTCAAACCATCAAGTGTTTGAGGGCTCTCTGGCAGACATTTTGAGCCCTTTATGAACACTCTCCATAAGTCTGCATATCTGGAGACTTTGCCTGAGGGAATTACCCACAATTCATAGCAATATGACGTTAAACACGGGGTTGCCAGTGGAAGCATGGAGATGTAAAAAAGGTCAACAAAGAGGACGGCTCATGTGTGTTCAGCCTGGAATATTACATTTACACATATTAGGGATTAAAGATGGAACATAAAAACACATGAGGAATGAAGCAGAGATTATATTACACACATTTATTCATCAAATATTAGATTTTGCTCTTAAGGACTATTCTACATTGAGAAATATCCATTCCCCACCATAAGGCCGTTTGAACAAGGAGAGGACATCCTGGTAGCCCGGTGACACAAACCACCTCACTTCAATGTCACTGAGAACGTACACAATAAGTGTTGTGCACACACGGCCGCAGAGGAGATCCCGTGGGGGTTGGCACAGGGACCACGCTGAACCCTCAACTCCCAAATGTCAAGTAGAGCCGCTGCTACAGCAACACACATCTACCATCATCTACTGCAGCAGCTTAGGGTTCTGTACTGAGAGATTTAGTCCCACTCTTACATTTTGTTACTGTCGCAACTTCCATTTCTCAATACACGGTACACCGTGTGTTGTTGCTTGACCTGTCACACGCTGTGTAAAACTGTGATTACTAGTTATCCTGCATACACAGATTTCAACAATAAAAATTGATGAGTGCAATTTTATCATACATGCAGCATTAGTAGCAAATGGTGGCCAACATATACGCCATGTTGTTGAAATGAAAGTCAAAAGACATTCTATCTTCAAGCTTCCATGTCTCCAGTCAAACACTGATCATCCTGCTCCGCCGTCTCTCCATTCACTGTAAGATGAGAAGTGTGCCACAGGCCCTGACCCCCAGGGTTATTTCTGCTGTGACCACATCTAAATCAACAGGTCTACAGATGGACCCTTGCTGTGTCATCCATACCAGTCAGAAGGTATTGGTATTGAGCTTCGTGACCTTCAGTGTCAGTCTGCAGAGACATGTTACATTACCACGTAACCTGGGAATGCCTGCAGCATGTTTCAAGCAAGGCTTAAGAAAACTACACTACATTACATTACATTAACTCCTTCACACACATCACCGACTCGAAAATGTGATTTCTACTTTTTAATTTTTTTGCATCTTTTGTTGTAATTTTTGGATGATTTTGTGATCATTGTTATCTGTTTGTGGTCGTTTTGCATCTCATGGTCATGTTGGGTCTCTTTGTAGTCGTTTAGTTTCTCTTTGTAGTCGTTTAGTTTCTCTTTGTATTCGTTTAGTGTCTCTTTGTAGTCGTTTAGTTTCTCTTTGTAGTTGTTTAGTTTCTCTTTGTAGTCGTTTAGTGTCTCTTTGTTGTCATTTAGTGTCTCTTTGTTGTTGCTTAGTGTCTCTTTGTTGTTGCTTAGTGTCTCTTTGTAGTCATTTAGTATCTCTTTGCAGTAATTTTGGTTATCTTTGTAGTCGTTTAGTGTCTCTTTGTTGTCGTTTAGTGTCTCTTTGTTGTCGTTTTGTGTCTCTTTGTTGTCGTCTAGTGTCTCTTTGTTGTTGCTTAGTGTTTCTTTGTAGTCGTTTAACATTCTTTGTAGTCGTGTTGTGTCTCTTTGTTGTCGTCTAGTGTCTCTTTGTTGTTGCTTAGCTTCTCTTTGTAGTCATTTAGTATCTCTTTGCAGTCATTTTGGTTATCTTTGTGGCAGTTTTGGATCACTTTGTGGTCGTTTTGCCTATCCTTCTAGTCATTTTGGATCTCTTTGTAGCCATTCTGCATCTCTCTGTGGTAGTTTTGCATCTCCTTGAAGTCATTTTGGATCCCTCTGTGGTCATTTTCTCTGATGACAAAAAAAGTCACTGTCAAATACTTTAGAGGGTACAGTTGTCTGTGATGAAATATTGAGCAGTGAATTTTAGATCACTTTTCCACCAACAAAAATTGCATTGCATATTTTGAAATGACAATATGAATTTCAGCTCAGCAGTTGGATGAATGACAGATGCTATTATATCTTCCCGGCAGAGTGTTAAGTTGCATGATGGTGTGATGGAGTTTATGTATCATCAGTGTTTCGTTTGTTTTGACCATATCTGTGGCCTTTCAGTTAACAGGGTACTGTGACTTTCACTGAGGACGACTTCTCTCTACCTACCAACATCTGAACACAACTCATGCACTGCAAAGTGACTGTTGAGCTGTGGAGAGGCTGTTCCCAAACTGTGGGGAAGACTTTGAACAACTATACAAAACTATTTTACTGGACTATCTATCGAGAGAGTCTAAAAATTATAGATACATTTTGATACTTTTTTAAATCATCTGATCAACAAATGCATGTTGTGTTTAGGTGCTGGTGGAAAAGCAAATGCTACGAGATACATTTTCAATCAAAGCTGAACAAAATATGTGGAATTCTATGTGGTCTTCTTTGTAAAATTGTCAAGTCAAGTGTCATTTTGTGGATAGGAATATGCATTTGTAATCACCCTAATTCTTATTCTACTTTCATTTTATTTGAATAAATTCTCATATACCTCTAATAATCCTGTTTCCAGTGTGTCATGAACGCAGTTCCTGCTGATTAATGCAGCGAGTCACACCTCTCCCTTTGAGTAGATACACTGCCAAACACAAAACAAGTGGGTTGCCATCACAAACAGGATGAAGGTGAAAATATTTTTATACATATAGGTGGTTCTGACAAGATGCAAAAACACAGTATGCAGAATTATGTGATAAGATGTCTTAGAGAATAAAATTGTCCTGATGGGATTGAAATAGAATATTTACAGGTTCATTAATTGGTCCTCTTTTAGCCCATTAATCAGGGTTTTCAGCATGATGTAGGTGTTACATGCTGGTCCTAACCCAGACCCCAGACCCCAGACCGAAACCATAAAAACAGAATTCACACTTATTAAAATCAAGAACACAGTATAGCAGTAACATGACCTGAGACCTACGACTGTACACAATTGTTGGCGAAAGTGTAGTATGTCAGAGAGGATTTCTATTTCTGTGGGGAGGAGAGAAGCTTCAGCCTCTAGTGTCACTACGACCTCTCAGAACAGTGCAAGATTATTAGCACATAGTTGACCCAGGGAGGCTGCTCCCATTCCCTGAAACTACTGGATTTGTGATTTTGGGCTATACAAAATAAATTGAATTGAATCAAGATGAAATAAAACTTAGGATAAGACATTTTCTTCTACATGTTCCTCTTTTGTCTTGACACTGAAGGTTGTTTCTCACCAGTGGCATGTGAAAATATGTGGTTTCCGCCCGGTTCTAAGACAGAGAAGGTGAAATCTCACCTGTTGATATAAATGAATGTCCTCTGATTAATCTCAAATCAGACTTCTACAGAGAAGATATAGTCAAATACCCTTTTTCCACCAAAATTAGCACTTATTTACAGGACGACCTGCTAAGAAAAGGTGACAGACTCCTTTTCATATTGCGAGTATGCCGTGCCGTTCTGTTTTTTTGTTGGTGTGTCATATAGAAAACAGTGAAAATGTTACTGTGGTGATTGTTGGAACAATGGAAAGACTAACAAAGACAGTTATTTTTTTCTGTTGAGTTCATGTGTGTCTGTTGAGTTCACGCGTGTTTTACAATGCGTGAGGTAAAATGACTGTTGGTGGCTTTGAGGAGAGCATATTAACTGTGTGTTTTGGACATTAATAAATTAATAATAATAATCCAAATCCATGTTGATTTTGCCCATTTTTTATTCACTTCAACGCCCGTCACGTAGCATAACATAAAAGGGATGGGGTTTCAGTGGGAAAGTGGCAGATTCAGATATGCCGGACAACAGTCCTGTGGTGAAAAAGCTAACTAGTCGATTTTAAACTAACAACGTACTGTACGTGTAACACAATAACCCAATCTAAGATGAAGATAATAACAAGGTTACAGGGGTACATGGTTTTATTTGTCATTGTGGAGGAGGAATTAAAGAGTCTCATAGCCAGAGGAAAGCCACAGGCAGCTGAGACTTCTGTATCTCTAGGCAGACAGGGAAATATGATCTGGATGTCCAAACAAAAAAAACTAAAACCCAGACGGCGACGGCCAAAACCAAGAAGGTGACGGCAAAAAGGCCGAACTCAAGGCTTAAAAACTGCGTCCACAAACCAATGGGTGATGTCATGGTGACTACGTCCACTTCCTATCCAGTCTGTGGTGCACCCGTGATTTGGACGAAGTGACCCTTTAACTTTCAACAGTCAACACACAATGTTCTTGAGCATCAGTTTCACGTGAACCAAAGCGGAATGACAGAGAACCTCGCTGTTCAGCACACAGCGGTCAAACCGAGCTTCTCCTCTGAGTGTCGCCGCTGTGAAATCGCTGCAGCAGAAGCTTTTCAGTTGGGTTTGCAAGTCATTGAAAAGCCGAACATTATTGCCCAACAAAGGCACACAAAGGGTCAGTGTCACCGTGACAACAGGGCGGAGTGGAAAGTTTCCTCTAGATGCCCCGTACACACACACACACACATATACATACACACTGCTGCTTGTTGTCAGCTGACACACGGCAGCATGACCTGCATTTATCCTTCCACCTGGAGCATGGAGCGCTGAGATCAGCTAATGAACATTGAGTCACAGTAAACATTATGGATGTCAATATTTATGGTACTCTATGGATGTTAAAATGTCAAGAGAGGCTCCTTAAGGAGCTCTATACATGCCGCTCTGGACCAGTGGCTCTATACATGTTGCTCTGAACCAGTCTGATGTCACTCAGACAGTCCGACTGACTCATTTGAAGCTTTTAAAGTCAGTCACTTTACCCTCAGGCTGTCTGTGAACTCTGTTTCATTCATCAACATCCACTCTGCTCCAATGCTCATGCTCAACTAGGACTCCTGCTTCTAAAGCACTATTTGTTGTCTGTGAATCTGTGTGTTTAAAATGTAATTTAATATAACAAGTAACAAGTACATCGTCAAAGAATTGTTTTGGAATATTTTTCCCTCTAATGCTGCAGTCATCATTGTTTTTTATATGAATGAATGCTATTTTTGTGCCATATCTGTATCATCCAAAGACTCATAATAAAGCTAAAATCTTTATAAGTGGTTTATTCTTCCACAAATGTTTCCAACCATGAAAAAACAACAACAAAATCTTTGTCTGAGTTGATAGCGTTTCACACCAAATCTAAATCAAGACCAAAAATAAAACAATAAATACAGAACAGTGTTTCTTCTTTATACACCTTATTAACATCTCACCCTGTCAGGTCTACCCTGTGGCCCTTGGTTGGGGCTGGAGCCCTACTTTGGGAACCACAGGTCTGCATTTACAGGAGCTCCATGTTAAAAAGCTGCTCTCACACTGATGCAAACAAAGGCTGTATATATATCAGTCATTAGTACTTTCACTTTTGATACTTTCAGTACATAATGCTACGAATACTTTATGAAGGACCTCTGATTGTAATAGTGTATATTTACATTGTGGTATTAGTAGTTCTACTTCAGTAAATGATCATGAGTGGAAAACATGTTAGTGCCATCTGCTGTTTAAAATCAATATGACAATGTTACTGAAAAAAGTACAGACTGGTATCAGAATAACTTTTAAGTGTTTATGGATGAAATTATAATCATTTTACATTAAAATACTAGATATATAAAGATAATAACTAATAGAAAAGCTACAATTACCACTGGTGGGAATAGCAGTTGCTTAAGTAAAGACAGATTACAATTCTAAATACATATAATGAGCATATGAAATATTGTTAAAATTGTTATACAATGAATGAATGAATAAGCCCCAACTCAAATTGCAACAATAAACTTGCTGCTCACTTATACACAGGTACTGTTACTCAAGAAAAGTTACTTAAGTACACATTTGGAGGTTTTTATATGCAAGAATTTTCATTTTCTGCTACTTTATACTTACTTTATACTTTATACTCCAGAACATCTCAGAGAGAAATATTGCACTTTCTACTCCACTACTTTTATCTGGTTATGTTTCTTATTAAGATTTGACATGAAGACAAAAATAATAAGCTTATTATATGACTCACAACTTTTTGGCGTGTTGTGTCTTTTACAAAATCAGTGTGTCGTAGTCGCGCCTTGTCAGACTTCAGATGTCTATGAGTTGAGATGTTTCCCCTGTAAATGTCTCGCAAGGTTTCATTTTAAATGTTCAAACGATCCAATATTTCATTGATTCTGAAGTCAAAAAATGTAAAACAGATTTGTGTATAGAAGCTTATTAATCCTATTAATCACGTCACAACCTGTCAGATTTATCTGGTGACCCTTTTGGAGGAGCCCGACCCCGAGGTGCCTAAGTGTATACTCTACATCTTCCACTGCAGATAAACGTATCATAAGCTGGCAGCGGCCAGTCTTCTGCATCATTTTTAATTTTGGTTCTTTGAGTACATTTAGCCAATGGTAACATTTTAAAAGCAGACCTTTTACTTGAAATGGAGCATCTTTACATCGTGCTAATGCTCCTTTTGTTAAAGTAAAATATCCGAGTATTTCTTACACTCACAGATAAAGCTATCTTTTATCAACTATTTCAGAATTGAGGTCAAACAAGTTCATAGTTAATTAAGGTACAATACCTAACAGACATGGAGACCTCAGACGGCCATTAGAGGAAGTTTTGGTTAAAAACTCGTTCTTTGTCTTCAAATGGACATAGGGGCTTTGATTATGGAGCGTCAAGTCTGGTGGAGTCAGGGTTCAGCCAGGGTCAACTTAAAATGAGTTTCTCTCTGAGCGCTTGTGACCTTTTTGTTTTGGCCAACCTTGAAGTTAGCCTCGCCCTGGTTCTCTCGACAAAAGGCCAACAGGATTTTACCATCGGATTTTGATTATTTACAGAAAATAAGCTCTGTGACAATGTTTAGGACACCTGCATGTTCTGTAGCCCAAAGGCCCTTTGCTGACTCCCAGGAGCCAAACAGAGCAAAACAAGAAGAAAAGAGAAAATACTAAATGATGATTTGGAACGATTCTTTTTCTCTCAGTCTCTATGCTTTTTTTTTTTTTAGGAAAATTATGCATATAAAGCTTTTCATTTTCATGATTTTCTCTCATTTTTCAATAATCCTAAAACTCAATTTCTCACTTCCTCCTTGTGTATGTGAATGTTTTGAACTGTTAAACCTGTTTAAATGTAGGGCTAGTTAAACATTTTTGATATTTTTGTTGAAATCCTGATGGAAATAAATGAATCAAAACAGAAGAAATTCCGGTATCTCTGGCTGTAATAAGTATAAGTATATAACTGTAATAAGCCAGGCCAATCACTTCATTGGACAGGCTGCCTGCCTGTCTACTTATTTGTCTCATTGCTCTTCCACAAGCTGCTACCTGAGTGCTAACATAGGCCATGTTGGTTGTTTACATTCATTATGATCATTTTGGGGGAGTGGCTTTGGTGGTGTGCCGACTTGGCGATTTTCTTGCCAGATTTTGCAACTTTTTGGAGCTGCTAGCTACCTTCATTGGAAAAGAGTTGGAAACACTGAACTGGGTTTTTAGGTTGAATCATTTTTGAAATGTAGCATACAGGTTCTCAAGATTACCAACCATAGCTTGAAGTGTGTGAATATATTTAGCAGCACAAAAAACAACAACATGAAGGCAAGAAATAAATGTATATTTAAATCAATAAATACATTCTGGACTCAGAACTTTCACAGAAGTACAAGAAAACATTTGATATGGCTGAGTATCTGGGCACTTTTGGGGTCTTCATATTCAAAATCTCTTTCAGTCAAAACAATATTCAACTACTTCAGTTTCACAAATAAACACATTCTTGCTGTGATTGGTCAACGTAACGTCAGAATTTGCTAAATAAGTAAAATTTGTGAAAAAAATATCTCTGGATAGAAATGTTGATTTTAAACACTGACAGATGTTAAAAATATACATTTGCAAAGTAACAAAAACATCTGTGAATCATTTATTTGTTTGTCAATTTTCCTTTTCAAACATGAATTTTTTTACCATCAATGTATCCTTTAGTACTGATGTAATTAAGGCACTTTAAATGGATTTTATGGGAATTATGAAATGACAATATACCCTCTTAATCCAGGCAAAAGACCATTATTATTACAGTCCTTAATTTATTATTATTATTGTTATTATTATGAATCTATCCATCCATATCTGAGTAAAACAATTAAACTTGAACACTTGAATACTGAAGAATAATCCTTCTAACAATTATGAATTATTAATAAAGACCTATAATGTAAACCAATACCCCAACCTTAATAGAAACCTTAATAATAACTCAAACTTATCATTAACAAATCTGTCAAATATTTCTATTTAATATGTAAATGAAAGTCCATTCAAATGTACTGACTTAATTAATTAAGAGCTTATTCTTGCAGCGCTTACATCAAATAACCAACACACAGTCAGTTGAAGGTGTGAGTTGGTGTTTCACAGTGATGCGTTCAGGTTCATGTTGTTCCTGCTCCTCTGTCATCCACTAACTAGAAGCTAGCGTTCCCTTCAGACCCGAGTTCTTCACCGAACACGATAGTGGGCTCACTGCTTTCCGTGGGACACGACGTGCTGCAACTAGCGGCGCTGCCTTCGTCCCCCGCTGGGCTTCAGGGCCGTACTAAGAGTTCTACAGCTTGCGTTCTCCAGTGAGGATGCTCCGGTAGATGCTGTCCGTCAGAGGAATGTAGCTCTCCTGCTGGTAGTCCAACACATAGAGGAGGTCAGAGATCGTAGAGGGGTTGAAGCCGCTCTGCACCAGCTGGAACTTCTGCTGCTTGAAGGTGCTCGTCATCTCCATGACCTCCTGAGGACAAAATACAACAATCAGTGTCATTTCAGTACGTCCTATTAGAGCATGAACTGTCCAATGTTTGGAACTTCAGTTGGGATCCACAGTGATGCATCACTGCTGACTTATTTCACTGCCGTGCGCACGATTAGTTGATCAACAAAATATGAATCGGCAACAATTTTCATAACCGGTTAATTGTTTAGGCTAATTTGACAACAATAGACTTTTGGTTGACATTGTGACACAGGAAGTGAATTCATTAACTGACAAATAATTGAGGATTTGATAAAAGATTAATGCGAATAGTCGTCGCAGTTGCAGCTTTAGACATCAACTGTAGAGTTTAGGGGCTCATTAGGGATTTACAGAAACATGTTTCCTAATTACATTAAGCTTCTCTTGGGAATTTAGCTATTACTGAATCGTCTTAACTTGGGAATTAAGTTAAGAATCCTAAATTAGAATGGCATAGACCCGGTCTTAAATTAATTGAGGATGGGGAACAACCGAACACCGAAATATGATTGAAAGGGTTTCTGCTCCTCCACCTCCTTTTTAAAAAGGTGTGGTTGTGGTGCAGGGGGGTGGAGCGGGTGCTCCTTCAACCACAGTTTGATCCCCGGCTCCTCCTGTCTGCAAGTCATGAGACACTGAACCCCAAGTTGCTGCAGCTCACCGCTCCTAACGCCAAATGCAGATGTGAAATTTCATGAATGTGTAGATTCAGACTTGACAGGACGAGTGCTGATAGAAGAATCACAGTTACAGTTACAGTTAGGATTCCTGAAGTTACACTAAGATAGGAGGAGTTAAGATAGGACAAAGAGTGAGGATATTTAATGAGACCCCCCCCCAATGAGTAACTTAATTAAAAACAATACAACTATTTGCTGAAAGAACAAAATGCCAATTAGATTGAAATAACATCATCCAACACATGAACTGCACGTTTCTCATTGGTTAGATACAGAAGGCAAGTTAAACGTAACACACTAAAGAGTCCCAGCTGACTGAATAGGCTTCATCAGCAGATATTAGCCTCATAGATATGGATCAGTTGATAAATCAAACTTTAGTGGCTGTAATAATTATGATGGGAGCAAAGGAGGAAGTCATGTGACGTAATATAAACAGTTATAAGGTCCACAGTGACGTTTGTTGTCTGTATGGATGGACAATTGTGACAAACAACCGTGAGCTCAATAACAATGTCCACCTCACAGTGTTCACTGCATTCATTCGCAATTCTTTTCAGGGTACTGGCGCCTAATGGACACTAGAGGGCGTAACACGCATACTGACCAAGCACATGACATGCTGCTGCTGTGCACAATGTAAACGGACTGCATTCATATAGTCAGTTTAACCTGGGTAGGACTAAACACTTTACCAAGTACATTTACTCAAGTTGTGAGGGTAGAACTCATCAAATATCTGAGTTGGTTGGTTTAAGACATGCACATCATGGAAGGAATGTGCTTTTGTGAAATAGTCAGAGGGTTGAAAGCTGTAGATTGAGCTGTGCTCGCCAATGGAGTGAGAGTGTCTGTCTCCTATTATGGATCAATGACAAGCTCAATAATCCTCAAATCCATCAGTGTCCAAGCTTCTACTTGTGTTTGCTTCTAGTGTTTCGAGGACATTTCCGTGAAAAAGTACTGTACACATTTGTACTTTACTTGAGTATTTCCATACTGTGCTACTTCTACTCCGCGACTACAATTCAGAGGGAAATAATGTACTTTTTACTCCACTGCTGGGTTCATCTGAACCCTTTGACCCCCTTGAAGGCGGACCTGTCTAAGATCGGGCGTCTAATAAGCCTCGTACCAATTGTTCAGCCGTCCAGAATGAATGTAAACTCCCCTACAGTCCCTTTTATGAGGAACACTCATCAACATAATCCAGGTGCAGGTCCAGTGTGTCGGCGTGCCCGTTACCTGGAGCCTGATGAACAGCGGGCGAGCGTAAGCCGGGACGTCCCTCATCACATGCTCGAACAGCTTCTTGCCGTCGAACGCGAGGCCCGGTCTCACAATCACGGCAGCCATACCCGCTCTACCCTCGTGCCCTGTGTGGACAACGCGGTTCAATGTCATCGCTCTCCAGCTCTGTGCATCATCATTCTCAGCACCGGTACTAGAAACAGCACGGCTCACTTAGCTGCAAATTACTGCAGTACTAAAATTGAATAGTAAATGTGGCACTATTCTGAAAACATCTGTACTGGAAGTTTTCAAAGGCGTCTTTAACATACCTTGCACTTCCACTCCATACACATTGACTTCCTGGATGAAATCCACCAGCCCAAGAGTCTCCGTTACCTCCGTCGTCGCTACATTCTCACCCTTCCACCTGAAATAAGATATAAGTATATGAAAGTGAAAATTTGCAAACTACATGCAACAGCACATGCTTTGTGAGAGCAGCTGCAGTAAAGTAAAAGTATGTGATTGAGAGACGCTCTCTGGTAGCAACCTGTCAATCACAGTAGCCCCGCCCCTAAAGCATCCCCTGCTTTACGGTCTGTTGGACTCTAAATGGACCATAATTTACTAAATGAACATCATGCTGTATTGAAGAAGACTTGAAACTAGAGATTGAGACCATAAACTCATGTTTACAATGTTTACTGAGGTAATAAATCAAGAGAGAAGTAGAGTCATTTTCTCATAGACTTCTATACAACCAGAGGAGTCGCCCCCTGATGGTCACTAGAGAGAATGCAGCTTTAAGACATGAAGCATTGGCTTCACTTTTCAGAACCGGAGGTGCCGTCTGTTTGGAACTCAGCTTACTACTCAAACAAAAAACAACAACAACAAGGGTTCTTCTTCGACACACTACTGCTTGTAACAACTGCTACTCACTCAAAAACATCACCTGGTGGTAAAAGCAATGCAGCACACCTTAATGTCATCAAACTGAAATAGTATTACTACTGCACTCATATTCACATAAGCACATTTAGAACATAAAAATTGCCCGCTTATATAGAAATTAGAATGCAATTTTGAATTTAATTCTACTACATAAAATAAATTGTGGGGTCCCATTTTAACCAACGTCAAACAGTAGAAAAATAACTAAATAAGAGACATAAACAACCTCTCACTCCAGTAGATGAGTGTCTCCTTCAAGGACACTTCAACATGTGAATAGAGCTGCATAAGCTATGAGCATGTACAGGGCGTTTATACTCAGCTTTAAAGGGTAACTTTGGTATTTCTAAACCTGGATCCTATTTCCCCATGTTGTGCCTCTTATAATAAGACACTTAAAATCTGAGCGTGGCAAAAACAAGCACTTTAAGTGGATGTAAACTGACGGTGAGGAATTGTTCAGTATGATTCCATTGCAGCCTGTTTAGTGGCTGCAGCACTCTTCTCACTCAATGCTGAATTCTGGAACAATTTTAAAAATGGTTGTTGTCCCCATTATCACTTAGACAGAAAAACTTGGGACCATAAAGTCCAGGTTAGACCATGTTAGACCAATGAAAGACTACGAAGGCCTCTGTGTTCGGTTGGTACCTGCAGAAATGACATCTCCACACATCCCGTCCCACTGTACCTGAAGGTGTCTCCCACTCTGTCTCTGAAGCAGATGAAGCCCTCGTGGTCTTCAGCCATGAGGTCTCCCGTGTTGAAGTAGGCGTCTCCCTTCACAAACACGTTCCTCATCAGCTTCTTTTCGGTCAGCTGCTTGCTTCCAGCGTAGCCAAAGAACGGGCTCAAGGTGCTCACCTTGGACAGTAAAAGCCCCGTCTCACCTAGAAACCGGACAGAAAGTCGGGTGGATTCAACCTTCAAAGAATTAAAAATCTTAAAGGGCAGATCTTTTGCGCAATTGCACTCTTACCCTTTTCCACTCGCTGACAGAAGCCATACGTATCTTTCACTGGTTCATCTTTCAACATGTCGTACTTCACCAAATCGTACTTGAATAAGAGCTGCACACAAAATAAAGAGAAAATATCATTACATTACCCAGAGGCATTCAAATCTAAAGGGATGAATGGAATCACCCACAAACAACTCAAAATCAGATACTTTTCACAGCAGGCATTCTGTCACTAACTGGAAAATAAGCCTTTATTATCTACCGACTACCGCCCCCCCCAAACCCAGCTCTGCCTTCCTCTCCGACCTATCGGAATTCCTTACCGAGCTCTGATCCATCTCACCTTCCATCCTGCTGCTCGGTGATTTCAACATCCACATCGACTCCTCAGACTGTGAAACAGCCACAGAATTTCTGGACATGGTTAGCTGCTTCAACTTCACTCAACACATCGACTTCCCCACCCACAACCGCGGTCACATCCTGGACCTGGTCTGGAGTCACCATCCACCACCTCTCCAGCTCTGAGCTCACCGTCTCTGATCACCTAGCCATCATCATGGAGATTCACATCCCCAACCCAGAACTCAAACTCACGTGCACCATCACAGACCTGGTCAACCTCTACAATAAAACACTATTCAACCACTTCCAGCCCCGCCCCGTCCAACCCTGTATCTGTAAATCCTCCACTAACTGACCGGTCACTCCCCCGATTCTCCCTCATCTCCCACTCGGATCTCAATAAATCACTTTCTGGCATGAAGACTCCGACCTGCGACCTGGACCCTATCCCTTCCACTTTAGTTATGGCCCGTCTCCCGGCCCTCCGACCTCTGGAACTCTCTCCCCCAGCACCTCAGACATTCTCCCTCACTCGCCACTTTCAAAACTGCACTTAAGACACTCACCTATATAAATCTGTTTTTAACCTGTGAAGTCAGTTATGTATGTTTTTCTTTATTTTTCTCGTGTTATTCCTTACCGTTATGTCATCTATTTTGTTTTTATTGTAATTAATTCTATTGTTTCTGTTTTTACCATGTAAAGTGTCTTTGAGTACCTTTTAAAGCACTATACAAATAAAATGTATTATTATTTGTATCATTATTATTAGTTATTATTTACAGTGGTGCTACAGTGTAGAATGTCAACATGTCTGCTGTGAAAAATGTCTGAGCAACTAATGGTAGTAGCAGGCTCTCTGACTAACGTCCTCCCCACCTGCTCCATGAATAGCGGTCCTCTCGGCAGGCTGATTGTGCTGCCGTATTCTTTCCTTTTGGTAATAGTGGATCTAACAGTGATTCGTTAGATCACGTGACACGTTTGATTGCACACAAGTGGAGTTACTTCACTAATTATGTGACTTCTGTAGATTATTTATAGCAAAGGGGATGAATACATATGCATGCACTTAATACTTTTCAGAATTTTTGAAAACAAATTGTTTTTTCATTTCACTTTACCAATTTTACATATTTTCTGTAGGTCCATTTAATGAAACCCAAATAAAAACATTTTAATTGTAGGTTTTAATGTAACAAATAGGACACTAAGGGGGGGGGGGGGGGGGGGGGCTCTACATGTGTCCTGACATCATTATGCTTTATAACTTCACTTTTATAACTATTTTATAACGGTCCGTGAGCCAGCAGGAAAAGCAGTGAGCCAGATCTAAGAATAGCCAAGGTCAGAGATTAGAGCTAAATACATGTAACCACTCTTTTATAACTGATGAACCACAGATGAGCATTAGTGAGGCTAATACCTACCTCAGCCTCAGGAAAAGCCACTTCACTGGTCCGCCCCCTCACTGTCTCAACAGACGTCCAGCTCACTAGAACCCATCATTCAGGAAGACTTCACACTTCATAATACCGTTAATAACCCGACACTCTGATTCCATATGAGAAGGGCTTTTTGACATTTTGTCCACCACAAGATATCCAAAACAACTGTACTACAATTTATTGTAATTATAATGAATTATTTCATCTTCCTTTATATTATACAACAGCAATTGCATTGCAAATTATTGTTATATTGACCACAAAATAAACATGATTATTGTGTTGTAGTATGTTGTGTTGTATTACATTTATAATTAAAATACATGAGCTGATGTGTGCTGGGTTTTCTTCTGTATGGTAAAAAAACATTACATTTTGGCATGGCCATATTCACAGACCTCTCACCTCCAGAAATGTAAATGAAAATGGTACAAATGAGTGACCCCTCTACAGACACGGACACTTTATGATAATCCCATGCAGTCTGGGACAAAAAACATCAGTTTTATTTGCATGCAGGATAAATGTGTATTCCTTATCTAAAAATAGTGTATTTAAATATTTCTGCATACAGTCTTTGAATTGCATAAACTGGGTGTGACTGGGTATCTGAGACTAATATTGATATATAATATATTCATGTGTGATGACGTTAGTCTCCATTTCATTGTAGTGAGACCATTTTCTGAAACCTGACGTCACTGTGTAGAATGAGCTGATGTGACCTCTAGGATAATCACAGCCTCATGAAACTCAACAGCCACAAACCAGAGACCGAGGACCTTCAGAGGAAGTATGGCTTCCCTTTGTTTAGTGACAATAAGGCCATTTCTGAGTAGTTTCCAGAACACAAGTGCTCCCCTATCAATTGTTGAAAAACGCAATTCTTGCAGAAATCTAAAAATGTCAAAAGTTTTTGATACCAAATCTCAGAATGGATCCTTCTGTGGGGTTCCTCTAGATCTTGGTGTCTTAATGTGGTATTTTGGAGAGATCTTTTAGCACTAAATCACACACTTCCATGATAAAGTTCTAAGCCCTTATACACGTTCACAATCTATGTTAATGAATTAATATGTTTTAATTTGTGATTTAAGACCCGCTATCTCATCCTAAAGATCCACCGTCCGCCCTCAAGAGGACATACATGTGTCTGTGGTAAAGAGGGGTGGAGTTAAAGAGGTATTCATGGAGACATGAGACATGATCTGAAAACGTACAGTTAGATATGCAAGTTGTTATTTTTGTACTCCGTAGTATCACACAGATGTGTGCACTCGTATTCTGGATCTAGTCTATATTGTGTTGTAAGCCCATTAAGGCTGGACACATTTCTATGTGTGAAATAATACAATCTTCATACTCACCATCATCTGTAATAAAACACAAAAATATAATAAAAATAACAAAAATAACACGGTAATTTCTGTCACTAATATGAAGATGTTATGCTACAGAAAGACATTGTGAAAGTGGACCACCACAGGTGTTCATGACCCGGGGTCCACGTCATGTAGAGCACAATCAGCTGGTTGACCCCTAAAAGATCCCTCTGATGGACAATACAGGACCTGACAGATCTCCTCTAAGCTGGTTACCCCTCCCCCCACCTCTCGCGACAGTTTACTTAACTCACCATGTGCACTAAATTAGTGGTCAAATTCAAGCCTGGCACAATCCCTCCACCACAAGATGTGCCTGATTACCAACGACGCTTGGAGAGTGAATGTGGGTTGTAAGCAAACAAAAGCATACTAGACACCTGGGTTGCCATCCAGATTTACACAACAGATTTACATAACGCATGGAGGCGATGAGTCATTTGAATGCAAAGTCCCGCCTGCTGGCAGCTGTAGACGTGTGGGTTTAGCGGTGCTGAGTAACTTATAGGAATGAACGTAATTCTGGATGAATGCATGACATCAAATATCCCGGGTTGCTGGGTGCCGCTATGTGGGCACAGCCCCACACACGCAATGTCAAGAGCCCCTGTTAGTGTGCCAGAGTAGACACTAAGAAGGGGACGGTACCGGCTCAAGAACAGCCTTTCAGGATCTCGATCATCTTCCTGAGAGGATTACCAAACACAAAAGCAGCAGGGCAACGCGGCAAAATTTGATAAGCTACCCAAACTGACAGCATTCAAAATAGGGAATTGCGCAGTACAACAGCAAAGATTTATAAACTAAAATAAATTATATATATATATATATATATATATATATATATATATATATATATATATATATATATATATATATATAAATTTATTTTATTTTATAAATCTTTTTTTTTCTTTTCAATGCTCCTGGCTATTTTTTTTTTCACTATCGTCCCCAAGAGTCAGTGTAAACCTTAAAAAATGTAAATGTTCAATGAAAAACTGAATTTGTTTTCTTTCATTTGGATGCAGTGCTTACACATTTTGTATTTCATCTCTGTAAGTTTAAGAGATAGCTGTAATCTTTTGCTCCTGATTTGAGGTTTGGCACTCGGACGTTGAAAATGGCAACCGTTACTTTTGGATCCACTATCCAACAGACCTGAAACTCTGTTCCAACAATGATCCAATAAGAATTGCACACACCTTTATGTCTTTCTCCTCTTTGACTGCGATGAAGACACAGTGGTGTTGGAACATCAGTCTGTTTTCTCTATTAAAAGGTGGTCCTTTCTTTTCTCTTGGAAGTTTTATACAACAGTGGTCTTCTCAATGAAAAGCAATGATTCATCAAAACCAACGAATTACTGCTAGATTCATCGATAGATTACATAATAAGTCAAGTACCAGCAACTCTGATACTTAAAGTCATTCTTTGCCAGTCTGCGTTTCCTCCTGTTTTAATGAATACCTCGTAATGTTTTATTCAGCCGATATGGTGGAATAGAGGGCGCCGAACGGGTTACTGTTCCTTAAACCCTACTAACTAACTAACTAACTAACTAACTAACTAACTAACTAACTAACTAACTAACTAACTAACTAACTAACTAAATGAAGCTCTAGCGCAAGTTCAGACAGGAAGACTATCCCCTCATGCTTAGGCTTAAAGGCCTTTCTCCATACGGCTCTCCCACTAGCAGCACATACTCTATGCCGGCTGTCACTGTCAGAGGTGTCATAGACTCAATCAGCTGTTTGTCAGCCGGGTCGCCCTCAGCCAATAGCCCTCTGGCACACCCTCTTCGTCAGCCTATCAGCATGCTGCTGTCTACTTTTAAAGGTGCTGCATCCCCGCCGCCAGCGTCTGCTGCTGTTTCATGCGACCCTCCTCCTCCCCAGCACCATCCGTCTTCGCCGATTCAGCACTCCATCACCATCTCCAGCCAACTCCAGCCGATCCTCCAGCCACCACCACCAGTGTCTGGACTCCTCGGGGGGATTGATATTGTTGCCGCTCAGGGCAATCACAACTCGATCACAAATCTCCTCGGCGAGTTCAAGCGCCAAATAATTTCTGTGTAACTAATTAATGCATCATTCCGTCATAATAAAATGTTAACTACTAATCAGTCACTTGTCTCTCCTGATTGAACTAACACCGTCTCCATATGTTTTCGGTGGAGTAACACTGCCTGTGGTAGAGTAATTAGAAGTAATTAACGTGTATTAAAAATGTATCTATTTTCATGTATCTTCTCCTCTTAGACCAGTGGGTGTGACATTGTGGGGCTTTTGGTTTTGGTGTTGTGCTCACTACTTCTGAGGAATTCCTCCCCTCTTCACATCTTGCAGACCTCACACCTTAAAGGAATACTTTACCCTAAAAACGGCATGCGAGAAAAACTCTGTTTTCCTTAAAGAATTAAAGGGGGTGAGTAAATGGGAGTGAATGGAGAGTGAGCGTTGCTTAAAGGTCACCAAGTACTCACCCTGTAGAAGAAGTGGGAGCGGCCAACGGTTCCGATCTTGCCGATGTGGTTCATGAAACACAGGTTTCCCTCGGTGGAACCGTACACCTCGCACATTTTAATGTTTCCAAAGCGACTCTGGAACTCCCGCCACACATCCGGCCGCAGCCCGTTCCCGACTCCCATCCGCACCTTGTGAACTTGATCCGCCGCTGTCTGACCCGGGGGGGGGGGGGGGGGGGGGGGGGGGGGGGGGGAAGATGACGTTAAGCAAAGTAGATCTGATGGGTGACAGCTGATCATTTCTCCATGACGTTAGGCAACGAGCTCTTAAACTGCAGCCCTCGAAAGAGAATCTAGTGTGTGTGTGTAACAAGCAAAGCAATGATGGGAACACACAAACTCATAGAGGCACATGCAATGAATTGGCAACACACTAACTGAAATACAATCAGCATGGGGCCTTTGGGGCCCCTGAGGGTCTGGAGCAGAGGGGCAGTTGCCTGACTTTTCTTGGGTTGGTAATCCAGCCCTGCGTGTATTGACCACCAGAGGCGGCCAACACACCTTGAGCAACTACTCTGTCAGATAAGAGAAGAAGAAGAACTGGTGTATCTATTAACAGCGCGGCCAGAGAAAGGGCCTTTTCTAGTTTCCCAATTTTCTGCCTCCTTGTCTTCTCGCTCCTCCGGCTTGTGATCCGGAAATCAATCTCAGTGCTGCATCTTGAAGTACGTCCCAGTTCCTAAAAATCATCTGGAGGAGCTAGGAGGCTTCCGTAGGAGCTATAAGCGAAGATACAACTGTGTGTCCTTTACGGAAGTCTTAAAAGAGGCCTGACCTTAATGACATCACTTCCGTTATTATTGACTGTAGGCTACATCCAATTCAACTGCTATAACCCTGACATGATGTTTACAAGTGCAAACAGTTGCTGTCGTCAAATTATTATGTCAGTGGCAACATTCTCATGCCTTCAGCACTAATTTGCTGTATTTCATGTTGTCATATAATATAATATAAATATCACTCAATTACATACACAATATGTCACCTTTTATGTACGGTACTCTTCACACAAACATTTGGAATGCTTCACACAATGAAATATAAAAGCTTTATTATATATTCATTATAGCCCTGTGTGTGTGTGTGTGTGTGTGTGTGTGTGTGTGTGTGTGTGTGTGTGTGTGTGTGTGTGTGTGTGTGTGTGTGTGTGTGTGTGTGTGTGTAAAAATGTATGATATCCCTGCTATGCTCATCTGATCATTAATTAATAAATGATAACAAAACAAATGACATCTGTTGCAGCTGTGCATCACGTGATATTTAATTGACGTATCTTTAAATTGGCAGCTCCGAGGCTCTACCCACTAAGACGTGAGGAGAAGAGGTGAGGAAAGGAATCGAGGATGTAGAAACTGGGAAATGTGCACTGAGAGTGGTTTCATCGCACTCCTTATTAAATATTTAGATGTCATTAGAATTAAAGAATAACGACTACATTGGCATGTGAAATGCAAAATTATACCATAAACACATAAGCACACCTGATCATAAAAAACTAAATTGGAAAAAACCTACAGAAAAAACGTCCATGGTATTTGCCATGATTGCTCTTTGGTCACTGTGCATAATGACAGCATGCCGGCGGTAATTGGTACTCACGCTTGCATGCACACATCAACCTTGTTATGTGCCGTGTGTGTCCACATCTTTAATTTGCCAATCAGCGGCGAGGACAGTCATTGTCAGCCTTCCACCCACGCAGCCGAATAACAGAGAGAGAGTGGACAAAGGGGACTTTGAGTCCGGCCTCAAGAGGCAATGAGCTCGGCCCTCACAATGTGTGTGCGTGCATGTCTGAGCGTCCACCAATGGGAAGACGCAAACGGCACAAAACAAAGGCCCCGCTTGTCTCCCAGCTACAGTTGTGCACAATTTGACTTATCAGATTCACGAGTGTTAGTGACTGTAAAGGAGTGTGAAGCATTGATGCTTTTTCCCCCCGTTGCTCTACTCTAACTCACTTTGCTCCGTCATTCTGTTGTCTAGCCCAGCGTCAAATGTCAATAACATGACAGAAAGTCATGTTGAGATAATAACAGCAGTAAGTATAGAATAAAAAGTTTAGGAAAGAAGAAAACTTTGAGGTGCTTTGAAGATCAATGGTTTAGGTGTCAGTCCATCAGAAAGAAGACAAAGCACTTTCCAAACTTGACTTCAAATTCCTATTCAACAATCACACAGAAAGGAGGGAATTACTATCAAGATAAGTTGCCAGAATGGGGGCACACTACTAAAGTAATATTATTTGTTTCATAGCAAAACAAACCAAAAAGTTTTCCACAGAGTATATTTTCATTTAGGAGGGTAACACAAATTTAAACCAAAATGAACCAGAAATGAAGCGTTTGTGCCATCAGTGTGCCCGAGCAGAGACGGGCATGATATTATTTTTGCAAGAGATTATTAACACTTTTAAGTTGAATGCCAAACAGCACATTACCTTGGGCTGGTTGCAGAGGTATCTGCAGAGTTCACCGATATACTGGAAAACAGTAACGTTGTGTTTTCTACAGTCATTCCAGAACTGGGAGGCTGAGAACTTCTTCTTTAAGACGCAGGTTGCACCTGTGATAGAACAAATAACAATGACATTAAATTCTCATATTCTCCTATTTTCAATACCCGCTTTATCTACTCCATATGTTCATAAATGCAAATAAGACGCTCAAATCATATTTATAGATTGGTATTTAATTCCCATATACAATGTACTACATGTTTGAATTATTTTGCTGACAGGTAACAAGAGGCTGTAGAGTTGTGTCACTATGCAGGTTCATGTACTGTTTAAATCTATTGTTCTTTTGAGAAGATGCATTCACAACACAATGCCGAAAATGTAAATCAACTTATATTGTCACAGACAATTGTACCCAGTAGAAATTAAATTTATCTCTGCATTTAACCATCCATTAGGATAATCCGTGGGGTTCGGTGGCTTGCTCCATGCTCGATTCATACGGGGACTGGGATTGGTGACCCTCTAGCTCCTGAAGTTCTCGGATGACACCACCCTCATTGGACTCATCTCTGGCGGGGATGAGTCAGCCTACAGATGGGAAATTAACCATCTGGTGACCTGGTGCGGACTTAACAACTTAGAGCTCAACGCTCTAAAGACAGTGGAGATTGTTGCGGATTTCCGCAAGAACGCAGCCCACCTGTCCCTATCTTCTGCTTCCATAACCCAGGACCTCAAGAGGGAGCTTAACATCAGTTCAACCTGCTAAAGACAATGATGGTGCACTTCTACACTGCCATCATTGAGTCCATCCTCTCCTGGCAGTTTCATAGTGACAGGTAATTGGAAATGTCACAACAGCCATGACAGACACGAGTCACCTTATTTGAGGGTGTATAAAATGTCATGGTTCTTGATAAAGTGATTTTAAAAGTGACTCACGTGGTCTCGCCCAAGGCATGTTCTAAAAATAGCACTAGTCACCATGGAGCTCTGTCTAAACATTTTAGTTGCTGTTCATTTTAAATCAAAAACGCTTGCATTAATGTAGATTTTAAAATGACAATATTTCTTGTCATAAGAGAGTTGGGTACCCGGAGGCGCACGGCGGACAGCGAGGACGAGGTCACCGCACTAGGTTTTCAGGTTCCGAATGGCGGGCGCTTCCCGTTGGCACCGGACGCGGGGCAACAACTCGTGGGTGGCGGGGTTAGAGGCGAGGCAATGCAGTCTGACCGAAAAGGCCCAGACTAAGAGGTTTGAACGCGGGCGCCCGAAGAGGGTTGGACCCCCCTTGGCTATAGACGAGATGTTTTACTAGTTTCTTCGTGGAGAAAAAAGGTACCATTAGAAAAGCTGGTGTCATTGACAACAGACGGGGCTCCCGCCATGACGGGCCATTCACTATGTGCAAAAGTAACCGCCTTTGATCACGTGATGACTCCTGTTGTGAAGATCGTGAATGGCATCCGATCCAAAGCCAACACAGGATATTCATAACTGATCATTTGTATAAACATGGGACAGAGTTGATCATGATTTGTTAAAATTTTTTACAAAAGTGGTTAGTACAAACGAGACATGATTTGAAGATATGACAGTTAATGATTTCATAAAAATGTTAGAAGTGATAATTTGTACAAATAACAGGTGTGATTTTGAACCAAATGCTACAAATGTGCTTATTCATACAAAACTGTCAAGAAAGATATTTACAAAAATATCAGAGATGTGATACCTCTGACTTTCAAATGTTGAAACAGATTAACAGAAATAAATGTTGCATGTTTAAATATATCTGTGTTTCCTACCATAATTGTTGTGGAAATCATTAATAATTATTGTGAGTCAATTAACATTGACATGTGATCAGACAGTTTCTTCACATATATTATTATTATTAAAAGGTGATCTGTACAACTTTGTTATTCAGGAAGTTTGTATCAAAACAAGTTTGTAGTACTCGGTACCCTTGAAGTAGCTCTCAGTTTCAAAAAGGTCGGTGACCCCATTCTAGCCTATTTGCAGTGGGGAGGATACCTTAGACAGAACAAATAATGCTTGGGTTATGCATTTTGAAACATAGGTACAAAGTGTCCAGTGTGGGATTGTCTTTGGCCTACTAAACTAATTTATTACAAATAACACGCACAGCGTCTGCCAATGTTACCTTGCGGTTCACAGACAGTTTGATGCTATTTTGCTGACTTTCAGTCCTACCAGCTCGTCTCAGTCTTCCTCTCCAACATTACAAGATAACATTGTTGACTGTGATTTGTGTTAACAAAGTAAAAGTGAAGGCTAGCCGGCTACAACTTTTTAAGTCTTATATTTGGAGGCAGAAATTGCGAGCTAATTTGTTAGCTAGCTTGTTCTAGAACTTCTATTTTGTATACTACATGTATCTTTAGACAAGTCCCAGTTTTAAAAGTCTTAGCCATTGGTACGAAACAGCCACCTCTTTTTAGCCTTGGGTTATTCCATGATATGTATACATAAACTGAGAGGGCGAATGGTTGCTAGGGGTTGGTATGGGGTTTAGTATCGTCTTGGCAGGTCTAGCAATACAATCAGAGACCGAATAGCGATTATCTGGGGATTACTAAGTGCAAAGTTGTTGCTAGAACGGCGGGAAGAACGGCCACTAACAAACCTACACCCCTCACATGTCCTAGATTCAGAAAGGCCAATCGTTTATCTACATGAGGGGGACGTACAGGGTGTACATTCAGGAGCTAATTACTGGTGGGAGAGTGCCGAGATTAATTCTATTTTTTAAGCTTTGAACAGCTGCTACAGTGCGTAAACCGTCTGTGTGTTTGCTAGCTCGTTAGCAGAGCAGCTGTAGCTGCAACTGTTCTGTGCATGTGTTTCTGCTATGACAGTGTTTACAAGCACATGACTTCTGCTTGTCACCGGGCCCACCACAAGACTTTGTATTGGTTCTTCTATCAAGTTTTTTAAAAACTCTATAGTAATTTCCACCCAGTTTAAGCAATGAAACCTATCTTGAGTCTCTAGCTTAGCGAAGCGTATCAGAGGCTGACTTGTGAGTCCAGGCAGGTGTACGTCTGGTCTAACAATGCCAGCCCAATGTGTCTACATACTTTTCAACATATAAATCTTTCAGAACACCGGCCTCACCAAGGTTTGTTAGCACAACCTGTTGGGATGTTTATCTCTACCAGTGAAGGACGTTGAACTTTGAACTTTTGTAGCAGTTGTTACAAAAGATGCTTTTCCAAAAGCAAGGTTCACACAGTGGACCATTCTATGAAGAGGGCAAACACAGCAACCATGACCAAAAACAAAAGTATTCTCCATAATAGTCTTCAGTGTCCACTTCCTGCTCTAAAGCCTCTAATTAAGCCACTAGTTGTGGAACACTGGGTCCTCAAAGGGGTCACTGTTGTTTGGCAGTTACACTGTGGTCAGTGGACACTGTCTGCAGTCCTGTCGCTATTATGTAACGAAGACCACCAAAATGTTGTTAGGCCTAATGCTCTCTGGTACCGTGCCGGGTTTCCTGGTGCGGGGCCGTTTTAGATTTGAAAGTAGATAATTATTTGTCTATGAAAACTGTTGTGTAGCAAAATATATGGCTATATATGCATGTATATACAGCCATAAGGAACTCAATATTTTGTATTAATACAAATAGTATATATTATATAGTAATATGATCCTTTATTTTCACTGTGGCTCAGCAAAGTGTCAGCTCAATAATGCACATGACCACACTACTTTCAAAAAGCACCTCTATGAAAAGGCTATTTGTTTTGTTTTCATATCGTCGTCACGATCTTTCAGACTAATCATTTGACACCAGTAGGCCGATTGAGCATGCACGATTCAATATATTTCACGAGGGTGCTGTAATTTATCTGTTCAATGTTCGAGTCCTGCTGAGACGAAGACAAGTGATATGTTTAAATAATAAAATAATGAATTATAGAAAGTTTTGTCTCTAAGCTTTTCGGGTGTCATCTAAAGTAATAATAAGGGTCCAAAAACCTTCAAACCCTGACGGCAGCACAGCACCAACGGACTGTGAATATTGAGACACTGCATACAGGCAGCAAAACTCAAACCTGATAGAAATAAGCCCAGAATGTGTAGAGAAGCTCAGAATGTATCAGTTATCGGCAGGCTACATGTTGTGCTTACTGCCACATAACAGAAATAAATTAATTTGCCAGCTTCTGTGAAGGCCTATTACATTACCAGCTACATTAAGCTACAAAAAAGGCTAGAATTTAATAGTCTCCTCTCCTTCTGTAGGCTGTTGGCTCCAACTCACAGATCACCTCTCAAAATCATTAAAAATTAGAGTGATCTTGCAAAGTCAACAGCTATTATACTGAGCCAACAACCTTTTTTTCCCTGGACAGTGTGTACATGTTACCATGTAAAAGTTGTTTTTGTACATGATAACATCTGAGAAAGAAGTCCTTCTGCTTCTTTAATTTACTGGTTGGCCGATTGACGCAGATTTTGAGGTGAAAACTTACACCAGCAGATCATGTGCTCAAATTTGGTTGTAGCTATAGGCCCTATTTAAATGAGCGCATGGTCTAAAGTGAATGATGCCAATGCATTAAGGGCTTGTCCAACTCAGCTTCTGCAAGTAAGTAAGCCCAATAAAGTCTTTTTTTTTTCTAGATTCCTTTTAATTATTTAGATCCAAAATCTTTGTTTTTGATGTTTTCATCATGTGACAAGCTACTATAAAAGAAACACTCACAAAATACTGTACAGTGAATCTATAAGAATTAGTGGTGTAGACATGTTCTGAGGCCTACCCAGCTCTATGGTTCCTCCTATACCGATCAAGGAAGCTGCGCTGTGGTAGAGCGGCAGAGAGATGTACACCACCTCATCTTCAGTGGCTCCAAATGCCCAAAACCCCGCTGCAGCCTTCAAGCTCTGGAGGTGAGTGATCACTGCAGCCTTAGGGAGCCCTTGTGGAAAGGAAGACATAATATGCATTACATGATGTAACAAAATAATCATTTCAACTGCATTGCCGCCCTGCTGAATCCAGTGTTAGCATAGGGAGGGAGTATATAGCCATGTGCTACCTGCATGACAAGGCAACAAAATGTCATGCAATCGTTTCTGACTTCATTAATGATTAAAGCACACTGAATTGAAGTCATGTACGGTCGTCCTTTCAGTCCTGTCAAGGTGCCGATGACTCCCTCTGGGTTTCCCCTCTCTGTGTTGCCTCCCTCGCTCTGTTTTAAAGAAGCTCTTCAGGTCACGGTGATGCGAGAATTAGCAGAAGTGAGAGCCCGTCCTGTTCTGTTCTGATGAATGACGTAGTGGAAACAAGTTTTTAGTGTCTTTCTGCGAAGTCTGATCTCACGGTAAATTCAGACAGATTTATATGAAAATGAATGCCATCTATTTTCCAAGACATGGTTTTTATGAAATAAAAAAAATACCATGACGCAAATATCCAACCCAAACCCAAAATGTAACCAACACAGTTTTCTTTCTAAGGGTTGTGATAAGTTTAGTTTTTTAATCATAAAATGTACCCCCGAGTTCATAGCATTGAAATATTGTACTTTATATGAAATGTACTGTTTTTCAAAAATGAAATAGAACAGTCAAATTGTACATTGTTACAAATTCAGATCCAAAAATTCAAGTCTAATATGTCAAAAAGCCAAATCCAGTCTACTCAGGACGGGACAGGTAACGGAGCCTCGGACAGAACAAAACTGGACGACTTTATTTCCGAGCCACTTTCTTGGGTCACATGACTGATGCTCTGTGCTCTGATAGGCCAGACGTTGGTTCAATTGCATTCAGGCTCGATTGCCTATCCTGCCCAGAACAAGCACACCTGAAGGGTCCAAAGAGCAGCTAAATGTGATCAACACAAAGACCCTGCTGCACTTCTACCTTATCGTCACACTGAAAAACAGATGTTCAAATTCAGCTTTTGAAATATATAATCAAGAAATTTCAGAATTGAATTTCAAAGAGATGAATTCAGAACAAATACACTTGTGGTTACGTTGCGGATACACGGTTTTCAAAGTAAAATACTTCAATGCCATAAACTCAGTGGTGTCTAAAATTACTACTTTAGGTATTCAGCAGCTGTTAACATTCAAATAATTATTTCTCTCATTTCCTTGCACATTTAACTGAATACTAAACCTTTTTTAAAGTTAAAACCTCCAAACAATGTCCCTTAGTCCCTTTGGCAAAAATATAGCAAATGGCAAAAATAAGGCTGATTAATAAAAACTGTAAAAAAGTAGGAAAAGATGTCTCTGTAATATATAAATCACAGATGCCCTTTTAAATTGAAATAGTCTCACAAATATGGTAGTCCTGAGGTTGAACTAATTCACTGAATGCTCTTGTTCGCCACAAAGTCTATCCCAGCATGCACTGGGGAAAAAGGTAGGCTCATCAGACCTACACCTAGCATGCATGTCTTTGAACTGTGCAGCACGTGTTGTTATTTTTTTACATTTTATATACTAAATCATTAGTTGAATGAATAGATTAAGCAATACAAAAAATAATCATCACATTATCATCATACTTTCCCTGTTCAAGCAGAGTGGTCGCTGTGTTCATGTTCTTGGCATTAAGTCAAACACAACACAGAAGCACAGATCCCCAAACACTGGACGGATCACACAGGGGAGAAGTTGGAGGAGGCCTTCAGGAACCCGTTACCAACACGACCACGACAAACACAGGCGGCTATCGGACCACTAGTTGGGTGGATGGATGGATGTGTTGCTCAGAAACAGCCTAAAGTTAGTTACATGGCATTCCTGATGCTAAATGTATCCTGAATAGAGAAGTTATAATTTCTACTAAAAATTAACCACAATATAATGAAGATGTGTGCAAAAGATGATTCATTAATTATGGTAATTTGTGTCCATCATGGTTAATGATTCAAATTATTCATTTCATTTTATCACATTCCTATTATAGGCTTATAAAATGATTTCATTTTTTTGGGAGCAGAGGAACATGCTGTAAACACACATTTTTGTTTGCTAAGACTATTCTGTCCCCGATGTGTGTGTCCGTACACAAATGGATAGATACAGTGCATCCGGAAAGTATTCACAGCGCTTCACTTTTTCCACATTTTGTTTTGTTACAGCCTTATTCCAAAATAGATTAAATTATTTTTTTCCCCTCAACATTCTACACACAATACCCCATAATGATAACGTGAAAAAAGTTTGTTTGAAATTTTTGCTAATCTATTAAAAATAAAAAACAAAGAAAATCACATGTACATAAGTATTCACAGCCTTTGCCATGACACTCAGAATTGAGCTCAGGTGCATGCTGTTTCCACTGATCATCCTTGAGATGTATCCATAACTTGATTGGAGTCCACCTATGGTAAATTCAGTTGATCGGACATGATTTGGAAAGGCAAACCTATCTATATAAGGTCCCACAGTTGACAGTGCATGTCAGAGCACAAACCAAGCCATGAAGTCCAAGGAATTGTCTGTAGACCGCCGAGACAGGATTGTATCGAGGCACAGATCTGGGGAAGGGTACAGAAAAATGTCTGCAGCATTCAAGGTCCCAATGAGCACAGTGGCCTCCATCATCCATAAATGGAAGAAGTTTGGAACCACCAGGACTCTTCCTAGAGTTGGCCACCTGGCCAAACTGAGCGATTGGGGGAGAAGGGCCTTAGTCAGGGAGGTGACCAAGAACCCGATGGTCACTCTGACAGAGCTCCAGCGTTGCTCTGTGAAGAGAGGAAAACCTTCCAGAAGGACAACCATCTCTGCAGCACTCCACCAGTCAGGCCTGTATGGTAGAGTGGCCAGACGGAAGCCAATCCTCAGTAAAAGGCACATGACAGCCGGCCTGGAGTTTGCCAAAAGGCACCTGAAGGACTCTCAGACCATGAGAAACAAAATTCTCTGGTCTGATGAAACAAGGATTGAACTCTTTGGCCTGAATGCCAAGCGTCATGTCTGGAGGAAACCAGGCACTGCTCATCACCTGGCCAATACCATCCCTACAGTGAAGCATGGTGGTGGCAGCATCATGCTGTGGGGATGGTTTTCAGCAGCAGAAACTGGGAGACTAGTCAGGATTGAGGGAAAGATGAATGCAGCAATGTACAGAGACATCCTTGATGAAAACCTGCTCCAGAGCGCTCTGGACCTCAGACTGGGGCGAAGGTTCATCTTCCAACAGGACAACGACCCGAAGCACAAAGCCAAGATAACAAAGGAGTGGCTTCGGGACAACACTGTGAATGTCCTTGAGTGGCCCAGCCAGAGCCCAGACTTGAACCCGATTGAACATCTCTGGAGAGATCTGAAAATGGCTGTGCACCGACGCTCCCCATCCAACCTGATGGAGCTTGAGAGGTCCTGCAAAGAAGAATGGGAGAAACTGCCCAAAAATAGGTGTGCCAAGCTTGTAGCATCATACTCAAAAAGACTTGAGGCTGTAATTGCTGCCAAAGGTGCTTCAACAAAGTATTGAGCAAAGGCTGTGAATACTTATGTACATGTGACTTTCTTCGTTTTTTATTTTTAATAGATTAGCAAAAATTTCAAACAAACTTTTTTCACGTTATCATTGTGTGTAGAATTTTGAGGAAAAAATTAATTTAATCCATTTTGGAATAAGGCTGTAACAAAACAAAATGTGGAAAAAGTGAAGCGCTGTGAATACTTTCCGGATGCACTGTAGCTGACAGGCTTCAAGAGCAAACCGAAGGCTGCTGGAGTGAAGCTGCTCTTTACTGATGTCGTCATTCTCATGGGAGGATTTTAGTAAACTGAAATGTCACACGATAGCCCCAATAACTGAACGCTATTTTAACATAATATGTCCTCAGACATAAAATGGAGTAAATGACAGCTACAAAGTTATAGCGTGCAAATGACATAATGACATGTACATAACTTCACAGGCTTAATAACACTAACATAAACAGTACTGGCATAACTGAGCAGGAAACCTATTAAATAGCTGTAAAAATGAAACACCATTGCTACTCAAAGCTAGTTCAACATCGGCAGTGTTCACATGTAAATAAACCATAGACTGTATATAAGAAGTGGACTTAGTCATTATGACGTTATGAAGCAATTTTTTGGCAACCAATGAACTGAAGTGACCATATTTGGAATGCAGAGGAGTGATGTAGAGACGCCGTATACCTCTCTGGTAGCGGCAGCAACCTGTCAGTCACAGTAAGCCCGCCCCTAAAGCATACCCTGCTTTATGGTCTAAATCAGTGGTTCTCAACTGGTCTGGCTGCGGGACCCACCATCACCCCTTAATGACAAGCCACGACCCAAATTTTCAACGTCTCAAATGTATTTAATGAAAAGGTGGTGCAGTTTGAACCTGAGCTGAACATGTCCTCTGCAGTCGTAGTAGTAGGGAGCTCTCTTGTTCCTGTCAGTCCCCGTCCCACACATGTTTCACGTAAACCAGTAAAACTGATTTGTTTGTTACGTCTGTAGATTTGTCCACTTGTAATACAAAATGACCACTTGCCTTAATTCAAGCTGTTGTCTGTTGTTGGATGTCATCCGACATGTCTTCAATTTGCCTACTTATAGTGTCCTTTGACAGAGGTATAGTTTTCAGTTTATCCACTGCGGATTGATGCAACACGTCCATGTCCACGGCTGCAGGTCAGTAAGACACTTTTATGATGTCCTCAGGTCTTGAAGACGTCTTCGAAAGTACTCAACAGGTTTATCTTTGAGAGAAGGGTGTTTTGTTTTCAGTTTTGAGGGCTTCATGCTTTCTTGTGCCAGAACCTCGCTGCACAAAACACACTGAGGTGTTTGTCCTCTTTTGTCTTCATTGTAAGAAAATCCATATCTCATGTAGTCTGTGTCATACTTGCGTTTCGCTAACTTAGCATGAAAACAAACTTTGTGGGTGTTCTTCTATACTGTGAAATGGGTGTCTATTAGCATTACAAGGCATTAACGCCAAATACTGTTATAACTATAACTCCGCTGCATAAAAAATCCCCTTCAAAATAAAAGCAGAGAAAACGTTGAAACCCACCAGTTGAGAATCACTGGTCTAAATGGACCATAATTTACTAAATAAATATCATGCTGTATTGAAGAAGACTTGAAACTAGAGATTGAGACCATAAACTCATGTTTACAATGTTTACTGAGGTAATAAATCAAGAGAGAAGTAGTCATTTTCTCATAGACTTCTATACAACCAGAGGAGTCGCCCCCTGCTGGTCAGTAGAGATAATGCAGGTTTTAAGACAAAAATTACTCATTGGCTTCACTCTTCAGAACTGGAGGTTGCCGCCTGAAATAAAAAGTATAAAGAGAGTATAGCCCATGTTTTGCCTTTAGCCATCTTGTGGTAACAGCCCAAGGACAGAACCAGTCAAGTCCCACATAGCTGAAGGGTGGCTCTGTGCTCAAACAGCGCTCCCACAAAGATTGTTACATACAGCATATTTGTGGAGGACACCGTGCTGTCAAAAGGAAACATGTATCCCTCTATCACAAGAACACTGTGGCTACAATTACACATTATTCACTGCCAGCAACTAGTATTGTAGTATTATATCAGTAGTGTATTATTAGTAGGAGTGGCGCGAACTGAAACAAGAGAACTATGATATCAAATGTCACTCCTCACCGAGCTGTAGAAACAACACACACTCACCAGTTGTTCCCGAGGTGAAGATGTAGAGGGTGGGGGATTTGAGGGAGGTGGTGGCACGTAACGCCGCTGGTACAGGCTGGTCGGAGGCAGCATCCATCTTATCCAATAGAGTGTGCACCTGCGGGTGCTCGCTCTGGCTCTTCATGGCCCACACCTGAATGTTGTCCTCCAGCAGGCTGCTGAGGATGCCGTCCAGACATTCCACTAAACCTGGGAGATCGAGACAGCAAAGCCATATTTCATAACAAGGATACTTTGAATATGATTTGAATTTATATTGAACCCCGCATTGACCCATTTTTGGAACCTGAAGATTTGTTTGAGATGCCTCTTTGGCTCCGCAGGGGCTGAGGCTACAGTGGAGGAAATAGGCTCCTATTACACATTGAAAGTAGATGATGAACCCACCAGGTATGAAAACATATCGATTGTCATTCAATGTGTGGATGAGTCATAGCAACAGTGTACAAAAGGTGATACACAGACATTAACAGACTGTGTATCAGAGCTATATAAAGTTGGACTAGACACATACTTTACTACATTCTGACAAAAGCATATGAATTAATGGTCATTTAAACCTATTAGTAATAATTATAGCTAGTTACAACAATTGAGACTTCAAATAGATAGGAAATCAACAACCGTCAGGGTGGAGCTCAGAGAACAACCTGCTGCTCTCAACAAGCTGTCCTCACACATCTCCATCCTGCTGAAGAAAGCTGTATTTCTGAAGGAAACTTAAGAAGGCTAAATTCCAGTGCCACGTTCTTGTAAACTTTTACGGAGGAGCAATAGAAAGCTTCCTGACTGGAAACATTACAAACTAACATGTGATGTTCCAGAACAGGAGGGCTCTACAGCAGGTGATTAAAACCACCAGGAACATCATCATATCTACTGAGCATCAGTGATATTGGTGAGAAGAGGAGCCTGAGAAGAGCTCAAAAGGATATGAAAAGACTAAACCAACCCAGACACAACATGTTCACCATGCAGCTATCTGGAGAGAGATACAGAAGTATCAGCTGATGAACTACCAGACCTCAGAACAGCTTCTTTCCTCTGGCTGTGTGACTCCTTAACTCATCCTCAGCCCTCCATAAATAATATAGTTTAAATCTGCATTTCGTAGTGTAACACTGTGGTACAATCACAATAAAATAACCTTGTATTATGAGACTCAAAAATGGCTCTTTTGATAGAAAAGAGTGCAGACCTTGTTCTTGGAGCCCTGCTGATTTTGTTGCAATTCTTCCGCTGTCTGTACCTGACAGCTTGTTAAGGGCAATTGATCCATTGACTCCATTCTCTGGTCCGTTGAGACCAAAGTCAATCTTTTTGGACCGGACAGCATCCAAAATGAATGGCGTTGCACACGGAGGAGTACAGTGAGGAGTGCACGGTCCCCACAGTGAAGTTGTCAACGTTTTTTTGTGGGGACGTAGGTGTTGCACTTCATTGATGGCATCACAAATTTGCAGATGTACTGCGACATCTTGAAAGAGAAGATGCTAGCCTCTCTCCACACCCTGGGTCGTCAGGCACTTTTTCAACATGAAAAGGACCCAAAAACCTTCTTCCTACTAGATTGTTGCATACTTTTTAGATTCAATTTAGGGAGTAGTCATCCTCGCTACCCTAAATTTAAGCAAAGTTGTCTTAATTATTTATTTTACAGATATTGATGGCATATCTTTCTATTTTTGTTAAGTTATGTTCAATACATTTTAAATTGGAGTGGCGGTCATTTAGAAAAAACTGAAACTGTTTTTTAGAGGGGGTGTCCTCTATATGTTAGTTCATATACTCAATGTTCTTTGCTTGGTTGGCTTGTGAAAATAAATTCTTATAACAGACCCTGGGGACATGTTTAGATGAAGGGAGGCATGTGTACTATAGGGGCGTTGTGTGGATGGGCATGTGGGCCGTCATGGTTTAAAAAAGGTTGGGGAGCACTGCTCTTGAGTCTGATTTACTTTAATAACCCTTGACCATAAGCTCGAGAATGGGATTGTACTCAACAACACAAGTTCTTACCATCTACAATCTGATTTTGCTTAAGAAAAAGAGAAAGCTCTTGAATGTTTCTTTTTTTTGTCAGATTCCTCAACACTACAAATAGACACACAAGCGTGTTGTCTTGTTTTGTCTTTCCCACCTAAATCTGGTGAACTTAAATTCTGTTGATACCTGAGATACCTTATAAGAGGGATTGACATCAGTCAGAAAGAAAAGTATGGCTTTGATAGCAAGTCCTTCACTTCCTATGGGAGCAGTGCCCACACCTCCTCTCAGTGTCTGACTGTCACAGCTATTCCATGAATCCCTCTCCTGTTCCACTGGGGTTGTGGTGAGGACAGTGCCCCAGACCGACATCATTTGGTTGAGCAATCATCTGCCATCCTGTCACATGGCTGCAGCGTGGTGATTCCTATTAACTGTAGAAACAGGATTTTTCCAGTAAAACACGGGTGGATTCAACAAAAGTTATGATTGTTGTGTCATCAAAACACAACATATATTACAGATGGAACCATGTTAATGCAGGGTGCAAGTTTGGAAGTGTTCACAGTTTGAAAACAACAACAGTGACCTGGCCTGACATTTGGAGAATGGGGTTCACTACTGGGAATGATAACAAAATCAAGGAGTGTACTGTGTCTTTAAACTAGATGTGTCTTTAAACTAGATGTGTCTTTAAACTAGATGTGAATCCAAACACGGGTGGATTCAACAAAACTTATGATTGTTGTGTCATCAAAACACAACATATATTACAGATGGAACCATGTTAATGCAGGGTGCAAGTTTGGAAGTGTTCACAGTTTGAAAACAACAACAGTGACCTGGCCTGACATTTGGAGAATGATGTTCACTACTGGGAATGATAACAAAATCAAGGAGTGTACTGTGTCTTTAAACTAGATGTGTCTTTAAACTAGATGTGACTTTAAACTACATGTGTCTTTAAACTAGATGTGACTTTAAACTACATGTGTCTTTAAACTAGATGTGTCTTTAAACTACATGTGTCTTTAAACTAGATGTGACTTTAAACTACATGTGTCTTTAAACTAGATGTGTCTTTAAACTAGATGTGACTTTAAACTAGATGTGTCTTTAAACTAGATGTGACTTTAAACTACATGTGTCTTTAAACTAGATGTGTCTTTAAACTAGATGTGACTTTAAACTACATGTGTCTTTAAACTAGATGTGACTTAAACTACATGTGTCTTTAAACTAGATGTGACTTTAAACTAAATGTGACTTTAAACTACATGTTATTTAATGGGCGTATCAAATGTTTAGCACGTACAAAGCTCGCTATATGCTTCTCTAATGTTTTGAATTGCAAAGTCCCACAAATACTCTGACATTAGTATGGAAACAATAAATTGATTCATTAATAATTAGTCAATCAACAAAACATTCATAAAGGAAGCCGGTGCAGGCAGCTAAGTAGATTAAAATGATTGTGTCTGTTGTGAGTGAAAAACACATTTCTTCTCTAGTTCTAGGTGTTTATCAATGCTGGTCCTCACTTCTCCAATGTAAGTCTGCCGTTTTATTTACATTTTTTATCATTTACATGTATCATTTTAGGTTTTAGAAAATCAGGATTCAAGTTTTGCTATTTTCTAACATTGTAAACAGTGAATCATTCAAAATGACCAACAGACTAATCACTGAGGAAAGTAATGGTTGGTTGCAGCTCTAACTGGCATACTGTGGGGTTACATGAGGAGGATGTAAAGGAGGGCCTCCTTCACTATCCAGAGACATGTTTGTGTCTATAGAAGATTTAAATGGCTAAATAAAATGAAAAAATAAAACATTGTGTCTCAATGAAAAACAATATTTTTGCATTCCTTATGACAGAAAATGCATATAAGGAAATACCAATGCCATTCTGTGCCTTTCATTGGCTCTTAACATGACGACAGCTGAGCCGGCGGCTCGTAGCTAACGGTGCTGACAGAGCTAACAGTTACCTGAGAGGGAACCTGGAGGGTGGGCGCTACGCTTCCGTGAGGACGTTGTTGGTCTGGACGGTGTGATCAGCTGCAACCGCCACATGAGAGCCATGAGCTAGCCAGTGGTGCACGCTCACATGCACTAAAAAAGGTTATCTTTGGGGAATGTTTCCCTATCCGATCCAAGGACAGAAGATGTAAGTGGTGAATGGAATTGCATACGTATAGCACCTTTCTAGTCACTACATGCCATTCACCCATTCATACACTGATGGGCTACCATGCAAGATGCCACCTGCCCATCAAGGACACATCGAATTACCACACACACACACACACACACACACACACACACACACACACACACACACACACACACACACACACACACACACACACACACACACACACACACACACACCATTCTCTGCTCAGGTAGACATTACTCCACTTTTAAATAGTGGTTGTTTGCTGCTATATTTAGGATCTGATTGTCATATATTGCTCCTTTAATGATAATTGATGATTTACATTCTGGAATTTAGACTGAAATTAGATTTTTTTTGTTCACAGGAGTGAGAACAGGGCTAATGCAGGCATTTCTGTTACAGTGTTGACTATAAACCAGTGGATGAAAGTAACAAAGTACATTTATTCAGGTCAAAAACACAAGTGCATTTGTAAGGGAGTTGTACTTTACAGGAGCATTTTATTTTATGCTACTTTATACTTCTACTCCACGACATTTCAGATGAAAATGTACTTTTGACTCCACTACAATTATCTGACAAGCTGCCTTTAATTCCTGCTTGCTGCATGTATATGCTGCAGATCCCGTGAATGTCGCTACATTTTTGTCTTTATTTGTCCAACCAACCAAGCCTGCTGTACCAAACGCCACCAAACCGCCCCAGAGAGGAGAGGGAGGAGAGCCGAGATGGAAGCTAAGCTAACCTAGCGAGGACCTGAGGCTACTCCACTACCCAGCATGCTCCTGGCTGTCTGATGCCCGGTAGCAGGAAAATAAGATGGATGAAAGCAGCGGGAGGTCGGTGACTGTTGAGCCCACATGTTCACAGAGACCTGGATCCATCGTGGTCCAGGTTCAAGTTGCAATTGACAAGTGGACAGCAGGACAGAGAGCGCTGCCACTGCAGATTATATATATATATATATATATATATATATATATATATATATATATATATATATATATATATATATATATATAAGAACCAAAAAAGTTATGTATTTTGCAATGCAGAGCTATTGAACTGTAGAAAAATGATGCACTAATTATCATGCAGGGCTCAAGTTGTCCAAAAAATAGAATTCAAATAAATACTGAATGATAAAACTTGGTCAGAACCGCCATAAGTGAAAGCCACATACTCATAATACCTGCAGCCCAGTGTCTGGGTAACAGACACAGTCTGAGTTGAGGAGTCTAAACAAACCTGATGGATACAGAGACATGAATAACAGTTTGAGTTAAATAAAGTGAAATGTAAAAGTATTGGTGCGCTCTGATGGAGCAGACAGGAGGAATGGGGATGACCATGGTGAACCCCACAGTGATCACAAGTGAAGGTGACAGCTTTACCTGAACCAACGATCAGAGTTTTGGCTCCACAGCAGTTGAAGCAGTGCAGCAGAGACCTGGACTTGATGTTGGTGTTGAGGAACGCGACCGAGCAACCGACCTTCGCCAACCCGAACCAAGCGCACAGGAAGTCGGGCTCGTTGTTCATGAGCAAGGCGACGCAGTCTCCTTTCCTCAGTTTCACGCTCTCGAGGAAAACGTTGGCGAGTCTGTTGCTGCGCTGCTCGACCTCCCGGTACGTGTGGACGCGTCCCTCGTAGATGACGAACGGCTTGTCGGGGATGCGCTGCGCCTGCTGGATGAACCGGTCCAGCACCGTGCGCACGCTGGACGTCAGCTTGGACAGCTCCAGCCTCACGCCGTACCTGACCACCCTCAGCAGGAAGATCAGGTCCCTCCAAAAGTACGGGAAGCAGAGCATCTGCAAGACGTGAGCGGAGAAAAACGCCGCGACCAGGGCCGAGAGCCATCCCATAGACAGAGTCATGTCTGCGGCTGTGAGACAGTGAAATGGAGGGGGGGACACGCGCCAATCACTTCATACTCTGCTACTTAGTCCAGTCCAGGTGATAAACATTGTCTGCGTGATGTAAGCGGCCAGCCAACAAGCGTTAAGCCCCACGACGTGTGACCGGAACATGAGAAATCCTGACTTCAAAATAAAAGAAGACAATTTGAGGGGTATAGAATAACAAAATATCACCAGGGCCGGACAAAAAAAAGTAGATTATGAAATAATTACAAACAATAAGTAAATGTTAGAGAAATTCACTCGAAGCCGATGTAAAAGTAATTATCACAGGACATTTAATTATTGCAAGAAGGAAACATAGTTGAAACACATACAAGTCATGTATCAAGGCTGCTCAGAGGTCTGTCTCTGAGTCTGATATTTATACTTCGGATAACACACAAGTGCGTTTGCACAGAATCATTTGCATAAAGCCACGTGGCATGTCTTGAACTCGCCCCTTCCGCACAAGCAAACGTCATCTTGACGTTTAGTAACAGAATGTCACAGTGACTGCTAAACGAGGAACATCTGAGGATAACGAGTGTGAAGAGATTTCACACAGTAGCCACAGACTTCACGGAGCCTTGTATGTTAAACAATAAGAACTGATCATTCTAAAAGTTATTTTTCTCCAACAGTAAAATAACAGAATTATAAACAGAAAACTATAATCATGAATGATGATCAAACATGCTGGAAAGCTAACGGATGCAAACTAGTCAATGTGGCAAATGGATGGATGTGGTCTGGTGGCTGCAGGACTGACGGGGGAATGGGGAGCAGGTGAGTGCGTCGGTGGCCAGCATCAGCAGATACTCAGCATTAAAATGTACTGATCACACGAAAAAAATGATCGGGACATCTGTATCTTTGACTGAGCCTTACAACTTTCCAACAAGAAATAATAATTATAATATTTAAATCTAATCCACCATGATAATAATAGACAATACAGAACAAGGTATAGACTGATGTATAGGAGTTGCAGGCAGGAAAAGGACAATTGATTGAATTGAAATGTCTTGCAGCACAACAGTATGCATTCCACAATAATGAGAAACATACCAGACAAAATTGGACTCATTTAGTCACTGAAATACCAAGACTACAGGCTCAGCAACAAATAGGGGCTTACTTTAGTCATGTTTCAATATACATTGTTGAATATATGCTATGAAAAGCAACATTTTCTTACAAAATTAGATGTGTCCTGTCAATTTTATTATTGTAGACTAAAATTACAGTCCTGTATCAGAAACATAAAAACAAAATATTACTCTGTTTTGATTCTGCGATAGAAGTTGTGTAGCACGAGCGTTTTTTATTTTGAAGGGCAAACTCGCCACACTTCCTGTATGACTGATTTCTTGAGGCAACTTGTCAGGTGTCTCTCTGAAATCACGTGACAGCTAGAAATGAAGTGAGTGGGTGGGCGTGCTGATGAGCCCCTCCTCTGTTTACCAGTCAGATAACAGAGGGACTGCATTGTGGCGGGTTAATGCTGTCTGTGTGCTCCACCTCCTCCAGAGACAGCACACACTGGGTCTGAGGGGAAGGTTCTGTACTGTCACTGAGATGTTTATCAGCTGAAACTTCAATTCTTCTGGAGCACAAGGAAAAGGAGCAACAGAAAAAAAGTTTCTTTGATCAAAAGAAGCGCTCGAATGTTGATGGCTAACATCAGAAGGCAGAGGATGAAGTTCTAACTAAAATATATATCATGTAATATATAAAACATAATCTAAAATATTCAGCCAATCATTTTGCGTTTTAAAATCTCCTCTTACAATTTTATTTTATAGAAAAGCATTAGAACCACCCCAACATAAACACTCTTCACTGTATAAAGGGACGTTTTGACCTGACAGCGGTACTAGAGGACAGGACGGGGACACCGGTATCATTTGGAAACATCCTGTGAGAATCTGTCTGGCCATTAGTTGAGATATTTTGTCGTTTTTGTCCAAAGACTGATGGAGTGATCATCTGAGTGAGCTCATGCCACTAGCAGGGTAAAAAAAGTATTTTCGGCAAGTCTCTAGAATACATTCAATTTGCTGGCATGCAACTGTCACGTGTGCCCAAGTTGAGTAACACAGTCAGAACTGTACATACATTTTTCACAACTCCTTTGTATTAAGCAGTCCTTCATGATTCTATGTCAACGCTAAACATTCCAAACATCCCACAAAGGCTCTAGTTCCTCATATTTACCAAAGGGCCTCGTCAAATGTTTCCTACATTCATGTAACATTTCAAAAATGTCAGGCCCACTGGGAGAGCAGTGCAAATGAATGTCTGCACTACACCAAGTCATTCATGTCACCGATATAAAAGTCTTGCTCATTTTATGGAGTTAATGATGATCTGGTTTCAGAACAATCTGTATCCCTCACCTTCTAACTTTCTGTATTATTTTCATATTTAGTTTACATCTATGAACAAGTACTAGAACCTGCACTGACAGCCACAGGCTGAACTGCTGAACACTGAGGTTTGTCCCTCTGAAACACAAAGAAAAGCAGCCATACAAGGAGAACTGGTTCACTGGTCTGTTCACTTTTCCTTCTCTGTAGAATACAGTACAGTCAGTACCGTAACGGAAACACGTGAGGCCCCCCCCCCCCCCCCCCCAGAATAACCCTGCGAGCCCCCCCCCCCATATAGGCAAGATATCAAAACTCAAGCTTTTCTTTTGAGGGAAATTTATTAAAACAGAAAAAACAACAGCTTAAACAGAGAACAAATATTAGTATAGGCTACAGTAGAATTACAATAGAGTAAAATGGGCCTATCTGTTAGAGGCTTGCAAGAGTGAATAGCCTACACAACCCTAACCCTTAATAGAATCGGTGTGCAGTCTTTACGCTCTGAACTGCATGTGCTTTTATTCTCCATCTATGCTATGATAATGGACTTTCAGCTTTTCATTTGAGGCAAATTTATTCCAACATAAAAAAACATAGGCTAGGGCCTATCAAACAGCTCAAACAGAACATATATTAAGCAACATAACAAATAGGCCTACATATAGGCCGATACACCGGTAGGCTGCTTTCTACAGGTTTGCAGGTGAATACACATGTGCGCGTATTTTAGCAAATCTGTGTGCAAAGTCTTTAACCACACTCTTTAGATCTAAACTGCGCGCATGTTTATTCTCTATGCTAAGGATGGCCAGACCTGACAGCCTCTCTTGTGACATGGAGCTTCTGAGATAGAAAAATCAGTGCTAACATTAGCTACCTGTTTGCCGCGGGTACGCCGGTCTGTGACCTTCTGACCTATGTCGTCACGTCACTAACCTAGCTAACAAAGAAAGCACAATTAAATATATTTTTATTTATTTTTAAATCAACTCTGGAAACACAGAAAAGACAATACGACCATAGTGTGCATCCCATGTAATTCAAATTGAAAGAAAAAAAACCTAAACTTTTTTTTTTTTTTTTGGGGGACCACGCGAGCATGTATGATGTATAATGTATAATGTATGTACAGTATGTACATGTATACTGAAGACTTAAAGTTCTTTCCTCCTGGCAAATGTTCAAACCTCATAATGTCTTAATTGTGTCCTATAACATACAAATGAAGTCAACATGTAATGGTAAATGGTAAATGGACTTGTACTTGTAGAGCGCTTTTCTAGTCTTTCTGACCACTCAAAGCGCTTTCACACAACTTGTCATTATTTACCCATTCATACACTGATGGCAGGGACTACCATGCCCACCATCAGGACTAACTATCACCCACACACGTAGGCACAGCTACGGGAGCAATTTGGGGTTAAGTGTCTTGCCCAAAGACACATCAACATGCGACCAGCAGAGCTGGGGATCGAACCGCCGATCCTTTGATTGAAGGACGACCCTGCTCTAATAATGACACTAAGCCACAGTCGTCAATATTGTCAATTTTCAAAGTGGAAGACTTTTCACATACCGACACAAGACACTTGTAAGGCGCTTTATCTTTACCATAAATCAAATGAGCCCTAGCACAATGAACCTATGGCCTGCATTTCAAGTAAAGACAATAAGGCAGAATCTTCTACATGAGACAAATAGAAAAGAAGAAAAGGCAAACAGATGCTTTTTTCCTCATTTATTTTTTCATTAAGTTATTTCATCTTTTTTTTAAAATCTTTTTTTTCGACTTCCTTTCCTTGTGAGAGAAATGGACCTGTGACTGCACTGTCAGTAGTTTGAATTTTGGCTTGAATGGAGTTTAAAAAGAGAAGAAAAAACCTATTCAATTGGAACCAAACACTGTGCAGACCTCCTCTGTGCCCTGCAGTTAAACATTTTTTGTCTTGGACCGGAGTATCTTTGCGTGGAAAAACGCACACTTGCTTCCTCTTTTGAAGAAGATCATTGCCATTTACATGCATGGCACATGTTGGTGAACTAAGCACGGTAAACGTTCAACTGAGTCACCGTCGACCGTCAGAAAAAATTTCTGAAGATTTTTTATTCTCCGGATAGAACCATGCTAGTGACCATGATAGTGACCATGATAGTCACTTTGTGATGCATGGTCTACATTCTCCAGACAGCCACGGCTACATTTTTACTCATTTACTTTAAATTTCTACTCATTGCAGACTTGCACAAAGTAATGCTGTCTTTGTCTCTTTTTGTTGTTTTAATAAACTTCATTAGAATTGCCTCGACCGGGGGTTCAGTGTGAGCAGCCACCTTGTGTTGGATCCGTATGGTGTTAAAATAAAAGTTGCAGGTTCTGAACTCACAGAAAGGCTGATTCTAATGTGTATTGTGAGTTAACCCAAGCACAAGATCAACAAAATCAGCATGCTAATGTCAGCTTTAGCAATCAGCACACTGTTCTAATGGTTCGGCATGAAGAAACGACCTGTTACAGTTGTGTGGGCATCCCAGATGTTGCGTCAGTTGTCTTCCGCTATGACTCAGAAAATATGAGCAATGGTTTTATTGAAGCCCATTTTCCAACTTTGTCTGATAAGGTCTAAACTTGGCATCAGTCCAAGCATGGGTTACTGACCTGATGTGCCCAGAGGCTTCTCACCAGAGGACAAGCTCGAAAGGTCAGACTACAGTTGTGTATTGCCACTCATTAATATACAGATTCAATATTGTAACATTTTGAAGTATTTTGGTTGTGGTTAGATTGATTGATGAGAAGAGTTTTGTCTTTGTGATCATTAAATCTTATCTTTTCTGTATGTTTCATAATGACCTAAGCAACAAAACTTCCTTTCGCTCTGTATTCTCCTCCTCTTCACTTTATTTTCTTCTTTCCCTCATTTCTAAGTGTATAAGACAAGTGAGGGCGAGGGAGACAGAACAAACAGGATGAAGCTTCCATGGGAACATCCATGAACTCTGAAAGGACATGCAAAGTGTGCTCAGAAAGCACAGTCCTCTAAGAATCCTATATGTTGACTTCAACGTTTAGATAGATACATGTTTCAAATCTATTTTTTACTTATACTCTTACCTGCAGTGTCTACTGTAATTGCTGCATGTTTTATATCGTCCTCACTGTATGTATCATAGCATATTTAAATCTTCTTTTTTATTCTACATTCTGTATTGATTCTACAGCTGTTCATTCTGTGTATAGTCTATACATTCCTCTGTACTTTACATTACAATTTTATGCACGTTTCAGCAAAATGTCTGTCTTCTGTTTTCATGACAGTCAGAGCATGTGAATGCAGCTCCCACTGTTCATCAATATAATGCACCGTAACTCCGAGGTGATGACGGTTACCCAGCGATGTCCAGTAGTCTCCAGTGAGAGCAACAGTTGGTGCACGTCGTAACACCGTCGCTTTTGTAGTCCTCTCCTTTTCATACAACTCATGTATTCTTGTGATGGTGGGCCTTGAGTCTCAAACTTGCCGTCATTCGTTGCGATCCTAAGAACGTTCCTCAGACTGACATCTTCCACAATACTTATCGGCCTGCAGTTTGTAGCTATCCACTTCTCTGTGGCGTTTGTTAGCTTGTCTTGCTTTTGTTTATCTATACTTCTCCCACACACTGCATCCAACGTAGTCTGCCGAAGCCTCCCTCCACCGTTTCTTTGGGTGATTTGCTAGCATCAGCGGTGTGTATTGCATTTTTTTTTTAAACTGCATTAATGCGCTACTACTACTATTAACAAACATATGATGTTATAAGCTCCCGAATCTGGGAGCAGAAGGCTGCATTTGAAGGAGTCTTCGAAATGGGGCAGCCTAGTAGTCGCAGCCGCTGTAACGCAACCGGTCTACACACGCAGCCTCCGGAGGATGCAACCGCTGAATTGGAACACAGCTAATGGTGAGATTGGACAGCAGACGGCGGTGTTTTTATGTAACGGTGCCCTGAATCCGGCCTCACAGGCAAGACATCCCTTTAGACCCTGTATGTCTCTATATACAGTCTGTGGTTTGTCCCCATCTCCTCCACCATTCAAATGCTTAAGAAATAAAATCACGTGTGTTTTAAGAGAACTAACTGTTAAGAGCTCTTATAAGAAGACATCCAGAGGAAATGTGTACGGCGCCTAAAGAGAAAGTCTGCCTATAAGGGTAAAATAAGGGCAAAAAGTCAGACATGGCTCCGTCGAACAACACCTTTTTAGCTCAAAGCGGAAGTTCAGAGCGACTTCATAACGGTACAAAGCGAGGAGGGGAACTTGTCAGTTAATATAATTCTTTACCATTCAGCCGGACGGCAGTGTGAACTCAGGACGGCGACTGAAGGTAAGTGTGTGGGACGTAAAAAAGAAAGAAATAGCGGAAAGGTGTGGCTCGTTAGCTAACGGTTGGGCCCGCTGTAACGTCAACGTTCCCATGTACGCTGTCACCAAAACAGAGCGGTTCACTGCTTTGATGTGAAGACTATCTGCGTGCCCCACGGCGGTAGCTAACGGTTAACATCAGAACCAGAACGTGACGAGAGTCCGCGTGAGACACAGCAGACGTCGCTATAGAGACCAAACTCCCCAACTTGTTGATTAACGTTAGTCACTGTCGGTGCATTCCTCCGCTGTTGTTGTGGCAGTCATAACCGGGACATAGGAGGTCTCTACGAGGACGTCTCCATAACACCACGGTTAGCTCATTGTGTCGGTCTGATCTCCTGTACTGAACTAACGTTAGGTTAGTTAGCTAGCACCGTTTGGGACCGTGCTACTTTACCTGAGCTATGGAAGTGAATGATAAGGACACTGAAGAATACAACTTGAACATATTTAATGAAACCGAATGTCGCCATTATTGCTAAAATAATGACATGTCTGTTGTGAATTAGCCTTCATATTTTTATATTTTAAATCTGCATCCTGTAATGTGTCACTCATTGTGACCCCGATACAAGTTACTTTTTACTTGTTGTTATAATTACTTTTTGAAAAAGTAATAACAGCGCTTTACTTATCACTTGGTATCAGACGTGTGATATCTGCGTATATCAATCATTAGATGCAGAGACTTTATCTTCAGGTAACACTACTCAAAGTTACATCATGACCATCCTGGTAACAGTGCTGCCTCTCCTGGCTGGGTGTCAACACTATGCAGGCTACTCTATCTTCCCTCTAGGCAAATAGCACGAGGGCCCTCTATTTGTCTGACTACCATAACATTCAAAACTGTCACTACATTAGCAGAAGGTATTAGTGACTCTATTACTTCCCCTTTCCCCTCCTCCAACCAAAACTGGCACAGAAAATGGCCTTTGATGTAGTGAAAGCTGAAGCTTGCCATTTATTATTCAAATTCCAACTGAAAATATTAAACTGAGGGTGCATTGCATGCTTTTGCACCCCCCGTAGAACCAGGTCTGTCTCTTCCTCTCCCTCAGGGCAGGATCACATCAGGGAGCAACGTCTGGTTCTGTTGATTGAAATCGATGAGGAAGTGTCTTAAAACGCTCCTCTGGTTGTATAGAAGTCTATGAGAAAATGACTCTACTTCTCTCTTGATTTATTACCTCAGTAAACATTGTAAACATGAGTTTATGGTCTCAATCTCTAGTTTCAAGTCTTCTTCAATACATCATGATGTTCATTTGGTGAGCTGGCGTTGACCCCAGCTCACTTTTGGGACTAGGGTGGTTTCAGACCTGAACCAGGATCTGGTGAAACAAACTTATTTGGAAGGGGAAATGATGACTGGGTTAATTATTACCCAACAGGTCAATCAAAGTTTGCAGACCTACTTCCTGCTTCTGCTTTGAACTACACTGTATTTACTGCTGCTGTGTGCAGTGACAGTAATAAGTGATTATTTTCAATAAATCAGTTTCTGTATAAGCGGTTGGTTTGTTTCCAACCTTCCCTCGGTGTTCCCAGATCTCAGCAGTTATTTTGGGGAGTACAATGTTATCCACCGAAAGCAAACTGAACCAATGGCCAGAAAAAGTTGCGCTGCAGTAAACCATTGTTTTCATTTTTACCCCATCTGATGTGACCTCCACAGTCCCTGGTAGGTGCTGGGGATGGAGACATGTTCACTTCCCCTTCAGAAGCAGCTGAGTTTTGTTTCATTACAGTATGACACTGGCCAACATGTTATTTATTCTATATTAGGGGTTGAAATAATGTTATATTCCATATTCTCAAAATGTAATTCTTCAATAACATCTTTCCTGGTTTTGTGTGACTTCGGGCCAGTGCTGACAGATTCACAATGTTTGTTTCCTTATTACTTGATCTCATAGTAGCTCATTTATACATCAGGAAAGTTTTATACTATATTCAATTCAGACAAAGTTCTTTATTTAACTCTGATGCAGTGAGATACAACATAGTATGGTGATATTTTGCTTGTTAATATTGTACCGACACATGGACGGCAAGTATTGCACTTTTATTATATAAACTATTCATATTTCAAATACCAATTCAACCTTTTGATAACAATTGCTTTTTCAGTCCACTAGATGTAGCTGAGCTTTCTCTGGTAGAGTCAGTGGGCTTGGACTGTGTAGACAGTAATAGAAGCGGTTTGTTCGGTGCACCATGCTACATTTATATGACAGTGTTAGTCGTCTGCTTGACTGATAAACTCATTTTGCTGCAATAGAAATGACTGAAGTGAGATGAACTGAGCGAAAAACTTGACCTTACAAGATAAAATGTTGACACGCCGCATGATTTGCAGTTGGAGAAAAGGTAATAAATTGTAATGCATGTTATCGCAATGCTGAATTGAAATGAGATTGTATTGTGAGGCCTCTGGTGATTCCCTATTTGAGCAGATGTAATGTAGTAATATGTAGTACCACGTTCTCACAGTATGACTTCTTCTTGGTTCCTTGTCTACAAACCAACTCATTAGAGAGCATGGAATGAAGCATAATGCACAATGCAGAGAGCTGCCAGTATCCATAAGATATATACACATAAATATCACAGTATATGTTAATGCTTAAATCTGTGTGTGGTTTGTACTCTGTGATCAGGTTCATCTGCTTCAGGTCTCTCTGGTTCCTATAGGTGCCCTGTAGACCTTTGGTCTGTGTCCAGGATTCAGGGATCATTTATTGTCATCATGCAACACAGAGATGCACAGTGAAATGCTGTTGTAACACTAGACAAACCAAACAAACACAGTAGAACATTCCTGTAGTCCATTTTTTCTTTTTTTATTTGCACCATAATGAACGTAAACAGCAGCAACAGAAACAATCCTCTGGGCAGATGATATGGTTGCCAAAGAAAACATGATCTGATCACCGTACGCTTTTTTTGTCAAACCAGTGCCTGTCGGCCCACGAGAGCCGCGCTCTGAGCCCATGTGTGGGCTCTGATGAGCCTCCTCTCCCAGGATAGACCATGGAGGAATGCAGCGCGTCCAGCAGCGAGCAGCCTCAGTACTACACACCGCTGTCCACCAAGCTGGAGGCTCAGCTCATGTCTCCGGGGCTGGACGCATACGTCAAACAGTGGTAGGACATGGACGAAATTTCATTCTGTTTGTAATTCTGTTTGTAATTTTCTGTCAACCTGAGGCGAGTAACCCGTCTTAACAACAGCCGGGACCAGAAGGCCCATTTAGGCCCATCACAGTGAATATCTTTAGCCATAAATTACATATTCTCATGGTCAAACCACATCAGAGTATCTCACCCGGTTCCTCTTCTCCTCAGTGCCGGTCCGGAGACCCCTATGTGTCGTATCTGTCACGACAGCGGGGCCCAGGAGGAGCTGCTGTCGCCCTGTGAATGTTCCGGGAGCTTGGCCCCCATCCACCGCAGCTGCCTGGAGCAGTGGCTGTCTGCCTCAGGAACCACCTTCTGTGAGCTCTGCCACTTCCAGTTCACGGTGCAGAGGAAGTCCAGGCCGCTGCTCGAGGTACACGCTCGCAGGAACAGGAGCCGCAGTATGAGAAGAGTTCAGTTTGCTGATTCCTATACAAACCTGACTGTGCTTTCATTCTCGTTGGGGGGTGGGTAGTGGCTGCAGAACCCGGGTCTCCGTCAGGAAAAGCGCACCCTGTTTGGCGACATGGTGTGTTTCCTGCTCATCACCCCTCTGGCCACCGTCTCCGGCTGGCTCTGCCTTCGCGGCGCCATAGATCACCTTCACTTCTCCAGCCGGCTGGAGGCCGTAGGACTCATCGCGCTCACCGTTGCCCTCTTTACCATTTACCTCTTCTGGACCATGGTTAGTAGGCTGAGGCGTGTGGGTGTCATGCAGTGTTTATTACACATACGTTATATTTCCATAAGCCTGCATGGGTTTAGACAGTTTGACATCATCCAGTTTGATCTGGACCCCCAAACACGTCAGGACGGGGCACGTCAAGCTCAATGTCTCCTCGTGTGTGCCGTTCTAGGCTGCTGGACCACATGTTTGCATACTCCGCTAGCAGGGCTAGCAAATACTTAATGCTGTGTACCTGTCAAATGACATGCACCAACATGCCGAAAGAAATCCTACATCCACCGCTGCGTCATTTCTCTCCTTCTAAGCACGCGATTGCAGCCACAGTCCACAGTTCCCCGATCTAAAAGATGACGTCATACCGCATAACCACAACCGTGGCCTATTTTGGGCTTTAATAAATGAAGCACTGAATATTTTTACTGAAATTTGATTGATAATAAGAGCATTTAAGGAACAGTTAATTCTATTTTGAATGATGTTTTTAATAGGCAGTATTGTGCTGTACACAACATATTTCCTGTACCAACAGGTGACTTGTCTCTGTAATATTATGTCATCATTGTCCGTTGTGTCGTCCGCAGGTGTCTCTCAGGTATCACTGTCGGCTGTACAGTGAGTGGAAATGGTCCAATCAGAGAGTGGTCCTCCTCCTTCCCCGGTCACACGGCGAAGCGTCCGCAGCACCCTCAGCGCCGTCCTCCTCTCAGGGCTCGCAGCGAGGGAAGCAGCCGGCCACAGACTCGGTGGTCTGAGACGGGCTGTCATCAGGGGACGGACGCTCTCTGCACTTTACAGCAGCGCTCTGAGACGCCCTGCCAGAGCCGACGTCACATGTGTGAATGGCACTTAGTCCTCCAAACTCATGGGGAAACTCGTAAAGGACCTGTGCACAAAATAACAATGGGGCTGTAGTGTTTTGGACAATCAAACGACAGAAGGTGAAACACTGTGAGTGTAACTTGCAGCAACAACACGGTACCCATGATGAAGATGTCATGGCTCTCTTATTGCCTCAAAGGAACATTTTTGGGGAAATGGTCCCGTTTGCCGTGTCGGTGAGAAGTGGAATATCTTTTTCTAAAACGTCAGACCGTTGAGCTGTAGGCAGCCACTGGAAACAACAAGCGACGGAGCGGCGCTGTATTCCAGCAGCTACTGAAGATGGACGAGGAGTTTGAGGTGAACTTAGTCACCGGTTCTGGTCTGTCCGAGAGCGCAAATGAGATTCACGCACGTGCACAAATCAAACAGCCACGCGCGTATTTTACTTTGAGCTCACTTATGACAGTGATTTGCCTTCATGCTTAAAGTCCTGCTGCTCCACATTCATGATGGACAGTTTTGGCACTTTGGATTGACACTTAAACCAAAGGTTATTTTTTATTTGAAACATTTAGTTGTTGGTCTGTTTCATGTGTGTGTGAGATGAAATAAAATACAGTGTACAGTTGAGTTGGTGTGGTCCATGTATGATTATATGAGTTTATCTGACATGAATCTATAATCATTCATGCATTAGCTCTCTGCAGAATAGATTTCCCAGTATATATTACAACATCTGGCATTCTATTGAGCAAATAGGTCTTCATGTAGAGTAATAGTAATCTTAATCGTATTCATATGAAACACTTCAAGACGGTTTACACGACGAGTTGAATAAAAGATTCAAGAGAAGGTGTGGATGTCCTACATGAAGCGTGTTTGATTTGGAGAATTGCTGAAATGTATGCAGGACAAAATCAATTTGAACTTCAACAATTCTTAAAAAGGAGACCGTACAGCTTTGGAACTAAGAAATAACAAATTCTTCCTCTTACAAAAGAAAAGATGAATTCATAAGCATTAATATTCACTTCATCATCCAAGTCAGCAAACTCAATGTATTTGATCTGGTATGACCTCATTGAAGTGAATATCACTGAGTCAGGTTGTGGTGGAAATGATCTCAATGTAGATTTACACCTCAAGTATACATTTGAGGTACTTATTTGACTTTGTATTCTACTTTATACCTCTACACCACTCATTGTCTTAATGTTAGTGACGGTATCCATTAGGTATTTTTACTCTGGTCACCTGTAGTGTCTCTCCTTAATTAAGTATAAAACACGTTTTGAATCAAACACCATGTTCGCACTCTTGTCTACATCAAGAACCAATTTACTTCCTCTTTTAAGATCCTATCAGCATCCGTCAGTTCTCCACCCGCTGACTTGTGTTCCTATGCATTACAATTCAGAAATAGCACTTGTAGAACACTGTACTTGTTAAAGTGGAAAACTAAAGGTTGTAAATAGTTTCCCTGAACACTGCACTCATTACTGATTACAGTAACAGTAACTGACTACTCTTCATGTTGTGGTGAAACAGACTTACTGCAGACACATGACTGACCTCTCGGCGCTACACTAATCTAAACTGCCTGATTTAAGTTGATTGTGGGGAAACACATTTATAGATATAAATTTGACAACTAGATCTTTTAAGAGTTATCGTTTGCCACGAAATGTTCAATTCATAAATATAACAAAAATAGTTATTTTCCAAAAGGATGTTGAGCAATGTGACACTTTCCAATTTGACTAAAAGCAGGTTATCAAGATAATGAATGTGTTTATACAATCTTTGTTTAGTATGGTACTGTGGCTCTTATTGTTAATTATTTTGGAAAACTGAATATAAAATATGCGTAAACGTAGATCATCAGTGGATGAAATGGATTTTAAATGAGTCACAGATGCTTCACGTAAAGGTGTTTGAGAACTGATCCCATAATTCATTGCAGCTCCATGTGGGCAGTGAGCTGCTTTGTTTTGTGCAGCCAGCTGTAACCAGTTTACATTCTTTCATTTTTGCAGATTAACTAAACCCGTGTGAAAAGTAAAAATGATAAACGGTTCACTTAGAACCCTGTGCCGTGTTCTCCATAGAACGTTACATTGATGCATGAAACAAGAAACACGAGTACAAGAAAACGTCTTTAACCATTCAACTATGATTACAGCATGCATAGTAACACACCAACACACAAAAAGTACTTCAAACACTTCAAATATCAAAAGTAAAGAATACAATCAACACTTCTCCATTAGTGCCGAGTCAGCAGAGTGAACGCACTGTTAGCTGTGTGACATCACAGCTGTGAGTAGAAGCTAGTTCCTCTGATGCACAAGCTTCATGCGTTTTTAATTATCTTACACTTTAAAGAACTGCTAACAAACTCCAACTTCCTCTTCTGAATACAATCAAACAATCGTTTATTTCTAAAGATACTAGAAGAATGTCAAATCGTTGTTTTTCATATTGTCTAATTCTAATTCATTTTGTCTCAACACTTGTACTTGTCCTTTTTCAGTGCTTATTTTGTCAACTTTTAAAATCACTATTGTTTTAAATATTACAGAATGTTTTAGTCAGCACCTGTCCTAATCAAGTCTCTAACATCCTGTGGCTTTTCTTGTAGCCTAAAATATAGCATCAACAACAGAAGATAAAAAACAACAAAATTAAAATCCTTAAAAAAAAAAAAAAAAAAAAAAAAATCACATACTTGTTTTCTTAAAAGACACAAGTCGGTCCTTGAGTTTAGCTACTTGTTGCACAGTTTAAAAAAAAATCTGAACTACAAATACAAACTGTGTTCAATCACCATGTTATTTAGCTTTTTAAAATACATCTACCAAAAGCAGTTTTGCATTTTATAAATGAGAAATAAAACCATTTCTTTATTGGAATGCGCTACAAAAGATAGAAAAATAGTTCTAGTATTACAGTTGGCAGCAGACTGGCTGGGCTCAGAGGAGGTGACTGGTTGGTGCAGTGGGATCACATGATGGAGCAGCCTCTCTTTGCAGTGCGAGGGTCCCCCTGTACACAAACCGTCACGGTGCCATTCAAAACACAATGCCACAAACACTCACTTTAGCGGACAACTTCACTAAAATAGTGAAACACACCACATCATCAGAGCCATGTGTCCATATAAACAATTATAAACATATGCACATGCACTGTTGTCAACGTAGACATGTAGAAGGTGCGCTCTACAGCAACGACGGCTGCGTCCCAACATAACATTTTTTTACATTTTGGAATGCTGCTGCTGAAGATTTACACACAACATGTGAGCGGCCCCTTAAACTGAGGAAATGTCTGAGCTGGCTGATATTCTCACCTGCTGGTGGAAGAGTTCTTCACCAGTGTCCTCCACTCCATCATCATCATCCTCCTCCTCCTCCTCCTCCTCCTCCTCTTCTATTGTTGTCTTGTATGTTGTGGTTCTCTTTGCCACCTCCTGCCACACACACACACACACACACACACACACACACACACACACACACACACACACACACACACACACACACACACACACACACACACACACACACACACACACACACACACACACACACACACACACACACACACACACACAGCATTACATCTCCACCAACAAGTGAGTGAGTGAGTGAGTGAGTGAGTGAGTGAGTGAGTGAGTGAGTGAGTGAGAGTGCGCTCACCTCTCCCTGAGTGTTGATCAGCACCACTTGGACGTCCATCCCTGAACCCCAGGAGGACTGGTTCTTCCACACCAGGTCTGTAGGCGGTTTGGAGCTCACACCAGCGTCAGACGCCCAGACCTGAGCAAAGCATCCACAAAGTCCTCCTCATATTCAACACAGTATTCACACACACGCGTACAATTGGCATGGATACAACCCCCACTGTTTAACACTGTACACACGTTTGAGACACAACCAGACCCAAAGACTGAACAGGAAGCTACTGGGGACTCGGACCACATCACTCTTGAACAGAAAATGATTAGAAGTGAACTGAAGACCTGCTCTTACCGTGACTTTCTGGCCCGCCTTCAGGGCATACTTGGGTGTGAACTTGTAGGTGGCTGTGGCATTTCCAATAGTCTTAATCATCTCATAACTGCCCATTGCCTCGTCCTGAGACAGACCGTCATTGACACAATGAAGAAGTCAGTTAGTTCTGCTGGATCTCTGAATAGAAGACTTTCAGCTGTATCTCCACTAGGGACGTCCCCCACTAACATTATACAGAGTGTCATCTGATCGTCCATGAATTCTAAATATACGTAGCGCTCCGATAGTGTAAGGAACATGCACCATCTAAGAAGCTCACCTCGTCTCCATTGTTGTGGAGGCAGATGAACTTGCCGTCGGTGTCGATCTCGTCGATGCAGACGGGTCCCGTGGCCGAGGCGGAGTGCGCGATGGACACCGAGCTGCTGGCTTCCTGTTCCTCCACGTCGATGCGCTTCCTCTTCCCCATGGTGGTCTGCACACTGCGGCTGCTGGACGAGGCTCGAGACACCGTGACGCGAGCTGAAGGACTGGGAGACAGCTTCAGCCTGGGGGGGACGGGGGGAACGACACACGGCAGTTAGGCTCAGCGGGGGTCACAAATGGAAACGGTCGCTACCATCGCTGCTCGCACACTCTAGTCGCTCACCTTTCTTCTTCTCCCTCTAGAAGTTTGCGGTAGGCGTTGATCTCCATGTCCAGCGCCAGTTTGACGTCCAGCAGCTGCTCGTAGTCGTTCAGCTGCTGCTGCATCTTGGCCTGGATCTCGGCCAGGTCGCGGTCTTTGTCTGCCAGCAGCTTGCGGCTCCGATCTTTCTCCTGAGACAACGCCGCCTCCAGCTCCACGATACGATCGCGCCAACCACGAGTCTGAATATAGACACAGGGAGGTCAGAGTCTGAGGTGTCAGAGCGAGCAAACACTTTATCATCATCCTCATTTAAAAGCTTTCATACCTGCTTCAATAAAAAGTATTGGTCCGATGAAATTAGATGAAAACCGTGCAGGGCTCAAAATACTGTTTTCTGTTTACATGCAGCCTTAAAAAATAAATCCAACCTCGGCCGCTACATTGTTTTTTAGCAAACCTTTGACGGACAACATTTATTCATTTCATTTCTGAGAGATTAGAAATGTGTCAATGTGCATGTAGAGCTGAGAATTACGAGCACAGCACAAATTTGACATGCACATGGTATTTCAATCCCTCCGATGTGAAGCTTGAAAACATACTACGGGTGATGCATTACTTGTCATTTCGGGAAAGTTGTCCATCGGCAAACAATGTGAACAGGAAGTTCGAGGTTTGAGTGAATGATGGACCAAACGTACAAAAGTGACAGACTTAAAGCCCAGTAGAGACCGTTTCCACAGAGTAGATTGGAACAGAGCTTATAAGGTTCGAAGAGGCACGGTTTAACCTCACATTGTGATGTCACACAACGTCACGGTGAGAACAATTAATCCAACTGCAGCCACAACCTCACGAGGAGATTCTGATAAACTAAATAAACAGAGCGGCGACTCTGCCACACTGGAAAACAAACCTGGTTCAGCTGCATACACAGAGGAAAGCTGTGAGACTTTGAGATAAAAGAGTTAACAAGTAAAATAAAATGCTGACCTCCTTCTGCATTCCTGCCAGCTGGGCGGTGAGGCTGTCGATCCTCAGGCTGGACTCTCGGAGCTCCTCTCGGGACATGCTGGCCGACGCTCCGTTCATCTCAGACAGCCGGTGCAGGTCCTCCAGCTGGAGACAGACACAGCGGGGGGGGGGGGTGTAAGAAGCAGCAACAACAGTTTTCTTCTCATCACATCCTATAGAGGAACTGAGCAATGTCAGTCACTTCCTGACGTGCAGGAAGTTAAGTTAGCTATGTGTTGCTTGGTATGTTGACACTCAACTTATAGGTTCACTAGATTGAAGATAAAAAAAATGTAATTTAATGAAATCCTATTTCTCCAGCATACAATGAGATTCGAGATTCCAAACAACAGGTTGTGCTCGTCTCTTTCCTGTCAAGAATTTAAGGTATTTAATTGTCAATGATATATATAATAATGTTATACAGATTTAATTTAAATTTCTCATGAAAGATGTTAGAAAAGGTGTTTGTGTGTGCTGTCAATTATACTTCTTCAGAAGATACAAGTTGGAATCGGCAAAGAAAAGTACAATCGCTGCGTCTCTACAAAAATGTGGTCCTCCAAACCCTGAGGCCTAGTGGTACAACCACGCCCATGATGTGAGAAGCCCATGTTCAGCCATCACATACGGTGTGTTGTTTGGACTGTACACATACTGTGCTCATATTGTGTAGTTTTACACTTTATTCTGTCATGTAGACTGTGTTGTAACTCTGTGATGTTGTTCATTCTGTACACATGACATCTATCACACATCTGTCCATCCTGATAGAGGATCCTCCTCTGAGGTCTCTTCCTCTTTTCTCCCATTAAAGCGTTTTTGGGAGTTGTTCCTGCTCTGATGTGAGGGTCCTGGGACAGAGGATGTTGTATGTGTACAGGTTGTAAAGCCCTCTGAGGCAAATTTGTGATTTTGGGCTATCCAAAATAAATTTAATTGAATTTACAACATGACCACAGAAATGTCTTATCTCTGATTGGTCAGCTGCTGTTTGATTAAATCTTTTATTGAGACACCTCATACACAGTATATTGTGATATTTAGAAATTCACTTCAAGAGTCACATATTCCTCCTCCTGTCACAGCATGTACACACTCTTCCACCTGGAATGCATTATTATATATGAAAAAATAAATAAATAAATGAGTGAGTGAGTGAGTGAGTGAGTGAGTGAGTGAGTGAAAGAGAAAGAGAAAGAGAAAGAGAAAGAGAAAGAGAGATCATACTTTGGTGACGTAGGTGCTCTCCATGTTGTCCTTGTAGAGCCTGATCTGCTCCTCGTTCTGAGCCCTCATGTCAGTCAAGGCCTGAGTCAGTTTATATTCATACTCCACCTTCCGGCCAGAGTCCACCTCCACCAGCTGGGTGGCGTACCGCTGCTGGGCCTCCCTCACTTCCTGTAACACAGCACACAGTCACCGAGACAGTCCTCTCAAGTCTGATCAACACTGGTTGGGTTGCTCAAATAAAAAAAGAATTAACGGAGATAGATGCATTTTTCCAATTGAATGTTTTTATCTCACAAAATATTCTGCTTCAATCCATATTTGTGGGCATTTAGACTTAAAAAGCAAGTCTAAAGACACAGTCTGGTTTACCGTGTCTTCTGAAGAATTCTCACCTCCTCTTGCATGCTCTTACGGAAGATAATTTCCTCCGTCAGACTCTGGCAGCGGTTTTCCAAGTCAACGCGCAGCAGCATCTCATCTGCAAGGTGCTTCTTGGCCTGAGCCAGACCTGTATCCAGCTGACAATGCACAAAACAACAACAGGTCACGCTTTGAAAACAAGTCTCGATGAACACAAAAGGGTTTTCAAGTTTAGCGAGTCCGGAAGAGCTCAAGAGAAAACGAGAGAAGCGATCACATATAACATTTTACTGATGTAAAAGACATACTTTTGGTTTTAATAAGCACAATTGATCCCTCTGCATCACTCCTTTAGTTAACCAAGTAACAGATACAAATGAGAAGAAACTCTTTCTAGCCACATCATATTCACCTCCTGCAGCTGTTCTCTCAGGTCGGCCAGCGTGGCCTCCAGGCCTCTGTTCTCAGACAGCGCCGTAGCCAGCATGGCGTCTTTAGAGTTCAGCTGAGCGTCCAGGTCCTTCAGCCTGGCCTGAGCTCCTGCTGCCTCAGAGTCCTTCTTGTTGTAGCTGGAAGGAGGGTGACAAGACATGGTAAGAGCATTAGAGCTGTCTCAATAACCGCTACATTGCAACACTGCGCTTTTCACAAGCCACGCACAGGGGATGACGAGCCACCTCCACAAACTCTTTGTTCCTGTTTTTTTTCTTATTTGAATTATTTGCACTTTACCACCATCTTTTACATAATATGGCCTCCAGCAGCGTGGAGTCTGTGTTTGTTTGTAGCGGCGGAGCAATGAGGAGAAGGAGCTTATTTTCCTGAAGAGGCAGGTTGAGTCGTTCCTCTAGTGTTGTCCTGTCAACAGCTGACCACATACTACAGCCTTCCCTTTTTCTGCACCATTACTAAACACCGTGTGCTTTACTTTGTTTATAAGCTATGGCGGCCCATGCAGCAAAATACATTCATTTGCCAGTTTATTAGGTACACCTGGCTAAAACTAGTTAGTGCCGAGTGAGCAGCCCTGCAATAAATCTGGATGCCGAGTTGTTTTTTCATATTTCGTTCAGTCAGTGAGTGAGAGTAGACGACACCGGTGCCCCCTGCCCTTCAGGAACTCTACACGAGTAAACAGCGTCCTCTGGTGACCACAACGGCCCACAAGTGGAATAATTAAAGATTTTCCTGTTTTGATTGTTCTAAATAAATACTTTATGTTGGGAATTCTAAGAGGGGAAAAAAAGAAAAATAATTATACATCTATATTCCATATCTATCTATCTATCTATCTATCTATCTATCTATCTATCTATCTATCTATCTATAATATAGATAGACACATATTTCGCTTTCAAAAAACATGCTGGATGTCTGTTTCCCAGCTCAGAGACGGGGTTTACTAAGTCAACAGTGGAACAGTGTCATTGGGTTTGAGTTAAGCCGTCTGTTGGAGGAGCTCTGCTGGGACAGAGGCCTGTTTTTTGCTCATGGTGTGCCTGAGGGTGGGTGGGGCTGAAGTGGACAAACTATGAGTGGAATGCAGAGCGGTATGCTTGCTTTTCACGATTTACTGAGAAACATTAGCAGGGAGGCAAAACCACTGACCAACAGGCTCTCACTTCACAGGAACACTGTCAGTAGGGCCACACCAGTACACAACAAATACTTTAAGAGAAGACAATATGTTACCATTATTATGTTTAGAAGACAGTTAAAGGGAGGCCTAACATGTTAAATCAATGATTAAACACACGGAAGAAGCCACTTTGATGGATTAGTCTGTAGTCACTGCATTTTTCTCTCTCTCTCTCTCTCTCTCTCTCTCTCTCTCTCTCTCTCACTCACTCACACTCACACTCACACACACACACACACACACACACACACACACACACACACACACACACACACACACACGCTGCAGTGACTACAATATTGGAATAGTTTCTTTATTTTCCTTCTTTTTGGCGATTAAATAAATTGAAGAATGTGCCACTTTTGCTCTGATGCAGCAGAGAGTATCTGACTGTAGTCACCACTCTGTTCTCTCATTATGTGTCGTCGCCCCCCCCCCGCCCCCAGCACTATCTGATTGGTTAGACGTCACGAGTAACAGCAAATCAACAGTGACGACCACTGTATTCCAGAGTTGTCACATAGAGCGCACTGCCACCTTTAGTGCGGTCTGACGTTAGCACTACATGATCCAGTTACATGGTCACAAGTTACATGGTTAGAAATCAAGATGAAGTGGACTAACGGTTCACGTCAACTGGCCACGGGACTCAGACAGGCGGTGACAGCCACCTGTGATCGACTGTCAGGGGGCTTGACCACACACAGTACTCGCTCTGTTCAACACACAGCAGCTCTGCTCAGGCTGAACTGCACTTGTGTGTAATACATGTGTATCTAGGATTCAGTGTACTCTTACAGGTATTTATGCTGCATTCATTTAGCAACAACAGTGGGCCTAAAACACACAACACAGCGTGGTGTTTAATAGGGGAAAAAACTAACATTTTCTAAAACAACAACTACTAACAGGCAATGTATTTGTGTGAATGCTCAGGAGGAAAGCCTGCACATTGTCCATTCACTCACTTTTGGTCAGCAGCTGTGTGTAGCCGATGCAGCTGTCAAAGTCTGTCTGATATATGAGAATACACACAATCACACTCGTGTTTCCTGTTTATTAATAGTGCTGATCCTGCTAATGACTACAAAACCCAGCAGTCAACAAAAAACACTATTTGGATATCAACACGATGTCTGATACACATTTCCTCAACACACAGTCATTATGTGTGCCACTTCAGAGCAGAAAAAAAACAATCCATCACAAAATATTCTTGTTTTTTCCCTTAAATACCAAAAAGTACTTTTATTCTCCGGCAGTGTTTGCTTCTGATGTGCCTAACCGATACTACCAGGTGACCCTGAAGGCATCATGTCACCTTCAATGAACGCTTACTCTATCTGCCAATCTAATTTTTCCCAAATAAACTTGTTTAATCAGGTTAGTATTGTTACATGTATTTGGTCGCGTGTATATTTAACAAAAGACGTGGTAAAAGTTACATTTTAAAAGTATTCTCTTTCAGTAACGGACAATGGTGGCCAGATGAGGTCATTTATTTTTTAATATTGTTTATTATTTCCACCATTTTTTATGTACAACTAATGATACTCATTGTAACGCCATCAAATCATCAAATAATGGCTTCATACTAGCTGCAAAACGAACTAAGAGACAGAAATGACCCTAAAATATATATTTTTATAAGCAGAGTTTGAGTCTCGCGCTCACCGGACGATACAACGTAACGTTAGCCCCCACTACACGGATTTACGTGCGTACGTTAATGTTGCAAAAGTGGCTCGAAAATCAAAGTGAGCAGCATACAAATGTTAGCCTTTAGCTAATGATTCAAAGTTCCTGACCGTATTAGACCGTTCAACATGATTAAAGGGTTAACGGCTTACTTGTGTTGAAGCTGCTCATGGTCGGATTTGATCTTTCCCAGCTCGATCTGCAGCCAGGCCCGCTCTTTGGAGGACTCATCCAAACACCTTCTGGCGTCGGCTAGCTCAGTCTCGTACAGGGCTTTCAGTCCGGTCACCTCCCGGCTCCTCACGTCTTCCTTCTCGTTAATTTGCAGGTGGAGTACATCGTTTTCGGACTCCAAGCTACGGACTTTGTCAATGTAAACGGCCAGGCGGTCGTTGAGGTCCCGGAGCTGTTGTTTCTCCTGCAGTCGGGTTATCCTGTTCGGGCTCAGCGGAGTGCCGCTGCCGCACGTGCTTCTCTGCCCGGTCGGAGTTGCAGCCGCCGTCGCCATTGTAGAAGATTAAATAACCCGAATCAAAGGCGGTAACCAAACCAAAGCGAGATACGGATCGTGCGGGGTCAACGATTTTGATTGAGGCGCTCAACAACAACCGGCACGCCTGAAAAACTATCCTGGGAGTATATCCTGTCTTTTCTTATCCGAATGAAAGAGGGGTTTGGCTTCCTAATATGGCGGCTCATTGGATATTTCACGTTGTGTACCACTAGCCAATGGCGAAGCTCGACGCAATGCGTTCTCTCAGTTTTAACTTTTGGGTTCACTTGGAATTATGACCAACATATGCCGAAACGGTCCGGAGTAGGCGGAGTCGACTAGGCGTTCAAAACCTCGGGCTTAGCGACTGACCATCATGGGCTGACCCCGGTTTGTTGAATCCGAGTGTCCCGGCGTCAATAACAAGCGCTGCCTGACTCCTCTGATAACGGCTGCTTTTGAAATCATTTTATTGTATCAATTCTCCCCGTTGTTGCTCGTGCACTATCAAAGACTGAGAAGACAACGATAACGACCATAGCACAGTGAAAATATAGTAATTAAATGTACAGATAGGATCCTACTAAGTAGTTTTGTACGGTTGTCCTGTGACATGCTCAGACTCTCGGCAGTGCTGAAAACAAACAAACTATTCTGCATAGAGAAAAGCTGAACAAAAGATGAAACTGAAATATGGAACCTCTTTGTTTTGAAGGCATCGAGATGGAGTTTCTAACATTTGGTTGAATTAAGAGGGAAATTCCTCATACATGAAAAGAAATGGGCTGACTAAGATCATGACACCCCAAATAGATATGTTAAAAACAGGAACGTTGTGGGAAATGTACATGTTTGGCTAAATAACATATATGCACAAAGTGTTTTTTTACTTAAATCGGTATATTTTTTTATATTATCTGGCTGTATCGCTGCTGTGATCCTTTGTCATAAGCTTGTGTGTAAAATGTTAGATTTCTAGGTCTTTGTGTGCTAAGTTATAACGATTTAACATCTCTAATTTTTAGCAGTAACAATGTGTTTATACATTCATTCATAGCATCTTAATGCGTTCCCTGTACTCATCCACATTGTATTACTGCTCTTTTTTCCCTTCAATGCATTCTCTTTTTTAACGCTGCTCATTCATTTCTGATTATAATAAAAAAAATATTTGACAATATAATGTTAAAGACCTTGTTAGATAAGAACATAGTTTGAGTTTGACAGTTAATCAGTCGTGAGTGTTATCGTTCATCACTTTGGTGAATCACGTTAAAGTATTCTACTTACCAAACGTGATCAGGCTGCAGATCCATCTCTCCTCAGCGGTCAACCCAGCAAGCTATGTAATAATAAATATGAATGAATAAATAAATGTCATGTGCCAGGGATTCACATCAGCACAGTCCAAAACCTGAGGCCACGCGACACAGAGACATTGAAGAGGTCACATATGACAGCGTGGGTCAGCCCTTACATTTCATGGGCCAATGGTGTGGAAGCATCAGTCAACACTGGAGTGATAACACAGCAAAATTCAACTTATTAATGTGCTTTTAATGTGTTCACATGTCAGAAGATTGCCTATTTAGATTCTATATTAATGTAAAACTGTTAAGATCTTCTGTGATAACATGCACGAGAAGCTAGACGTGTTCTTGTGTAAGATGTCTTGTAATTCACTTAACACGTTACTTTGTCATGTGACTCCACCTCTCTCACCAACACTTACACACTCTAGCTGTGACACTGTTACAAAGACCAACCAGCTATTAAACCGGTCCACAGCACACACATACTCTATATTGTCTCTATTCAAACAGGTCAGGACCGTTAGAGGCAGGATGAAAAGCTTATGAAATAATAATAATAGTAATATTCGGCATCTGATGAGAGGTAGTGCAAGAGCTTTCTTTTCTTTTGTCCATGCTTGCAGCCCTGCCGGAGCGAGGAGGCTGTTTGGAAAATAATCCCATCAAGGACGAAGAGTGTCTTCAATTCTCTCACAGACGACATCACATGAATGAATGTATAACATTTAGGAAGACTTAGCTGATGGTCTGATTATAAAGTTTTTCCTCTTGTCCTGTGCACCACAAGAGAAATAAATCGTTCCTATCATTATGAGTGTTGGAAAGTATCTGGAGATACATTATGTATCATGATACAGAGGTTACACTTCAGTATATTGTGGTATATTACGGTACTGTAAGCGAGACGTTCTGATTTTTAAAATCTGAATTCTAGGAAATCTGTCTTAGTGTAAAGAACACACCACCACATGCATACAATCAGAGTAAATTCAAAAAAATATAAATGTATGCAATCTGAACAGCGGGATCAGCATTTGCACTCATCACAATTCCTACAACATCCAACATCATAGCACTTCTTTCAGAGGGAACTATACTGAAAGGGCGCATATCATAGTATTACAGAGATCATCTTTATGTAAACTATTTATTAAAAATTGATAGTGTTTTATAGAATTGATACAGTATCACAAAACATAATATCGTGATACTTGATGTTTTTTTGTATTTTCTTACATTCTATTATGAAGATATCTCCACTACAACTTCTTATTGCACCATTTCATACTTTCTTAGCTTTTTTTGCAAAAGAAATGATAATATACTGACACTTTTATAGTTTCAACAATATAGTGTTTTATGTCAAACGTAATATAATGACAGAAGGAAACTTTATGAACACATGGCACAGCACCATTTATCTACGGAGATCCAAAGTATTAAATACATACTATGACCATTAAGTTGTTAACTTATTCAATACACTTTTAAAGCTCAGCTCATGATTATGAAATATTTTTCCATTTGGCATCTTTTCACTGAAACAGAGTTTATTGCAGCTTATTTTTTCTTTAATTTCAGCAGTTCCTATTTCAAAAAGACAAAAGTCTTTATATGTCAATCGTGACAGGGCACTTCTGATCGGGATGCCTTCTAGACGTCTCCCTTTAGAGATTTCCCAGTTGTCCGACTGGTAAGAGGCCCGGGGTAGACTCAGAACACGCTGGAGGGATTACATCTATCGTTTGGCCTGAACACCTCGGGGTTCTCCAGGAAGAGCTGGAAAGCGTTGCTGTAGTAATAATCATTTCAGCCACAAGAGGCTGAAGTACACCATGTTCTAAATAGCACTAAAAGCTGTCATGTTTTCTGCCAGGTGAGTTTAAGTTTTTCTATGCACTTTAAAAACAAGATACATACATTGTGTGTTATTTAAATTAAAACTCACCTGCAAGAACACACGTTTGTTTTATGTCCTATTTAGATATTTCAAACATGGGGTATGTACTTCAACCTCCACAGATGAAAAAAAAAGTAATTTAGAAAAAACTTTTTCTTTCACGTGGCAAACCTTTTTTCACTTGTTCTTAAGTCGTAAACACAGGAGAAAAAGCAATTTAGATCCGACTTAGAAAACCAGATTCTCTTTCTCACTTGCCTCTCAGGCTCCCTTACATTACCGAGTCAAATTATGTTTATTTGTGGAAGGTATGACAGGACTTTTAATGTCTCAGAAATTGTTTACCTTATTCACACATCATTTAAATTGACTCTGATGTGTTACCTGGAACTGGAATGGTGCCAGACTTTGGTGCCAGTTCTTACAGAGACGTTTTTTTCACTCTTTTGATGACATGAAAAAAAAACATGCACATTTAGAAAATAAATATGTGGAAGCATTTTTCTGTCAAAGGTGAAGCCACACAGATATGATGGGTTGTGGGACTTGCCATGGCCGCCTCCTTAACTTATATAGTGTCTCTAAAGTCTGGCACCAATGCAGAATTAGAATCAGGATGACGTAATGACCCCTCCTTCTTTTATAGGTTATTTGCTGTGTTACAGGAAGTTAGTGATGCTAACAAGAATTACTAAATGTATTTGGATATAAAACATAAAACATTGAATGTTAATATTATTTTGTTGTTCAATTTAATTGTATCAGTTGTGAACTAATTATTCAATGCACAATTGATACAATACACACAAAAAGCAGAGTTGGTTGTTAAATGTTAAATAGCGACAACTACTACATGACAGCAGTTATCTTAATTACAGTTACTGTTTATTATTATAGTTTTCACGACTCAAAATATAAAATATCGGTTGACAATAACAAAAATAGAATAACACTAGACCTATTCTGGAATTATTCTAGTATTTCTTTGAACAAAATCCCCAACAATCTTCGCTGACATACAGTATATACGACTTGTATTCTTAATTATAAAGTCCACCTTCTCTGTAAATCTCCCTGATGTCCTGAAATTATGCCAAATAACAAATAACAGATACAAAAACAGCAAGAGAGACAATGCACAGATTTGGAAATAGTTTATTAAGATAACTCTTTTTCACAAATTGAATTGCATTTTTCTGAATGTGTTGTTTTCCAAGCAGACAGGGACACTAGTGTACAGTAGCACATCACACAGTACTGGATCTATGGCTTTGTGTATATACAGTACATAGGCTGAGCTACTCAAGAGAACATTATTACTCCATCAGCACTGGAGCTTTTTCTTTTTTTGGTCATTATTACAAATGCTGTGGAAGCACAGGTCATGATGGAGGTCACAGCAGCAGCAGTGTTTCAGTAAAACAGGTCCACTACAATACTGCAAGTGCAGCAGCATCAAAGTGTGTTGAGTGAGGATATACATGTAACTGTCAAAGAGACATGTGAATGTATTGAGTTTATATGGTACCGTATGTGGTGCCTCAAGGTATCGTAGTTCGTCATGTAATGTCGTAAAGTAGCGGGCCACACCCAGAGTTGGCGTGGGCATATGACCGTGGCATTGTGGGTTGTTTGCTGGCGTAGAACAGAGAGGAGTGAACGACCCCAGGTTAAACTAATTCTGCATGTGGTCCAAGAGGTGCACATGGTAAAGTGTTCATTTGTACATGTATTTGTGTGTATTGTTGTTGACCTGCATTTGTGTTTACATATGTTGCATTTTTTGAGTTTGTAGTTTGTAGTTTTTGTCATTATTAATGTGCTATATGTGCTAGCCTGTTGGCAACGGACATTTGCCTGAGAGACTCCAGGAAGTGTTGGCAATTTATGTAAAAATGTTTGTTTTGTTTGTAATTTTCACAGTGTCTGCGATGCAGAAGAGAGAGAGAGAGAGAGAACGTGGAAAATAAAGTGCATCAATACATCAGTACGAAGCGTCGCCATTCTTGCTGGACCAGTGTAGCTACACTACATACTAATTAAATAAGCAGGCCACATATGCTTAGCTGCTATCATGTCGAATGGGCTCTAAACACACAGTAAGCACTTATTCAGTGTTCATGTGGATTCAGTCTGGATCTCGTCTCTTAGGCAAGAGAGACGTGTGATTACCCACTCATCTTAAGAACAGCACTTAGAGGCAATGAAGCATTTATTTGGGCAATAATGACACACAGTCAATTGGTAAGATGGCTGAAGTAGTTACATGTAGTTCATGTCTGACCTCAAAATAAAAAATAGAGGTGGCTCACAATTCTACATCCATCATGTGCCAATCTGCTGCTTTAAGGAACAGTGTGTAGGATTTAGGGGGATGTATAGGCAAAAATAGGATATGGTATTCATAACTATTAGTGTGAAACCCCCTGAAACTAAGAATAATTCTGTTTTCATAACTTGCAATGAGCTGTTTATCTAAATAACGAAGCGGAGTCCAACATGTTGCACCGCTAATGTTTTCACGCTAGCCCAGAACGGACAAACCAGACATTGGCTCTAGAGAGAGCTTTCCATGTTTTTACCTGAAGGCCACCTCAGTTCTCCAACAGGCGTAGAGAGGGGAGGGCTGAGCGGAGGAGTATTCAGTTCTACATCCTCACCGCTAAATGGCACTACCCACTCTCCCTTTAGTATCCAAAACCAGCGAGGTTATACAATAATAAGGTTATTACAGGCTTTCCGTTGTATGCCTCCGCTAACCAGTCAAGTTGCAGTTTACACCCGTGTCCGTCCAAAATGTCATCACTTTATCATTTTATCCTATGCAACATTTGTGGGAAATTGCCGTAATTAGCGTATGAATTCTTGAGTTATGGTGAAAAGGCGTGTTTTGTGAGGTCACAGTGATCTTTGACCACCAAATTGTAATCAGTTCATTCTTGAATTCAAGTGGACGTTGGTACTAAATTCAAACAAATTCCTGAGACATTCATGTGAATGGGACAGACGTAAGTACGTACAGATAGACGTGTTTAAGTCTGATGTTGTTTTGACCCATCCACTCACGACTTTCTCCCTACATCATCTCTGCATGTCACCTTACTTCCTCCTTTGCCACCGTCAATGACCACTAGAAGGCTTTGTTGCTTGAACCGAAACGTTGTTGCACTGAAACGACTCGTACTGTTGTTCTTGGGAGGACAGTCTCAAAAACACATTCCTGCACGTGACAATATGCGCACAATGGCAAAGTTTTACACCGTTGAAACGCAGCATTTATTGTATTCGTTCCAGAATGATTCTATCGATTGATTTCACTCCTTATAAGTTACTTTCAGACAATCGTAACAAGCGATGCCAAGCGTTGCAGCTACGTGGCAATACACAGGAACAATGGTGGATCACCTTGTTGCTCTTTGATACAACAATAAAAAACATACTCAGAAATTGTCAGTTTGGGGTAACAGAGGACCGTATCTCTAATTTCTTTTAAATAGATACAAATAGGTACACAGGTGCTGGTGGCAGTGCTTGTGTACTATTAACAAGATTCAAAACTCTCAACTGTTGTTTTTCTGCCGCATTGGTCTCTGTGGATTCTTTGACTGTAGACTATAAAAGCCTCTGTAAGCTGCACAGTGGGTCTGGAATAGTCTCTCCCTTGTCCACACACACACACACACACACACACACACACACACACACACACACACACACACACACACACACACACACGCACTTCTTTCCAAAACAGGCAGTGTGAATAATAAAATGGTTCTTGTCACATCACTAGGACATATTTGTGGTGTGAACCTTTATGAATTAACTGGCTGGGGGGACTTTCTTAAATTTAACTATGGAAGACGTTATTTTATCGATGTGTCATATTTTGCCAGCAGATTTTTTTTTAAATTTGCTTGTGATGCGCTCTATGTTAAAATGCCTTATATCTAAGATTGATGCAAATATGTTATTAGTTTTGCAGGTATTTGGTCATAAACCAAAGGATTGAAAATATAATTTAAAGTTTACCTGCTTATGAAAAAAAGGGAACACCAAAGTCATTAGGATTCATTGGGCACCGTGCACATCTGTACCAGATTTCATGATATCCATTGAAAAGATGTTGAGACATTTCATTCAAGACCAATAATGTCAACCTTACAGTGGCGCTCAAAGTTATTAAAATTCATCCTCTCAATAGCGTTCAACGTCTGTACAGCATGACACAGAAATCCATCCAATATTTGTCGAGATATTTCACTCTTGAACAAAAAAAACCTCACCGACCAACATTGCCATCCACAGGACCGAGCCGTTAGCATGGCTAAAAATAGCATTAATAGAAAGCGTTATCATTAGAAAAAGTTGGAATTTGACATGAATCAAAGAATCAGATATGATTCTTATTGGGTGCTTGGCAGATGCCCCTCTACGATTTGTGCATTACATTTAAACAGCAATTCAATGACAATAATTACAATTGTAATTTTAAAAATTGTCTTGGTATGTATGATATATACTCATATCACATATCTGAAAGGACCCTGATGGTATCACTGAAAGACAGATCATTTTATTTTAATAACTCCAATTACTACACAGCTCGGTTCAAGTCCAACCAATAAACTAGGACATACTATTGATTGGTAAAAATGCTTGCTGATACCGTGTTATTTTAAAGCCTTCTTCATATTCCTGTTGAATAATTTGATTATAAAAGTGCTTGTTAAAATGTTTCTCTGAGAAACATCTTGGAATGAGGAACCAAAGTGAAACCTTACAGCTGGATCTTCAAGACCGATGTTTCATATTTCTAAACCAAAAACAAAAAGGTGAAAAACTCCACCGCCCTGTCCACACTGCTGACAGTTGATTGCTGTATTTATGTTGGTGCATATAATTTACTAACTCAAAAAAGTGGATTAGTGTTAAGTCACTCTTTAATGGAGTATTCTGGCAGTTTATCACATCAAAGCAAGTTCTTAAACAGGGAGACGCTAGTAGGCAGTGGCGGCGAGCTAAAGACAGACGGGTGCTCTGTATGAATGAGGCACCCTAAGGTAGGGCTGAACAATTAATTGCGTTCAATTAAACACAATTTTCAAATGGCAAAAGCTAGGATTTAAATATTTTAAATATCTTTTTTAATGCTACACAATTTAACTAATCAGAGGGTCGGAAAAACCGGACCTTCTTGGCTTCACGTGCTGCCCTACACTGAGAGTAGTGCAAGCTTTGATGCTCACAGTACCACCGTGTGAAAATGGCCACGGATGGGTTTAAGAGCAATCCACATGTTTACACATTGTTGCAAAGAGAGAGATGGTGGACGCACTTAGAGCAGACTGGTGTTGGCGATCGGAGCAGAGAGGAAATAAGCAGTAAAGTTGTCAAGTAGCAGTAACAGTGTACAGTGTAGGTTTCCCTTTGTCCATGAATGAATGCTGCAGCTTCTCAAGTAGAGTCCCTGTGTCTTGCTTCCTGGCTGCTGGGTAAAATGAAGCGGGTCAGCCCCAAAGGGAGCATCAATAAAGTCTCCCTGTTGCTTCCCAACCGAAATCTGGAAGCTGAAGCAGGAACGGTGAGCATGTTTACAACAAAGGCCTTGAGTTATTTTTAGAGGTACAGCCATAGTCATTTGTTAGTGTAACTGAATAGAGATCTATAATACATGTTTCCTTGTTCATCTATAAATGTTCATACCAGGCCTGTGGTTAATGTCATCTCATCTCATCTTCAACTGCTTATCTGGGATCGGGTCGCGGGGGCAACAGCTCCAGCAGGGGACCCCAAACTTCCTTTTCCCGGGCCACATCAGCCAGCTCTGACTGGGGGATCCCGAGGCGCTCCCAGGCCAGTTTGGAGATATAGTTCCTCCACCGGGTCCTGGGCCTCCCTCGGGGTCTCCTCCCAACTGGTTGTGCCTGGAACACCTCCCTAGAGAGGCACCCAGGTGCCATCCTTACCAGATGCCCGAACCACCTCAACTGGCTCCTTTCCACGTAAAGGAGCAGCGGCTCTACTCCGAGTCCCTCACGGATGACCGAACTTCTCACCCTATCTCTAAGGGAGATGCCAGCCACCCTCCTGAGGAAACCCATTTCAGCCGCTTGTACCCGCGATCTAATTCTTTTGGTCATGACCCAGTCCACATGACCATAGGTGAGGGTAGGAACGAAGATTGCCTGGTAGATAGAGAGCTTTGCCTTGGGGCTCAGCTCTCTTTTCGTCACAACGGTGCGGTAGAGCGACTGCAATACCGCCCCAGCTGCTCCGATTCTCCGGCCAATCTCACGTTCCATTGTTCCCTCACTCGCGAACAAGACCCCGAGGTACTTGAACTCCTTCACTTGGGGTAAGGACTCATTCCCTACCCGGAGTGGGCAATCCACCGGTTTCCTGCTGAGAACCATGGCCTCAGATTTAGAGGTGCTGATCCTCATCCGAACCGCTTCACACTCGGCTGCAAACCAATCCAGTGAGTGCTGGAGGTCACAGCCCGATGAAGACATCAGGACCACATCATCTGCAAACAGCAGCGATGCAATTCTCAGCCCACCGAACTGTAAACACTCCTCCCCACGACACCATGAATACCACAAACAGGATTGGTGACAAAGCGCAGCCCTGGCAGAGGCCAACCCTCACCGGAAACGAGTCCGACTTACTGCCGAGAACCCGGACACAGCTCTCGCTTTGGGCGTACAGGGATTGGATAGCCCCCAGAAGTGGCCCCCTCACCCCATACTCCTGCAGCACCTCCCACAGTATCTCCCTGCGGACCCGGTCATACACCTTCTCCAGGTCCACAAAACACATGTAGACCGGATGGGCGTATTCCCAAGCCCCCTCCAGGATCCTTGCGAGAGTGAAGAGCTGGTCCGTTGTTCCACGGCCAGGACGGAATCCGCATTGTTCCTCTTCAATCCGAGGTTCGACTATCGGCCGAACCCTCCTTTCCAGCACCTTGGAGTAGACTTTACCAGGGAGGCTGAGTAGTGTGATACCGCGGTAATTGGCACACACCCTCTGGTCCCCCATTTTGAACAGGGGAACCACCACCCCGGTCTGCCACTCCCTAGGCACCGTCCCAGACCTCCACACAATGTTGAAGAGATGTGTCATCCAAGACAACCCCTCCACACCCAGTGCCTTCAGCATTTCTGGACGGATCTCATCAATCCCTGGGGCTTTGCCACTGTGGAGTTGTTTGACTACCTCAGTGACTTCCACCAGGGAAATTGATGATGCTCCCCCATCAGCCTCCAGCTCTGCCTCTACAATAGAGGGCGTATTAGTCGGATTCAGGAGTTCCTCAAAGTGCTCCTTCCACTGTCCGATTACCACCTCAGTTGAAGTCAACAGAGTCTGTATATAATATAATACTGTATAATATTAGGCTTGGTTAAACCAGCAACCAACTCGTCAAATTTTTAAGTCAAGATGTCCATTTCTGACTTCTGTCTTTTAGACTGTCTCTGTCTCTGCTATCAACCCTAGAGCTGAGAATCACACCACAATACTGTCTTCATACCAGCTAACATGTGTCCGTACCAAGTATCAAAAAGCATCACATTGTTAAGACAACATTTGAGAACTTCTTTTGATAAATTAACCAAAAATAGTTTTTTTATGAAAAAAAGTTTTCAAAGCAAGGTATTAAAATGATGGACTCCAGTTAGCATTAGTATCATAGGGACACACGTGCTCCACCAAAAGCTGCGTTCAGACTGAATGAGAACAGCAGGTCTGCATATAAAGTCAAAGTGAAGACGTCAGAGGACAGGAACACAAATTGAGGCAAAGTCCATGTGAGTTAGAAAAGTTTCAAATTGAGTTATAAATACACACTTATTCACCTAGGTGTCATGATTCCAATTCATAAATGCATTGCTGAGAAAAAGAAAAGAAACATGTACTAAACAAGCTGGAGTTCTTGGTGAGTTTTGAAATTGTGCAAGTTATTTAGCAATGTGGACAAACTATCTAGCTCCAGCTAACATCTATATGGGTACATTGTAGCTAAGAAAACAAAATCTAATTTGTGATTAAAGCAAGACTGAACACTTTGTGTTCAACCTGAACATAGAGTACCACCAAATATTAAGATGTCAGTTATTTTCTGCATGTGTCATCAAAACACTCTTTTCTCTTTCTCTTTGTTAGTACCAACCTGGCAGGGCCAGCCAGGCCAGCGTTCAGTCCATTTGATCCATATAGAGTATATACTCTATATAAAACACTCCAATATCTTTCTAGTTCTGAACTGCTCTTTGTTCAGTTAGTGAGCATGTGAGAATAAAACAGCTGTGAGTGTACACACCAAGGAGGCAGCATGACATGGAACAGTATGACAGACTGTTTTACTGCCTCTTGTTGCCCCCATAAACTCAAGGCAAGGCAAGTGTGTGTGTGTGTGTGTGTGTGTGTGTGTGTGTGTGTGTGTGTGTACATACATATACACGGTCGTGGATGTGTGTATTTTGTATAGAACCCTAGGCCAAAGTGTAGTCGAACTGGCCCTTCTCCAGACCATCGAGGCCCTCAGCCCAGGTGGAGGTCGGCATGCTCCGGTAGGGGTCCAGCAGGATACGGAAGCACCGCACAATGAGGATGAGGAGAAAGACGAAGAGGAAGATGACCAAGGCAAAAGTTGTCTTCTGCTCCAGGGACATGGCAGCGATGGTCGAATCCGACGAGGAGGATGAGGAGAGGGTGACTAAGTGTCCCCCGGCGGAGTGCAGCAGAGAGGAGAAGGCAGAGGTGAAGGGCTCTCCCTCCATCATCCAGGGGGAGCGGTGTGTGGCGGGGGCGGGACAGTGACACTGCAGCTCCCACAGGGGGGCGCCGTGGCATCGTCTTCACACCGGCCCCGCCCAGCCCCTTCGGATGAACCTCATCATCTAGAGAGACGGAGCACCAAAGCACAGCTCTTAATGGATCACTGCCACCTTCATGGCAAAATGTTCACTTATTTCTTTTCAAAACATTATTAGTAATTAAGGGCATCTGAAGGAAAAAAAAGTGATTATATTAGGAAAATAATCATTTTTTCCATTTGTGTAAAATGAAAATTGACAGAGTGGATGAGGAAATCTAAAGAAATGACTGACAGATACTTAAAGCATTTTATCTGATGATAACATGATAAAGTACACTCGATGGTGTACCACATGCTCAGACTAGAGTAAAGAGTTTGAGCACAGAAAAACCTAAAGGGGAAGCACTTTGAGAATACATAAGGCGCTGAGAAAGATAATAGAGCTCATTCCTATTTAACTTTTAATTTGAAATTCATGACACAAAGAGTCCAAATCAAATTGAATGATGACATTTACACCCCGGTTTGAAAGAGATATCTGTAGGTATTCATTCTCTCCATGGTGTGATTTCACTGTGAGATATGGAGGACACAATCCACAGTCCCTGTTCACAGTACAAATACATTCTAAAGACCAGCTAAAGCTGATATGGGATGTTACCTTCCACAGTTAGTCTTTTTAGTAAAGAGTTCCCTGTTTCTGTTCCCATGGAAAGATAGATTAGCAGAAATCTTTCAGGTTGACATTTTTTTAGTAAATTTATGCAGAACCTTTCCTGAAAATTAACATTTTAAAAGATACTGGATTTGACATGTTTTAAGTCATGAGGGCAAAAAATATTCTTAAAATTTTTTTTTCCCCCAACAATGTGTCATATGCAGGTGGCAACCTCCGGTTCTGCCGAGTGAAGTGTCCTAAAGCTGCATTCTCTCTAATGTCCATCAGGGGGCGACTCCTCTGGTTGTATAGAAGTCTATGAGAAAATGACTCTACTTCTCTCTTGATTTATTACCTCAGTAAACATTGTAAAAATGAGTTTATGGTCTCAATCTCTAGTTTCAAGTCTTCTTCAATACAGCATGATATTCATTTAGTAAATGATGGTCCATTTAGAGTCAGATAGACCATAAAGCAGGGTAAGCCAGTGTTTTGAGACTGATGTCTCCTAGCATTAAACATCTCCTCTCCTGCAGGGCTCAGCTGCATGTCTGTGCCTAATTCAGCCTCTAGAGGCCGCCGCTCAACCCTTTCGTTTCGAGCCGAGATGGGTTGCATTGGAACACATTACCGTTTTATTATAAGTTTATTATAGAAAATATATTTTGAGAATGGACAGGCATTGCCAATCACAGCTGGTGAGTGGAGCAACAGTCCCAAACTCATTGTCTTGTTCAATCTCCCCCCCTCTTCTGTCTCTGACGCTTCCTCTCTCTTGTCTTTCTGTAGCTGCATCCAAAATTCCGGGGATGCGTCCCCTGAAGGACACGGCCCAAAAGGGTGTGCATGTCCTTCACAGGACCTGACAGCCAGGCTGAATAATAGATTCAAATAGCTTCACGGACATGCATTCAGGGGCTCCAGTTCTATCCAATTTAATCAACAGTATGTTGATAAACTAAAATAAAAAAAGAAATAAGCTGAAATGATATTCTGTTATTATGGCAGAAAATGTTTGACAACAAGTCCTTCATTTTTTTTTACATTTTATTGGCTTGAGCATTTCGCCGTCTACACTTCAGCAGCTGTTTGGAACAACATGACATCACACTTCTGTCCATCCTGATAGAGGATCCTCCTCTGTTGCTCTCTGAGGTTTCTTTCTCTTTTCTCCCCGTTAAAGGTTTTTTGGGTTCCGATGTGAGGGTCCTGGGACAGAGGATGTCGTATGCGTACAGATTGTAAAAGTCAACGAAATGGATTGTCCAACAGGGCTATTTCCTGTCTAGAGCCAAAAGACAGATTGGGTTATTTACAACGTCCACTTCTTAGATACAGTCTTTGTGTTTACGCCACGGTTTGTTTGAATAGTTTAAAGTCAAGAGCCTTCAAATGTTCTTGAGGGAGGACCCCTTAAACCCAATATCTCTTAGTATATTTAATTCACTGTAGAAATTCAGAATGTGTCTCTTAAGATAAGATTAAAAAATAATGTAAGATCATCCTGACCGAGACCCTGCTCCTAAAACCAGGATGAATAGCTCACACTCAGCTCTGCATGCTCACCTGTCTGTCTGTCTGGATCTGATTCCAGGCTGAAGGCATATACGATATATTATAGATTATATCATAAAGGCTACAAATAACACAGAAAGCTCTTTAAATATACAAACATACCACCTCAACTCTATAATGTTATTGTAGTTTTATAGGACCACTATAGAAGATGCATAGCTGAAGTATAATAATATAACAATAAGATCACAACCGATGAGGACTGACAAAGAAAGCTCAAACATCCTCAAATAAATAATACATAATTAGCAATAAGATGAGAGATATAACAGACAGCTGAATCGCATGCTAACACGTGAATAAGTGGAGTACTGGCACTTGTATTTTGTACACTTCAAGTACTGACAATCTGTGCAACAAGATGTCCTGCTGGACTAATTCATAGCACTGCAACAGCAACATAAATGGATCAAGCAGCGTGTGCAGCCATAAAGACTGTATCCGGGCTATACAGTCTCTGATCACTGACACGTTATGATTGTATAAAAGAGATTCATCTGATGCCGCTTCGTTACGGTGCAGCAGAAAACACACCACCACGACACAGCCCTGGTCTGAAGGTGAAGGGGGGGGGGGGGGGGGGGGGGGGGGGGGTGGTAAAGTGAAGTTGGCAGCAGGGATCAATCTGTCAAAGACGCCGTTTTACTTACATTAATCCACGTGCAACTATACTCATTCACACGTGACAGAAGTGAACCATCACGCATGGTAAAAGCCGTCACACGTTCACATCACTCAACAAGTGCAAAGTGACCAACCACATACACACACACACACACACACACACACACACACACACACACAGACACACACGTCTGCGTCTCTGCGCTTTGACGCGTACCTTTGTCTGTCAGTGGGCATGTGGGATCCATGTCCGGATTCACAAAGGAGACCAGAGGGCTTGGCCCATTCTACCTTCACCTCTGTCCGCTTCACTGTCGGCAGCGTCGCATCTGCGACACGCGGATGAAACGCAGTGAGGAGGATGGGGGTGGGGGTGATAGAAAGACGTGCTCCGCGTGTGTCGATGGCCGACGAGAGGCGTCCCAGGCCGAGGTGCTCTGCGGCTTCACAGCCCGCAGAGGTGCATCCCGGCCCCGCTGGGAGGTAGGGGCGGAACCGCCCGGTCCACATCACAACCGGCTCTGCCTCTATACTTTATACAGTGTAAGATACCTCAGCTGCTTTCATTCAAAAAGTTCAAAATAATCACTCATAGACGAAATATTGTGCCGAGGTGATTCTCTCTCTTTCTCTCTCTCTCTCTCTCTCTCTCTCTCTCTCTCTCTCTCTCTCTCTCTCTCTCTCTCTCTCTCTCTCTATATATATATATATAGACAGTCAGGTCCATAAGTATTTGGACTGTGACACATTTTTTTCTAAATTTGCTTATTTACACAACCCCAGTGGATTTTAAACTGATCAGTCAATATGTGGTTGAAGTGTAGACTTTCAGCTTTAATTCAATGACCGTTTAGGAATTACAGCCACTTCTACACAGTCATCCCCATTTTCAGAGGCTCAAAAGTAATTGGACAAACTAACATAATTGTGAATATAATCATTATTTTTAATACTTTGAGGAAAATCCTTTGCAGTAAATGACTGCCTGAAGTCTGGCTCCATGAACATCACCAAACGGTGAGTTTCCTCCCTTGAGATGCTTTGCCAGACCTTCTACTGCAGCTTCCTTCAGCTGCTGCCTGTTTGTGGGTCTTTCTGCTTCAGTTTTATCTTCAGTAAGTGAAAAGTTGCTCACTTGTTGTTGATATCAGGTGACTGACTTGGCCACTGAAGAATATTCCATTCCTTTGCCTTGAGAAGGGGTTTTTCTTCATCATAACATTTTGAGCTCAGTGTATTCAAAACTACAATTCAAACACAGGACAGTAAGACCGGAGTGAGAAAGGGCCCCAAATAATTCACGCCATGCTGATCCCATTAATTGTTTTAGTCATCATGAATTAGTTTGAACTCCTTTTTGTAATCATCAGGCAGTATGTACCTTAAATTGACAGTGTGCAGGATTTGGTGGCATCTAATGGTTAGACTGCAACTCAAGTCATCTCTATTTCCAAAACCTCAGAAATATGAGCAAACGAGTGCAGCGGTAACTCCATCTTCATAATAACACCATGTTAGGATCAGCGGTAAACAGACGGCTGCTGGCGGTGTACCACGGTTTTGCACTCTGTGGCTCACGTTACCGCAGTTTCACAAGCTAGGAGAACAACAGCGGCCTTCAGGTAAAAACCACAGAGCGTATAAGAAGTGGATGTAGTCATCGTGACGTCACCCGTTGGTTTGTGGACTGACGTTTTAAAACCTCTAGTTCGGCATCTTGCATTACTACCGTCGTCATGTTGAGGAGTGACGTAGAGACAGCATACACAGATTTTGGTAGCGACATCATCCTGTCAATCAAAGTAAGCACCGCCCTAAAGCATACCCTGCTTTATGGTCTGTTTGACTCTAAATGGATCATAAGTTACTAAATGCACATCATGCTGTATTGAAGAGACTTGAAACTAGAGATTGAGACCATAAACTCATGTTTACAATGTTTACTGAGGTAATAAATCAAGAGAGAAGTAGAGTCATTTTCTCATAGACTTCTATACAACCAGAGGAGTCGCCCCCTGGTGGCCAGGAGAGATAATTTAGGTTTTAAGACACTTCTTCATCGGCTTCAGTCGGCAGAACCAGAGTTTGCCTTCTGGTAAAAACGTGAGAGGTTCTCTCTAGAGCCAGAGTTTGGTTTGTCCGTTCTGGGCTACCATAGAAACACAGAAGAGCAACATGGTGGACTCAGTAAAGAGGACCCGCTCCTTATGAAGGGCTCATTCTAAGCGATTCTTTGTCTCAGGTGATTATACATTAAGGTAAACATAGTTATGAATATTATGTTTCATTTCTGCCGATAGATCCCCCAAAATGCTACACATTGAAACTAGGATGTGTGATGTACATACAGTGCAAGAAAATTAGAAATATGCTCAATCCATATTCTAGTTTATTTTTTAAAAAGTCATGTAAAAGCAATCTGCGGGCTGCAGTTGGCCCACGGGCCGTAGTTTGGCCACCTCAACTCTTTTACATGTTCTACTTTAGAATGTCCCCATCCAGGTTACTAAAACCCAAACATTCTCTTTACATTAACCTGCTTAAAAAGTTCACGTGGAACATAAATGTAGCATTGAAAGGGATTCATTTTATTTGTGTAAAAGGCACATTTAGAGGAAACAACATACACAGAACGTTCCTTCACCTCAAACTTCATAAACAGTATTTAGGCTACTGAGTGAGTGACGTCTGTTTCTGACAGTGTGCTAACTGCCTGAAGGAGCAGAACATAAATGATTGTATCCTTCTTATCCAATCACAGGCTACCATTATCATCCTGCTACAATTACTCAGCATCCCTAATGCATACATACAACGGGAACGATGTGCAAATATCTTGAAATAAAACAAGCAAGAATCAATGAATGCTTAAAACTAATACAGTACATATAACACACATATAGCCCATCAGACCAAGCTGTGTCCCAGTTGCACACTATATACCGATTCTAAATGGATTGACACTAAATGAAGGATATGAAGAAGGAGCAGCATGCAGACGTCAGAGTGAGGAGCTGAAGGCAATGCTGTGTTAGGAACAAAGCAGTAATGACGACGCATTGCGTCCAACTACAGAGATTACTTCTACCATTTAGACCGGATCAAAAGCTTCAAAACAATAAACCAGTTTCAGCACAAGTGCTTCATATCGAGTCAGTGTTTTAGTCTCAGGGCCCCAAAAATCTAAATCTAGTTTCAATACCTTTATTATTTCATTATTTTACAGTTTGCATATTAACAAATTAATTTGCGTTTAATCAAATTACCACACAGCTAATTATTACATGAATTTGGCATAGACAATAACCGTAGGAATAGGTTAACAGGGGCCCGGCTGCTCATTTTAGCCCTAGGGCCCTCTAGCCATGGCTGAGGGACATTTTCCTCAAACAAAAAAAGTAGAAGTTATTTACAGCAAGAAATAAAAACAAGATCCTTAGAATAACATTTATACCAGCTATCTAAAGGGGACATATCACGCTCATACTTGTATTTTGGGTTTCTACTAGAACAGGTTTACAATCTTTGATTAACCTTTTTTTTTATTTTCATACCGTCTGTCTGAATATACCTTTATTCACCCTGTCTGAAACACGCAGTCTGCTCTGATTGGCTTGCGAGAAGAAAAATGGTGCTCCTGGTTGTTAGTTCAGTTTGTGGGTCGGTTGTCACTCCAGATACCCAAAATGTGTATTCACAAGCACTGAGAACATTTTTCACAATATGCACCCTTTAAGGTTTTGAAACGTAGACCTGGCAGTAGTGTCAGGATATCAGCAAACACCTTGCATCATTTCCTGTACAAACACAGTGTCATGAACACAAACTGCCACAATAGCTCACTGCCAACTTTAGTACAAAATAGAGTTACAGGTTAGGCCGCGATCACACCGTGACACGCCACAACAGCCGCTTCCAAAAACGCCTCTAAAGCGCGTCAGGAAAAACCACTGATGAGCCTGAGGAGCGGAGGTTAAAAAAAGGATTCAAGCAGATGTTGAGCTCTTGCTGTGGAATGAGAAGAGGGACTGGACTCTGAGCCCGGCGCTGAACAATGTAGAATACTTTTTTTATGCACGTCTAATAATACGCCAGAGGAGCGCACACCAGGTCAATAGAAAAACAATGGTTCTGCAGGCGACGCGTTTCTCGGTGTAATCGGGGCCTTACAGAATATAATGAGGACGTCACAGGTCCACTCAGTACCTAGCATCCATGGGCCAACCTAAGGCCCACATTATATTCAGAGGAATTGGGTCAGGGTTTTTTCTACATGTCTCTACAAGTGTTGGTGTGTTCAGGTCTGTAGAATTAGTAGTGAACTGTTGGATCTGTGATGAACACAACCGGGACACAGTCCATGTGAAGTCTCTACAATAACTATGAGCATTCAGAAACAAAAAGGAGAAAACTAGATGTGTGTTAAGGTTGTTGATATGAAAATACACGAGGTGTAATCTTTAATCTTTAGGGAGGGTGACGAGATTCTTTGAAGCCCGAGCAGGCGAGTATTGACCTGATATCTGACGGCCTTAACCCTGCCGACGTGTTGGAATGTCAGGAAACATCTGTGAGCAGAAACGGTAACATCTTCAAAAGAAATGTGCATTTGGCTTTTGCCCTGCAAGGACAGACGGAGGATGCATGGGGAGACACAAGGAACCCTGCTGTCCCATCAGCCGGTTTCTTCCTCTGGCGCGTCTCCACCTCCTCCCAGTACGTGACCGACACCGGAACCGCTCGGCCTCACACAGTCCTGGGTGGCAGCTGCTGTTTGTAGATTCCAGCCAGAGCTTTGGCAGCGCTCTGGATCATTTGCCGCTGGGTCATGCCTGTCACGGCCTGGTGCCAGTCTGTTCTGTTGATGTTGGGGACGCTGCGCTCCAGAACCTCGCCCACTGTAACAATGAGACCTGACCAGCGCAGGCTGTAGTCAGGAGGGGTCAGGGACTGAGCCTGCACAGCAGAGGAAACACAAACAGTGGAGTGAGTTGCTGGAGGTATACAAGTGAGTGATATTGAGGAAAACCAAGCTGCAACTACAGTGGTTGAACACTTCAGTGCAGTGACGTGCGGTGAGGTTCGTGGCTGGTGAGGCACTGACACTACATAAGTCAGATTTACAAATATATGAATCCAATAGAGAAGCTTAAATCACCATTCAATTGGCAGCTTGCACATTGACTACTGGTTGTTTTTCATATCAGCATTATTTGCATTACTTACTTACACACACACACACACACACACACACACACACACACACACACACACACACACACACACACACACACACACACACACACACACACACACACAATTCCACCGGGAACGTGTGCGCCGCGATCCGCCCCACTGGGAGCGTTTCAGAAGCGGAGCGCTCGCAGGCGCCACTCGCGAACATCGTGAGATTCCGCGATAATCTGTGTAACAATCACGGATGTATAAAGAGAACAACAAACACATAAAAGGTTACTTTACCTGTCCGACGTTGAATTGCTGTTGATTTGTTCATATTTCTTAGTTTTTTGAGACATTTTTAAGCTTGAATATAGAATCTTACATTTGTGTGGTCAAAGCAAAATATAAGAAGAGAAGTGTAGAAGAAGAGCAACGACAGAACAAGCATAAACCCGACCCGTGGGCTCTCGCACGCCCTCTTCTTTGAGGCAGAGGTACTGTTTGCCTCCCCTCTGTGCTTTTTCACTGCGGTTTCTGTCAGATCAGCAACACTAAATATGTTCTACACATACGTGAAATACATTACCTATTCTATGGAAAGAAAGGACATATAATAAAAGTGTCTACAAATATTACAGTGGTGACAAACAATGAGAAAGCAAAAGGCACGCGCTCAACCCAGTTTGTGAAGGATTGCGCAATCTGAGGTGAGGCACAGCTCGTCGCTGCCTCACCTCACGTGTCTCCTCTGTTTGAACAGGACATGCGCTAATTCAGTGATTTTGATTATAATGCTTGGAATCATACAGAAATTACATTTATAGCACAGATCAGTAGAGAAATATCAATATTTATTTTAGCATTATTTGTTTTTTACTTGTCATGACGACGACGACGACGACGACAGGTGAGGCTCTGCCTCCCCTGACAGCACGTCCCTGCTTCAGCGGTACCACTAATGGATCGATGTCAGCAGGAAGATAATTCAGAGTACACTGTTCCTTTAGTGAGCTGGGAGGCTCAAGAGGATTTAGATAATAGATGGATGGAGGTCTGAAATTACTTATAGCTAATAATACCACATGTTTCAAAGTGTACAACCATCTATTAGGGCCAATGTTAAGGGAACAAAAAGGTGGAAATCTGAGATTGTTCCCCAATAACAACCCTATTATTATTATCATCATCATCATCATCATCATCATCATCATCATCATCATCATCATCATCATCAGAGACATTAGATTATTGAATGAGACACGGTGCTGATCTGTACCTGTTGGACATGATCCAGAGCCAGAGGAGTTGCCTGAGTGAAGACGTCAATGTGAATGCTGTGACCGGGGTCCTCCAGGATCAGACAGCCGATGTCAAACCACCTTGACACAAGAAAAGGATTCTGATTTTAATGTCTGCATTCATCATCATGTCCTCCCACTGAATTGATTTTATCCATTTATTCAGAGGAGCTGCTGAACACATGACTCCGTATCACATGAAGTGCTCCTGAGTATTTCACCCTCAGTAGTCATATCAACACAGCTGTTTGTTTTAGCTAAATAACAAAACACTGAAGGAGTGCAAAATAGGGTGCATAGACTTATACTCCCTTTATGGGGGAGCAGTTCATTATATCCACCGATATGACGCCATCTAATCAAATCCCTGAGGTATTGGCAGATATAATATATTACAAGCTGATTATAAGTCACTATAAAGTGGCCATCGTCAAGTTAAAGAGAAGATTCCCAGACTTTCAATCTTATCTTTCTTCATACTCTGCAGATCCGTAGTGTGAAAAACACGAGCAGATGTTACCGATGTCTTTGGGGTGCAGCAGCAAAATCTGTTCTTTCTGCCTCCAGTGACATCACAGTGACGTCGTTGGAGGCCAGTAGAACTACAGAGTGCTACTTCAGCTTTGGCACGCTTCCAATTCAAAAACGTCCTTGTTCTCTTCGCTCGTATTGCAGTTATGTTGTCAACAGCGCAAACAGCATCCCAAAATAAGCGTGCAGAGGATGATTTTTACATTTGACAGTGTGTTGGCAGCAGCAGACCCTCCAGGACCTGGTGGTGTGTTTGGGGTTCAGAGGGTAAACCAATAATGAGCACTTAGAGTGACTTATATTCACATTATCAAAAGATTATAATGTATTACAACTATGGGAAATATAATACACTAGGGTTCTTGCAAGTGAGTGACCAGCTGTTATGAAGTTACTGTATACGTCATTGTAAAAGGCTTGATAATGTGTTATAATTATTGTTAGAAAGTGGTGTGGATATTTATGAGTGCTTACAACTATTATTACTTAGTGCTTTACGTAGATTTAATGCATTATAAGTACGTTCATAATGCATTATATATGTGTGTGTGTCAGAGGTTTTGTTCTTACCTGTCGGGAAAGAGCTCAGCAATAAAGTTTTCCAAAGAGACCACTGGCTGCTTCTCGTGGATCACACCGGCTCGACGCAGGCTGTCGATGCGCTCCTGAGCCCCCTACACACACACACACACACACACACACACACACACACACACACACACACACACACACACACACACACACACACACACACACACACACACAGTATTTAAAATAGAACACTGGAATTGTCAGCCAATGGAAGTCTGCGGCTGAAACGCATAGTTGATTAATTTAATAGTTAATCAAAAGAAAATCAATCAGCAACAACTGTGGAATTTTGATAATACATTTTTTGGTTCCAGTTTCTCAAATGTGAAGAATCTGTTGCACTGAACACACGGACACCTCGCCCTGTTTGGGAGCATCTCTGGATAAAGCAGAACGTAACATTTCCTCTTCAAATTACAACTATTCTCAAAATATCGGGACCGTTTTCTCGTAACATTATGACTGAATTCTCTAAATCTAAAATAGAAATGATCTTACAACATGCGGAATCATTTCCAAACGTTTTGTGCAGAACTGATCCTTCTGCCTTCTCTGTTACTTTAATGCACAACTTTGTATTTCTTAAGAAGCAGGTTGGAGAAGCAGCAGTGAACTGACCTTGACACCGGCTGCGTAGCCCACAGGCTGCGGGGCGATGTTGGACTGACCGGGCTCTCCGGTGACCAAGGCCATCCCAAAAACCTCCTGGAAGGCGTCTCTGACTGCCTCCACATTGACCTCCTTATCTGAAGTCACCACTATGTCGATGTCCCCGCCAGACTCTGGAGAGCAACAATACAAACGTGCATCAGAGTATTTTATCATGAGGGTAATGCAGTGGTAAGGAGAGAGAGCAGGCCGACTCACTGATGTATGGAGCCATGCCGGGATCCAGAGTGGTGATCATGGACTCCACAGAGTGCTTGGTTTTGTCCAGGACCGTCTTCACCACAGGGTTACCTGCTACTCCCTGAGGACACGCAGACAGAACACAGGACGTGATGGTCAGAGCGCTGAGCAGGGCCTGATTAATGAAACATCTCAGTCACTGCTGCTGGGACACATTCATTCAGATCAACACATTTTCACACAGTTCACAATTCTTATTTCTTTTAAAGGTGACATATGCAACATGCACTTGTTCGTGGCTTTGTAAAATAAATGTGTATAAGAATAGAGCGTGCTCTCTCTTTCTCTCCCGCCCCACCGATCAGTGAAATGTGTGGACTAACGACTTACTGCAGGCAGGACATGATGTCCTAAGGGGTTCATGTGCAACAGGACCACCCCCGCCCACGCAGTACCTGCTGGCTCTACTGCTTTAAAACATCAGTCCACAAACCAATGGGTGGTGTCACGATGACCATTAGCTATGTAAAGATATAGTGGAGTATTGCAATGAAGTCATTCTGCCTCTGTGCGTGTTGTAATCCGGTTACAGCTGATAATGCTGACAGCGTCGTCGCCCACACCCTCTGGTCTGCAAAGGGCTTTAAAATTATGTCAACGCCCACTTGATTGGAGCGGCATTACCTTGAAAAAGCCCCAGATGCCTCCACCAGTGTTGGTGTGTTCAGGCCCCCTGGGGTCTTCCGGCTCCATGGGGAAAGTGATGGGAGATCCCGTATCTAATCCTCCTGTCATGGCTGGCTGCTGCACCATGGGGTTTGGCACTACACCTGGAAGATATCATTTGCATTTTTTTTTAACCTACGTAACAAATATAATTGTACTGTGTGTGTGTGTGTGTGTGTGTGTGTGTGTGTGTGTGTGTGTGTGTGTGTGTGTATTATATAACTATATATTTATATATATTGGAATACCTGTTTTGAAAGCACACTGATTGACTGAGTAAGAATGGCTTAACTGGTAATCTTGCTTCATGTGTGTTACAAAAGAAGACAAGCTCTTACCTGGCATGGCGGTAGGACCGGAGAATGTTGGCATCAATGGAGTCTGTGGCGTTCGACCGGCATGGCCCCGCGTGATGTCATATCCGGCACTCATGGAGAAAGTGGACATGGGTGGGCCCGAGGGAGGGGCCAACAGGGGAGGCGGTCCGACGGAGGAGGCCGGGGGAGGCAGAGAGGGGGAGGCGGAGGGAGGAAAGTGAGAGCTGCTCGTGAACGGGGAGGCGAGGGTGGAGGAAGGGGGAAAGTGAGAGGACAGTGAGGGGTGTGTGGCTAGGGGGCTGCTGAACGCAGGGTGGGAAGGAACAGGGGCGAGAGCGGTGGAGACCGAGGGAGAACCGATGGAGCTGGTGCCAGGAAGTGACAGAGGGCTGGACAGACCTGGAACACAAAGCCACACCTCAGAGATGCTTCTCACTGGCTCTCTTGGTAGTACACCCCTCTGGTACACTCTGCTCACATAGCAACAGATCAGGTCTTACCTATGGTCATTGGAGGGGCGCTGACTGCTGCCGCCACAGTCAGAGGTGTAGGGCTGGCAGGAGGTGTAGTCTCAATCCCACTCTCTTCCATCATCTTCTCTGCCTTGTACTACACTTCAGCCCACAATATAGCTGCAATAAGATGTGATGAATCAGAATCAGGGTTATTGTAGAGTAGTCGATTTCACATACAAGGAATTGGCTTTGTTGTCTTGGTGCATAACATAAAAATAGTAACAAGAATGAAAAAAGTACATACGTACAAAAATCAATAAACAATTATAGAAGAGAAGAAAATTATAATAAAATATGACTTTAAAATACTGTATGAATACTACTATAGATAGATACTATAGAACATATGTAAAATACATCTGAAATCAAATGAAAGCAATACAGAAGAGACTTACAAAGAAAATACTAAATATTACTACAAAAATGTGTGTCATGTTTTTGAATGAAAAATGAAAGAGCCGTGCAGTAAGAATAACGGTGAACTTTAATTGGGAAGAATTTAGCCGCTTGTTAAAAACGATCAGGTAGGTCGCATTCAAATATCAATTGCTGAGACACAGCTGAGTTCATCCGTTCACCTTTAAGTCGCATTGAAACAACCACGTCACTCACCGCTCCCTGGTTCAACTGGAACCAACTTTTTGTTCAGTGTTCGCAGCTCTGCATCAAGCTGTCCCGGGTTAACGCTACCTTCGTCTCACACAGCGGTGGGCCCATCTAACGGAGACGTTCTAGAAGTGTCACCCTGTATCTGACTGTGCTTATAAGCGACGCCACATCAAACTGTTAAACTGAATTCAGTGTTAGCTAGCTTCCCCAAACGTAGTGCGCGCTGCGGCTGTAACGTTACACGTGTACAAACGCACTCGGCTCTCGCAAAAGAGAGACGTAGGTATAGAACAAGTGACGTGTGATGCTACATTTGTGTCTAATTCTCCAGCAGTGAATATCACGCCTCTCTTTTGACAAGTAGGAGAAGTATCTTGGCCACTCACCTGCTAGCAGTAATGGCTCTGCACTTCCATGAACAAACCGCCGACCCTTTTTGATGACGTCATGTGTTGCCACGTCTGCTCGACAGTTGACTCCTCCCATCACCGGGAGCGCCCGGACCTGAGCCCCTTAAAGGGCCAGAGCACTTTACGGACCTGTTGAAACCCAAAACCATGTGACCACCGAAGGCCGCGAGCCCGTGTGCCGGGCTGTGTGAGTCGATACAGACCTATAAAAATCTATAAAATGTATAATCATATTAGTTTTTTATTAGTAACAACCCGCTTCAGATCTGGACATAATCCATCAGAGACGTGAATTGACAAATAACACATTTGTGAAGTTAAAAAGACATTTTGTTTATTTGGGGCAATAATGTGCATGAAAAGGATTCATATTTTACAGACATAAAAGATGTGCCATGATTAGAAGTTTATTTCATTTTTGTCTAAATATCAAATTCATATACAGCAATCCATCTACATGTCCGATACAATTTGAATTCATAGACAAATATTATCATTTCTATTATGGATAATGTTTACAGTATCTGTTTTCACTGTTCTATCAACAAATATACATAGATATCAAGATTCAACTGAATAATTACATACCACATCAAAAGATGGTAAAATATTCATATCCCAAAAAAAAGAAAAAAACCTTTCCACCAGGTTGGAGTGCATCAACTTTGTGTGTATAGTGATTTTCTTTCATAACGATTCAAAGTTTTTAACCTAAGAATGCTGCTATAACGCTTTAATGTGGAGCAGTTTCATTTTTAATTGTTATATCTTTAAACTTAGATATAATTCATACTTAAGCTCCTTTATACTTAAGACGTGTTAATGTATCTAACCCATTTTTCAAAGAAAACTCAATTTCCGTCAGGCATTGAAGAGGCAAGTAACATGAATTCTTGCATAAAAACAAAGTCATATTAATTACATCATATAACAGTGATGTCATCCCCGCCTCACAATATCAGATTTTTTATTATCGTGGCCAAAAGAATTCACATATTTAACTTTGTCGACTAATTTAAGTCAACATACAAGTCAGTGGAGGTGGAGAGTCTGTAACCAGACTGTAAGAGGGGCTGGCAGGATTTTATATTATCATATGTGTATTATTGTATTAACATATCAATATTTCTTTTTTTTTTTAATATCACAGTTATCATGAGAACCGTCAACACCCCCACTCTTCTTGTCCTCTCAGACAGATTGTGACCCAATCCATCATTTGTGGCAGGCAATTCCAAACTTGGAATCTTTTATCGTGTGTGTGTGTGTGTGTGTGTGTGTGTGTGTGTGTGTGTGTGTGTGTGTAGACAACTGCCCAAAACCACAACTGCACACAGAGTGTACTGTCACCGGTCAGGGAAACCCACTTCCATATGGGAAAACATCTGACACAATGTATTAAAAATATGTATTTTTTTCCCCCCCATAATGCATACATTTGATCAGAATTCCTGCCCTGATGGCTTGTGAAAAATACCGTACAAAATCATAAATTAACTTGTCAAATGATTAAAACGTTATGGATAAATTCACATTCAACATGCACATTGCTCTTTAATGTGAAACATACAGGTAGGTCTATTGATAGTAATAAACCAGTGACCATAAAAACAGTTCAGCAGGCGCAGGTGGAAATATTAAAAACAACATTTCTGTTAAAAAGAGAAAGAGTGGTGAGAATGTCACGACTGATGGACCTATGGTGAGAAAATGTACTTGATAAATAGTACTGACTGTAAACACATAAGAGTTGAGTTTGCATCAACAGTTAATTCAAACTTTAGTAGACCAGAACACAGAGAGGCTTCTTATAAAACAGAGTCAATTAGAAATAAAGAGTTGTTTGTAATGAAACCTGCTTCTCTGTGAGAGTTGAGCTCAATAAAGGCTCTGGCCACTATTTGAAAAAGGCACATTGACCAAGTAACTAAGTAAGAATCTACTTTTCCAAGTTTGGTCCAAAAACATTTAAATCCTCTTTCCTTATTTATAAAACAATAAACTAAATAGAGTCACTTATTATCTACATTTGTGAAGCGCTGATGCTTAAAGCTGTTATCTGTCACGGTTGAATCATTGAAAGAGGAGAGGGTCGATACCGCTTCATTGTTAGGGGTTGCAGTATGAAACAGTTGGGGACTCCTCACTGTGGCACTGATCTCAAAGAGAGATCAAAGTGACAAATGGTTACAAAATGGATTGCGTTTATTAGAGGTGTCACGATTTGGATTGTTAATCAAAAATACAGTTTGTAGGCTTTGCTACACGCGGGTACTATACATCACCTTGGGCAACACAACAAATACCCATAGTAGAACAACGGCATAGCTGTAAGTATTTGATTTGAATTAAAATTGAATTGAACTAAACTAAATTAAATTAATGAAATCGAATCATGGATTTTTTTAAATGACGATTGGCGACTGCGGCTCAGTGGAGAGCAGGGTCGTCCTTCGATCAGAGGATCGGCGGTTCGGTAGTAGCATGTCGATGTGCCCTTGGGCAAGACACTCGACCCCAAATTGCTGCTGTAGCTGTGCCTATGGTGTGTGAATGTTGTATGAATGATTAGTTAGAGTCCTGATGGGCAGGTGGCCCCTTACATGGTAGCCCTGCCATCAGTGTGTGAATGGGTGAATGATGACATGTAATGTTAACAAGCTTTGAGTGGTGGGAAGACTAGAAAAGCGCTCTACAAGTACAGTCTATTTACCAGCAATGGTGAGTGTTTATAATTTGATCTTTCCAGTCACAATGTCGTGATACAGACATGCAGCCAGAGGAACATAGTCCTTCTGAGAGACATCTAAGAAATACAGAAGATCCTTGGCGACCTCCGGATTGAAACCCTCCTGGACCAGCTTCACCTTCTGCTGCTTGAAGGTCTCTGTCACATCGAGAGAGGTCTAAAAACAAAGGGGAGGGATAAAATGAGCAACGCTTTACACTTCAAAATACATACGGCAGGTAGAGAATGACCTACCTGTACTCTGAGAAACCACGGCCAGGCGTAGGCAGGAAGTGTTTTCACTAAATGGTTGTAAAGTTTTCTTCCATCTAATTTGAGATCCTGTTTTAAGACGATTGCGGCCATACCTGCCCGTCCTTCATATCCTACACACACACACACACACACACACACACACACACACACACACACACACACACACACACACACACACACACACACACATTGGAAAAGAGTCACACACTGATTTGGGAAATGTCATACTTTACAAATGTTACATTTGCAAAGTAGAAGGCACTGTTGGTATTTTCCCCCCATTTGATGATATCTTCAATGTTTCTCAACATAGCAACGGTGGTCTCCTGAATAATGTACCCTGCTATATAAAGGCTTATGTTAAAAGGGTAGTTTGGGTGTTTTGCAGTGGGGTACTCATCCATAGTCAGTGTATTATTACCAACAGTAGATGTAGTTTAGAGTACGAGCACTGGAGCAATGTACTGCTGTGGACGGGGACAGAAGTAAAACGTATTTTAGACAGCTAAAATAACGAAATCGCTGTATCAGTTCAAGTCGCCGGTTTACTTTGCCGTGAGACAGCTATACTGTCTAGGTTTCCGACAGGGAACTGAGGCCGTTATGTACAGTATGCTCTCGCCAAAGACACCAGACTCCTTTGATAGAAACAGTCATTTACGTAAGACGGACTGACTGACTGATCGAGGCAGTGGTGGTCCAGCAACCCCCGTGTTCTGCGAGGTCACAGTTTTTTTTCCAATGGAGTCCGGTGGCTTCTGACATCGACTTCAGTACCCCGCCAGAAACATAGACCGGATAGCAAAGTAAAGCAGTGAAAATATCCTAAATATAGCGTGCACTTGAACGTGCGATATTGATTTTTTGAGGCGTCTAAAATACGTTTTGCAACCTCACTTCAAAAACACCCAAAACTATCCCTTTAATGACATCACTTTTAATCATTTACATCAGCTCGGTGGATAGATCTGCATACTACAATACCCATGAGCTTCATGTGGCGCTGTTATGGAGAAGAAGTCCGTTAGAGGAGCGAATCAGAGAGCTGCATCCTAACGCTTCGTTGCTTTAAGCACATCACCGCCGTTGTCAAATTCCTCCAAACCGACCCAGGTTGTGAGGGCGAAGTGCTGAATGCAAGCTTTACAGCCTGCAACTTTGCTTCTCAGACCTTCTGGTCAGAAATGATAGCTGAACAAAACTAAAGGCCAGAAATGGCTTTAAAAAAAGGGTCAACTGAGGTTACATTATGAACCGAGCAACAAGTATGTTGTCCATTTAATTTGTCAAAGCCTTATATAGTATCTAGTCTGGAAATTTGATCTTGGGACCTTGCAGCGAGAAATGTGGCTCAACTTGGTCGCCGTCTCACTGGGAGCTGAAACCACAGAAACAGGGAGGTGGTGTGCAAAGACCTGAACACAGAGATTCCACAGACCTGGGATGGTGACTCCGTAGATGTTGGCCTCCTGGATAAAATCAAGAAGACCTAAAACCTCTGACACCTCCGTGGTGGATACGTTCTCTCCTTTCCACCTGCAGGACGAGAGGTTAGATACAGTTAAACCTGCAATAACTCATTTTGGTGGGGCATAGGAAACAAGTTATGAACATTAACATAATATGTCAATAATAACAATAAGTGAATAGTGAACCAAATGAGTAAAATCCCTGTTTCTTTTCAATGGAGTCTGGTAGCTTTAGCGAGAGCATAGGTAACAGCTGAAGCATGTTTGGCGTTGACAATTGTGTATCATCGTTCTCAACAAGCTTTCTAAACGAAATACAACTTCCCTTGCAAGGTTGCATTAGTACAGTCTGACAGTAACGGCACCTGAAGGTGTCTCCGATGCGGTCACGGAAGTAAAGAAAGTCCCTGTCATCGTGGAGCAGGAGGTCTCCCGTGTTGAAATAGACGTCCCCAGCCTTAAACACGCCCCTGAGCAGCTTCTTCTCAGACTGGACCTGGTTTCCAGCATAACCCAAGAACTGGTTCATAGCAGTCAGAGGAGCTACCAGGATCCCTGCCTCTCCTGCGCATGGAAACGGGAAGTGCATTCAGCTATGAACTACAGCCTTTCATATTATAAAGGACTTGCCATGTGATTCACTTACCTATTGGTGCTCGTATGCATCTTCCAGAGTCGGTGCGGACCGGCTCGTATGTTTGTGGATCATATCTCAGGAGCTCAAAGGGCATAGAAAGCTGCAGAGGAGGAAACGATAAAAGCTGTGACTTGATGAGCCACTGATTTATCAGCCACCGTCTGACTAATAGGCTTCACTAAATCCTTGTTATACGCCATACAGTCAGCAACTTCTTTATAGTCATTTCATCTCACTGCATTCATACTCAGTAATCTGTACAATGCATTTCATATTTCAGATATTTATGTGGTGGGACCAGAGGAGGTGGACTCTGTGTCTACATCATGATGCTTGGTGCTCAAACGTTGTGGACGTTTTCCACATGTTGAGTTTTTAATGTGAAGATGTCGGCCATATTGTCTGACCAGAGGATTGTTTCTGTTGATGCTGTTTACATTCCTTATGATGTAAATTTAAAAAAATGCAGGTTTTGTTTTCTTTGTCATGTGTTTGATGCGTTACAAACTTAATCAATTTCCTGCATTACTGCATTTTACTACTGCATTTTATTTTCTTACACTGCTTTTTAGTGTTTTAATGAATGTTCTTAATCATTTTTAAATCTCCTTTTCTTTTGCCTTATGTTTTGATGCTTTTAATGGTTTTATGTGAAGCACTTTGAATTACCTTGTTGTTGAAATGTGCTATACAAATATACTTGCCTTAAATATGGGCTACAACTGAATTTCATTGTGCGTCCTTGTGTTGCTTAATGACAATAAATGATCCTTGAATCCTTCTCCATTTTGAAATACTAGTACTTACTATTATTTCACCATTTTCCTATAATGTTATATATGTTGACCTTACTTATTGTTAGAGTCTTAAATAATGTATTTGCTCCATTTTACATTTGGTTTCATTGACTGCAGTGAACTTTTATAATTGACTATGTGACAAATTGATTTGAATTTGAATGAAATAAGTATTTATTATATTAACAATGAATGAAATGACTGTGTAATAAGATAAACCCACAGTGAATCATTACCAACTGTACAGCTCTATGGAGGTTTTCTCTCATTGTTTGGGTCTTATGGCTCACAGCTTCATGGTGTGGGTCCATTCTCTGCGCTCTCATCCATTTGGCCAAATAACATCTGGATGGGACTGTGATATTTGAACTTGGACTTTTTCTATTCTACAAGACAAAATATCAAGTGGCTTTATTATCTTCAACCGGGGTTCTCCAACTGTTAGTCCCTAGTACGAGGATCCAGATGAAACCTCCCTCGCTGCGTGATGCCTGACCTTGTTGAAATAGCTCGCCCTCCCGATTGGTCCGACCTCATCTGTGTAGTTGAGGAAGCCGATGCTGGCCTCAGTCAAGCCGTAACCCTCTCTGATCTTGATCCCACCGAAGCGTTGAACAAACTCCCTCCAAACATCTGACCTGAGACCACTTCCTGCCGCCAGCCGAACACGGTGAGTCCTCTCCTCTGGAACCTGGAGGCAGGATGAGACGTGGATTAAGACACAGAGTTTCACGGTTTTAAAAGAAACAGTCCTACCTCTCGGGAAATATGCTTATGTACGGGCTCGTCCAGAGTAACATGAGAAGATTTATAATCACATGAATGTGTGTGTGTCCTGTACGGACATGGGTCGGGGATGCGTTTAGCTTTGATTCGCCCAAAGACTGGAAGCAGATTGTAAAAGTAAAAAAAATACTTTTAACAAGTCCAAAGCGATCTACTAATAGAACGCTTCAGATTCCTTGGCGATGGACACACAATACCAAGGCACCAACACTCGTTTCACCCCATGAAGCACAATAATTTCAATTGTTGTGCCAATGTATCAATGGATTGACAGTTTTTATTTTTATTTTTGATGCTAAACTATGCTATATCTGATGCTCAAGACAAGTGAAACATGTTGGGATAAGAAAAGGGAAAATAAATAGTGAAATATGGTGAGTAAGACCAGAAAGAATTGGATGGGATGCAGCAGTGTCAGCTGGATCGAAGGCATTTCCAAAGCTGGTATCGGAACAACTCTAGTATTGAAGCATTTCTTTAACTGAACAAGAACATTACTACATACAAATTTCATCTTCTTGGACTTTTATTGCGCACTTATGAGATTGAAACTATAAAATCAGCAAGGTGTTGTAGTGCTTTTGAAAAAAAAATGCAATTTCTGCAAACCACCAGATATCACCTGGGGCAATGAACATATTATTCATGTTTTGTGTGGCACAAATAGGAAGTAAGCCCCAAAGCTTCATAAGGTTACATCCACCCACCACTAGTGTTCATGGTCCTCTGAAGATGAATCATTTCAATGACTCCCAGACCTAATAAATAAACCCCACCCAGCCCCTCTACTGATAACGCTAAAAAATAGATCTGTACCACATTATACGATCACAATATCATTATCATTAGTTGCAATGAACACGGCGGCCTCTAGAGGCAGCTGCTGTTTCTTTTAACGTCTCGTAAAATCTTACAAGACGGGCTTTGTTTCGAATGTTGTTAGTCTTACCGGGGGATGGTTGAACAGGTATCGACAGAGCTCTCCTACGTACTGCACCACCGTCACATTGTGTTTCACACAGTCCTTCCAAAACTGACTGGCAGAAAACTTCTTTTTCAACACACACGTTGCACCTGTGATCCAACGGAGGAGGTAGAGAGAAAATGGCAGGGCAAACAGTGCAAGACAATATAGTGCCAAAAACACACTACATGACTAACAATGTCAATACAAAGTATTTATAGCTGGAGCTGGAGTGACACATTTCCTCTGCTTTGTTTCAGCCTTTTTTCCTGGTATGTGAGGAAGTGACAATTCCTTATAGGCCAATCAAAAGGATGTTGCTTTCCTCCAGTGCTGAACAAAAACAACAAATCTTCCAGGAATTGTGTACATTTCTCACAAAGCACTGTTCTCACCGAGGTGTATGCAACCTCCGATCCCCAACAGGGACGCGGACATGTGGTAAAGAGGGAGAGTGATGTAGATGACGTCATCGGATGTGGCTCCACACATATGAAAGAAGGCCATGCTCACAATGGCTTTCATATGACCTACACGGGCTGCCTTGGAGAGACCTGGAAGAGAACGGCAGCAGTCACTGAAGACACTTGGTGGAGTCATCCCAATCATATTTAAAGCACTAACTGCATTTTAGACCCTTTTTTCTTTAATCAGTGTACGGCCGAACTACCATAAACAGTAAACAAATTCATAGAGGGTCACCAAAGTTATTATATTTTATCCTGAGGGAAACATGAATGTTTGTCTGTTTGTCATTGTATTTGTTAATATTTAGTAATTATTTCAGTATTGTTGGTAATTGATTCAAGCCTGTGGCCTTTAAGATCTGTACAATATATATATTTACAGTATATATATATATATATATATATATATATATATATATATATATATATATATATATATATATATATATACACACACACACACACACATTTTGATTCTACAAAAAGTTTAAAATATATTGTGTTTGCATATATCTATATTTATATATATATCTATATATATATATATATATATATATATATATATATAGATATATATACACACTATGCATATTACATGATCTTCCTCATCAGCTGCTTCATCTTATTTGAACATGTATAATAATATAATATCGTGAATACTCCACCTACTGAAAAAGATCATGTGATGCGATTGAAAGCTACTAAATGGCCTCGTCAGGTCCAAGCAGCCTTGCTCCATTGTTTTTTTATAAATATGTCTCTACGAGTCTAGTTAGTGTAGTGAAGTTAAAGCTGTCACGATATTTCTTTATCTTATGACAATTTATAGACAAGACCTCAAATATTTTTACATTATCAATTTACTGTACGTTATCTGTGCATGGCCGCGATAATTTTTACGTTAGCGACTTATTGCACGATATATGGACATGACCATCAACATTTATACAATATCGGCAGGCGATATATGGGACAGAGCCCAAGACTGTATTTTAATATTTTCTTTTGCTGTGTGGTTATTTTTATATTTTTCACATTCCAATTCCAATGTCTTATACATCAATAGTTTTATAAGTTATAGATATGTTATATCATCAATATCAGTGGTTTTAAATGGTCTTAAAATGACCAAAAAATTGTTAATGTAAATAAATTCTGGGACAATACATCGTCCAACAAAAGTTGTTATTGTGACAGGCCCGTGTGTGCAGTGTTGAAAATGAATATGTAATAACTGAAGAAAACAACATGCAGTACCTGTGGTGCCTGAAGTAAAAATGAAGAGGAAGTTTGACATGATGTCAACTTTAGGAAGATCACTTAAGTTTTCTCCAGACATGTGTTCCACCTTATCTAGTAAAGTGCTAAATTCCTCAGAAGGCGACGTGTGATCCACCACCCACAGGGCCATGTGGTCCTTCTTCAGATCAGGCAACACCTCCTCCACCAAACGCACCAAATCTGGAGAAAACAGACACAACGGGACGTCTCACTGCCAATTCATCGGACACAACCAAAGCCGGTAAACAAACGTGCACATGCAGAGCGGTTTGTTCCACTCTCTGCTCATGTTAGCGCTAGTTTGCCGCGTTGTATCGGACTGAATTATACTCTAAGCTGTTAGTGTGTCCTCCCATACACACAGATGTGATAGTGTGTGAGGTTGGGGGTCAACATAACACCTTCCTCGATCATTTACAGACCACGACACAGAAAGAAGTGAGGTAAAAAGTCAACATAATCAACATAATCGTAATCGATTAGTAAACGCACAGGCGTGTTTATTGACGGAGAAGTCCCGGCATGGTACTTTGCTCTCTCTCCCTGTCAACTATCAGCACGACTGATAGCATTTCTCATGAGGGGAAACTTCAATAGGGGGGGCCTGACATGAAATATGTCAACCTTTACTGTACAATAAAGGACAGATAGCAATGTTACAACAGCGGCCTTCTCCAAATGACCCACTGATCCTGCTAGCATCATCCCATTCATTCAAGTTTCAATTAGGAAGGGAAAACTAGTGCTATCATGCAAGCTTAAGTCTAATTATTCAGAGGTTCTTATAAGTTCTCAAGTATAAAAAAAGTTATGGCAAAATGGGTTTGATTCAATCGATCCTCTCATAGAGACACCGCCACGGGTTTCAGAAGTTGAGCTGAAAAACGAAATTTGAAAGTGAGAGAGCAGGTGAACAAGCGTGATAGAGTTATCACTTTTCAATTTCATATTTTACATACAGGACTTTTGATCTGCATAAAAAAAAAATGGGGATTGTTATTGATTAAAGTATCCAAAAGTTACAATTTGCTCCACCTCAATCTGCCATATTGACCCAATGCTAAAACATGAATGCATCAATAACAGTAACCAAATAATATATACATCATAACAGTGTGGAAGGGGGCCTCCTGCATAGCACGTACCTTCTACTTCTGATACACTGAGTGCACTTTGCTGAGAGTAGTTTCACTCAAGTAAAATATTAAATGTAGGACTTTTTACACTGTGGTATGCTTGAGGTATTTCTTAGTACTTCTTCCTGTTGTATTCCCATTTTATATATTGTTTCACAATCACTTTCTAATTATTTACCTGTATTATATTACTTATTAGAGTGAACATGACCTAATTCAGACTTCCCCCCCAAAATGTTAATTTGTGTATCAATTTCTTATTCCGAATACTTTAAAAAATTTGTCTCTCTTTCTTTGTCGTACACAAACATTCATGTAACTCCTGCACTATAATCACTCATTTATCCAGCAGTATGCTCACTGTTTAAAAAGTGGAGCCATTCTACTGCACGAGTTGTGTGAAAGTTTGTAAATGGAAGTTTTCATCTAGTTCTGCTGCTGCCACTATTTACTTAATTCAACAAGACGTTTCGCCTTCTTTTGATTCTTCATTCACTGTGGAGGTACGAGAGAAAAACTTTCTTCAAGACTACAAGGTGACACGGGGGGGATTGATAAACAAATGGGAATGTTGGGGGTATTCCTTTAATTTCAATTTATCTGATGGAAGGAGTCAAAATAACAGTAGGAGCTGGCTCAAATCGTGGCAGCGGCAGCTAGTAGAGGCACTTCCTGTGGCAAGCTCAGCTGCCACGACTTTGTGGCAGCTGCCACTGTTTGCCACTGTTCGTGGCAGCTGCCACGCTGACTGAAAGTGTGTATCGTTGCAACAAGTACCAACTGACGTTAGCCTATATTAGCTTAGTTTAATGAAAACGAGTCGCCATACTATTACAAATCGGCATTTTTGTACTAAACCAATTACAACTACCAACAGCCATACCTTCAAGGACCTTAATGTATTGTCACATATTGTCAAATAACGAAAAATAAAGGCTAAACTGCCGCGGCACCTCTCCCAAACAGTGGCAGCTGCAAGTTGTGGCAGCTCCAACAAACAGTGGAAACTGTCGCAACAAGTTGTGGCAGCTGAGTTTGCCACAACTTGCTGCGGCAGCTGAGCTTGCCACAGAAAGTGCCTCTACTAGCTGCCGCTGCCACGATTTGAGCTTGCCCTTTCTCCAAAATAATGGGGGGTGTTCTCTTTACTCTTCCCGTTCTACTGACATGGTGTGAATGCAACTAAATGGTAAATACTTACTATAAATTAAAGTTTAACTATGGAAGTTATATGGAAGTAAAATGTGTTACTTATTTGTATCGCACACATGTACTCGAATAAGAAGAAAAGCATCCGGAACACTGTGCTGCTCAAATTCTGGGAGCCTTAACTGGACCCCAAGTCTTTGTCCGGCCCTGCTAGAGCCATATGTGGGTTTAACGTCCTGTGTGTATCATAATGACAAAGAATGTCTGAAGTGTGTGTGTGTGTGTGTGTGTGTGTGTGTGTGTGTGTGTGTGTGTGTGTGTGTAAGAAAACTACTCCCATGTCCGTGGGGAGTGGCTATAGAAAACTGTGTCCGTGATTATTTGAACCCCCCCCCCCATAATGAGACATGATGTAGTCGGACTCGAGCTTCCTAATCACAGCCCTGTGAGCAGGATCGATAGTTTGCGTGAGGGGGAAACGTGCAATACCTGCGCCAACAACAAGCGTCCTAGCCCCGCAACTGTGGAAGCAGTGAAGCAGAGACTTGGCTTTAATGTTGACGTTGAGGAAGGCGACTTCGCAGCCCAGTTTGCACAGCCCCAACCACGCGCAAATAAAGTCCGGCTCGTTGAACATCAGCAGAGCAACAATGTCCCCTTGTTTCAGAGAGCCCTCCGTCCTGAACGCGTTCGCGAACCGGTTGCTTCTCCTGTCCACATCCCTGTACGTCAGGGTCTGGTTTTCGAAGACGATGAAAGGTTTGTTCGGGTTCTTCTTCGCCTGGTGGAGGAAACAGTCGAGGTACGTGACGACCCCTTCCTGCATACGAGCCCGCAGCGTCTTGCCGTAGCTCCGAAGTTTCAAGTAATACATCAAATCCGCCCAGAAGAAGGGATAGGTCCCCCTCTGGTAGAGCACGAGAGCCAGCAGTCCTGCGAGGACGCTGCTCAACACCACCGTGATCATCGTGACGGGAAAACACCACAGTCCGCGTCCACACAACACCGCTTCGACACTTTAGAAGAAACCTGCGGTCAAGCTGGTGACCAACTTATTATGCAATTCCACAGTAGCACGGTGACAGCCAATGAGCACTACTGTGTGCAGCCTCAAGCTCCCACTCCGAGAGAATACGCTCAGAGTAGCTCCACGTTGTGTGGAGTTACTGTGAGAGCGCGAGAGAGCTGACTTCAAAATAAAAGCGACGTTCCGGTGAACGTGATAGACACGTTTCACATGCGTTCAATAAGTCAGTCAGTCAATGAATAAACACATAAATAAATGAACCAAAAATGTTTAATATTTTTTATAATACATAAAACACACACACACACACACACACACACACACACACACACACACACACACACACACACACATACATATATATTTTTACGTAAAATATAGTTATTTATGTATATTATACATATCACCTGTTTAAACTTTTGTGAAATAACACGTTATATTTGTCTTCATTAATTGTAAATTTAAAAATGACAGAAACCCTGCTTGATTATAAAGCTCTTTATTCATAGACTGACATTGAAATATACATAGGGTACACATAACTTGTGTGTAATCATCAGATCATGTGATTCGTCAGTAAAGGGTTTCTTTTAGACTCAAGTTGTGTCAGACGCTGATGGAGCTCTCAGGTCAGAGGTCATCCTGGCGCGTCTTCTCCTCTGATGGTTTCTCATACTGTGAGGAGAGTCTGCTGGGTTCAGGAACACCTCATCAACTCAGTCAAGTGATCAGGACTATGGATTTGAGTAATTGCTTTTTTGCTATCATCTCTGCCTCGTCTTCGTCAGACACCGCTGCTTCCTCCCCGATCTTCAGTACTGGATGCTGCCATTCCCCTCTGATTCCTCTAATGCTCTTAATCATGTTCCAAGCATCTCCTACGGGTGTTGATCCACCAATTTGACCACAAAAGGTCTGCCAGCTTTGCTGTTTTCAATGTTGTATGATTTTCCTATCCTTAGCTTGTGTTTGATTATATTTAATTGAATTGTGGAATGTAGGACTTCTTCATAATATCCTGAGAGCTTTATTCCTTTCTTTACTTTACCACACCCACCTGGCCGCATTTCGCTTTCATTCTTCCTTTAGAAATGTTGTATCAATCTCCTCAATATCTTCATTTAGGTGTATTTTATATATTCCTGTTGCACATATTTATGTAATTTTTTTTTGTTTTTGCACCGCTAAATAGCCACCGCCCCAATATGTCCCCTTGTTTCTTATTTCTTTGTAGTAATAGGCCACATGATGATGAAAATGTTCACTCATGATCTGATCTCTGACACCTACCGCTCACATCTCACTGCTAAATTCCTTGAAACTACGGTTAAATCTAATACTGAAGAGTTCCCTGTGTGCATCTAATCTAGTCCCTCTCCTTTTAAAAGTGATTTGACTGATGAGGCAGAGTTTGAAGCCCTGATCTCCTCAGGTACGTCATTCCACAGTGTAGGAGTCCTGATTGTAAAGGCTCTTTCACCACTTATGGATCTGGACCGGGTACAACAAGGAACAACGCATGCAAGGAACAGGGAAGGAGCAGAAGAGATCTGATAACTGGGGGGAGGCCTCTCAGGGCTTTGTACATAATTAATAACAGTATCAAAACTCCAAATGTCAAAATAAAGTTCACAAGACGCCAAATCATTTCATCATATTATGTCAATTTATTCTAAAGCATTTGCACAAATAGCACTATAATGAAAAATAAAAATCCCCAAAAACATAACAAAACAGAATCCATTGTGGTTGTGGCTAAATCATTGTCACCTTGTTGGGGAACAAGTGTGCACTGGCAGCTTGTGTGTAAATGATTCTTCTTCTAGAGCTTGACGATTAAAGAGTAAAGAAACAAATCAATTTGATGTATTTGTTAATCTCGGGTAAATCTCAAGCATTCCTTTCAGAGCAATCACTTTAGTGGTCATTTTAATACACAATAATCTCTACACAAGGACGTACTTCAAAAGAAATACAGTATCTGTAGAGGATAAGAGTCAGTGCTAAACCAAAAGCAACATTTGTTCCAGTTTTTATTTCAGACATCGCTGGGTGATGTAAATATTTTTACAGAACTGATCAAACTATATACAATATATTACAAACATTTCAAATCAACTCAGAACAGCTTAAGGCTGTTCGCTATTTAGGCAATTCAAAATACAGGAAACACAGAGAAAGAAACAATCATTCAAAAGAAACCATTTCCTGCAATATATGTCAATGCTTGTTATAGATTAATAATGTGAACTGGTCCTGTTGCTATTATCCTTTCAAAAAGCCAAAGTCCAGCTTAAGCTTGCATTTCATAGGAGCATTTCATAAGCCCTTTAAATTGCACAGTAATTGAGATCAGCGACTGTGTTTAGTCTTATTGTTCGGATGACCGGGTTAATTTGGTGGTATGGAGATGTGTACTGAAGTGGTACTATGGAGACAAGATGAAGATGGAGTGATTTGAGGACTAGTCCTTGGAAGTAAATTTGGGCTCTGCTCAGGTGGTGATACAAAGTTCCAGGTACTTTCAGTCAGTGATGTAAGACAGTTACAAAGGGCCCCACTGCACACGTTTATGACGGGCCTTATGCTGCAAACCATTCCAAGTCGGAAGTTGATAATTCAGTCGGTATTCCTGCCTCCCAGTGCATCTGCTCAGGAAAACATGCCCGCTGCTACCCAATGTTAGTATGTTTCAAGTCTCTTGTGACAGAAGACCATCTTTAAATTAACAACTAGTGAATCCTGTGGGCAGATATTTCTCATGCAAAATTTAAGATCTACCATACTTAAAAATATAATTTTTTAATAAATAATATGACCTTAAATTCTGAAAATCTATTAAAAACATTTTAGGGATCCGCGGCAACCCTGTTAAAGGAAACGGGAGAAGTAGGATTGTAGCCTACCCCTAAATCAACTGAATGTAGATGGCAACTACAACTTGTTCCAGCACGTTTCAGATAAAACACAGCATGGATGAAAAGGAGCTCCACCATGTTGCTGGGACGTCGGGAGCGTTTATGTCAGCGAACTTGGGCTAGATGGATCTTGCCAGAGTTTCCGATTTAGAATTCTAACTTGAATCCATTCTATGGTTCTTTTCAGTGTCGGAGGTCGTCTTCTTCTGAGTTCCAAGTATCTAGTCTAACCATAGTCTGTTATAGTTCTTCAAGCAACTAACACAAATACGGTAACCATCATTTTACCGCTGTATCTGTATGGAGCAGGACAACCACACTTAACATAAAAAAGGGAAACTGTGCAGAACGCCTTTTGGACAAACCAACCAGAAAGTCATTAGTGTATGAGGTGAGTGGGCCATTCACAGGGAGCTGTATATTATGTTATCCCTTTTCCACTGCAGAAAGTAAACACAAAGTAACGCTGTTTTAAGTGTAGCCACTGTCAAAGGTTTAGTTTGTTGGTTGTGGAACTAAATGTAGGCATTGCTCAGGAGAGGACACTAAATGCAAGGTTCAGGAACTTCCAGGTGTTATCAAGCCCATGTGTCATAACCACTATGTTTCTACTGTATGGAGTTGGACAACCAAAAAAAAAGTACCAAACCAACAGGTCCAGGCCCTCAATAGTATTTGGCAAAAGGGGGGACTTTAGAAGGAGCAAGAGTCCCCAGATGAAAACAAACTGATGTCCAGACATACACAGCCAAACAGTTCAGGGAAACATCTAAATAATGAAACAGGATAAAATGTGCACAGGGGAGCAAACACAAGTACTTCAATACACTGGACCCTGTTTTGGACCAGCTTGTGTGGGCCCGAGCAGTGCCATGGATTCTTCATCTTCATAAAAACAAAAGAGAAAGTGGATATTGAAGCTGTCCATTGTTCATTGTCTGTCCCACATTCAATTACTTCTGTGCTTTACGATTCCTGAACAGTACTGGGTTGATCAACTCAACTCATTGGTTGTAATCCTACATTTGCTGCCATCTAGTGAAATCTAGTGGCTAGGTAATAACACTCCATTCATGCATAAAATAAGATTCTTCAGTACATCAACACAATGAGCAAACAAACAAAACATAATGCATTATTTTCAATATTATCAAATTAAATGGGATATATAACAGAATATGGGAAAATTGTGATGAGCATTTTACAGTATATGTGGTACAATTAGAGAGTCCGTAGCCTATATTCTGTCAGACACATTTTTACATATATACCAATTTAAAGCATTTATTTTGAGAAAATTGTCAAAGTAATCTCAATGTAAATACTGTGCTTGAAAATTTGTGACTCTTATGGATGTTTTTGTTATTTTGATTTTATCTTGATTCGGCCAACATTGTGATTGGATGTTGAAATCCAAATTAGGTAGGCACCGTTGACTAATTGAAGCAATGATGAATACTCTATGCAGGACAGCTACATGCAAGGCAAGGGTCACGGGACAGAGAGAGACAGATGAAGGCTACTGCAGGCTTTTTTAACTAGGCTAACATTACTTATACTGGAAGAAAGTTGGTCACAGGATTCACACATTGCTTGTTATAATGGTCCCCCAAAAGTCTCCTACTGCTTGTGCAGGAGATTTGATCAATGTGTAAGTCAGATGACCCCCAGGTGTGGTCTGGCCAATTCAAAACCAATCAGATTGCGATGTGCTTGCAATTTGACCTGCATCAATATATTTGACCTGATACAGATATCCAAATACAGATCACATGTTAATACAAGGACCCCTTTACACCTTGAATTGAAATGCTTTTTGAGTGATTAGATTTTGTTTGGATAGTGCTTGACCTCATAAAAGTACAGGTGTAAAGGCTCCCGAAACGGTGGTGGTCAAGGACGCATTGTGACCACACTGGACACAAGTGTAAATGCAATTGCGTTTTCAATCCACATACAAAAACTATGTGAATAGAAAAACTTAATTACACGCGACTTAATTGCAGTCAGTGGCCAGTTGGCGAGCTGAACTACTACTTGTCAAAATGGATATTCAAGACATTTGTGGATTGAGTCAAGATGAGACCAAGTGTCTGCTTTCAATTTGGTGCAACAAAAGAATAAAAGCAAAACTTGGCAATTCATATCAATCAAGCCATTTATGAAGCAATGGGCTAAGCAAATGTTGGAGAATGGCTACAACTGGTCGCGGCTGCAATGCGAATGATAGGAGGATGTGACATTCGGTTGTTTGAGATGGACAGATGAGGATCTCAATGAGGACATTGGAGACACATATTAATACCAGGTCCAATGTAATCAGATCACATCATATCTAGGTACAATCTGGATATGAGACATTTTAATGCAAGGTGGAAAGGGGGTAAGGATCTCACTGAACGTGAGGCCTAAGGAGAGTGATGTAATACTACCCACACCTTTGATGATTATTTTAAATGAACTGCAATGGCTTAGCAAGAAGGATAAATCAACCAACAGGACAAATAAGAAATATGTGTTGTACACTGAGTGGTCACTGAGCATTATGTACAACTAATATGATATTCATAAATTACAGTATTCATGAACTATTGTTTTTTTTTGTTTAAGATTAAATTAAATAACTGTCTTCTATCTCCTATATTATCCTGTATGGTGTGTTGATTAACTACAACAATCTGTAATGAGTGGGAAATGACCTAAAATCAAGTACTGTTACAATGAGAAGAGGCTCAGCTCGGAATCTCTTGGATAAAACAATTAGAGAGCTTTGAACTACACTGATTAAAATAGCATTTAAATAGAACTTGTACCTTTGGTTAGCTAATCCAACATTGACTATTCCAACATAAAAAACATTGTCGGCAGCTTTACAACTATTCTTCCTCATGAAAAAAAACATTAACATACATCCAATCTTTGATATAATTGCTAATATTCCATCACATTATCCATTTTCTAATACTGTTGTTACAAAAATAGAGATTTGATTGGTATTGAATGTTATATGCAAACAATATAAAGGCTTCAGTATACTTGAAACACATCTGAAACCACCTTGTCGGGCTGCGTCCGACAATTTTCGGAATAATTCAACAATCACGCACTATTTTACGCAGGATGGTGTAACCAGGTGTGCAGAGGTATATAAAGGTCACTTTTTAAGGGTGTAACCAAGTGCAACACCACAAATGCTGCGCCACCATTTGAATGTGCGGTATCGCCGTTTGTATGATATGTCGCATTGAGACTACAACACACTCAAAAGACACTGAGTTCTTGGAGATAGATCGGGGAGGCAGTCAGAAGGAGGCTGTGACAGCAGGCTTTTTTAGTCCGCCTTTACGGTATGTGTGGTCATTTGGTACAGGTAGGTTTTGCCGTGAGCAGTGGTCACACTTCATATGAACAGCTTCGTTCAAAGTATACTTACAGACTGTACCTCCCAGGCATGTGGAATGACCTACGAAGACTTTATCGCAGCACACAAATGGCTGTAAAAAATAACAGCTATACCTCAAAACTCTTACATACCCACTTTGTTCAGAATGAAGCCATGATACATAATTACAATGATAGTGTCAAAGTATAACAGCAAGAAAACAAGTGAAAGCATGTTGTGGGTATAAAGTGGAACAGCCAGTGCTGAAGCTGCAGACTTTAGGTGAGACCTGGTCTCTGAACTGAGTCTCTGTGGCATCATTCACTGTCCAGCTCCTTGTGCTCTGGGGATGGACTCTCTCTGGCTGGCAGGAGGTCGTAGTGACAGGGGATGTGACTGTTTTTTGGTAGATCGTATGGATCTTGACCAAACTGTGCGTTGCCATTGCTGTCTCCAGTCAGCTGGACGGTACTTACAGGCTCTGAAATCAAAGACAGGCAAGTTGACAGGTGCAGGAAGATTAAAGTACAAAGCTGTAAACTTAAAGGAACAGACCGACATTTTGAAAGATTTTGTAGCACTAAACTCGTCAGAGTTTAAGTTGAGGTGAATCAACTTACAAGTACGAACACTTCAACACCCCTTATTTAAATATAGGTCCCAAAAGTTGTAAAATGCACTAATAGCTGAATCCAGAATTATTTTCCTTCCTTCATGTTAATGAGCCCGAGACCAAAGTTGGAGGCGGGGCTAAAAGAAAACACTAGTGCGCTTGCTCTTGGGGCCCATAGATCCCAGTAATTTTATTCTCAGAAGTTGAATTTGTTTTGCTTCATAAGATGAGAAATTTTCATTATACATCCACGGTAAACACAGATGTGGATTCAGATTTTGCAACCTGCAAATTAATTAAAATGAGACAGACTAATACCAAGAGGTTTCAGGAGTTCTTCCTTGTCTGATTTGAGAATCTTGGGACAGAGGGTGTTGTACAGATTGTGAAGCCCCTTGAGGCAAATTTGTGATTCAAGGCATTGAACTAAATAAATAACGTTGACTTGACTACTATGTAATGTTACGCACCATCCACCATGTAAAATTCCTTGTATGTGCAACATAAATGGTTCTGATTCTGATGTAGTTAATGCAATTGAAGCATACTCTATAAAGCACTCACAATGACAACAACAAATGTAAGCATAAGCTACTCACCAACTTCATAGACATTGCGGTTGTTGGTGGGGCTGTTGTTGCTGATCTCAGCATATGGTGAATCCCGTCTGGCCGGTGACTTCATTTCTACGTAACCACATTCCGTGTTTTTGGCTGTCAGCGGGGGAGGGTCCTTTATCGTGGCATATGGGTTTTCAGAGCTGTTGAGGGAGCAGGAGCTGGCATGATAGTGTGTGCCCTTCAGATCTGGATGACAGACAGAGCAGCCAGTGAGATGTGAATTCCAGCAGTTCATTTATTTGTAGTAGTTTATATGTATGTAATGTGTATTTTACAGGACCTACCTCGTAAAGATTTCCCCATGTATCTCCTGTCAACTCCGTAGGCTCCTGGAATGAGGAGAAATAGAAATGAGAAAGGTCAGTGAATGGTCGGCAAGCCTAGGTCCCAACCTTTGCCTGCCGCCTGGCTCACATTGCACACAACCCCCTGCTTTCCCTTTTCAGGGCGAATTGCGACAACTCTCTGTGACAAAGTCATATAAGGTCAGTGAATCTCTCTTGGTTTGGCCTAACCCCTGAGACCACTTGGCCTTGGAAGACCCTACCAGGAACCATTGCCCAGACAACACAGCTCCCAGGATCACTGGGGCACACAAACATCTCCACCACGTTACCTACGTATACGAAATCCATTAACTACGCTTTAATGTATTCTATGTCTCACCCAGTTCATTGAAGCAGTCTTCTTGTTTCCAGTCTGCAGGCAGTGTGCTGTTGTGCTCAGCTAGGGGAGCCCTTTTTCTCTGATCTACATTCTTCAAGCTCACAAACAGCTGGCTGCTCTTGGCCTGAAAAATGACAGTGAAAGGGACAAACATCAGTTGGAATATATATAATTATAAAAAAATAATAAATAGAAACATTTCTCATGGCATTCTTACTTTGCCATCTCTTTGACCCTCTATACAGACTCAAAGTACACTTCCATACCTTTCCAAATGGACCATTGTTAACATGTGGAGAGCTGGTCAGAGTATGGTAGCTGGGGTTGGAAAAATAGCTGCTGGGGTGGGCCTCGCATGCTGGTGGGTGAGCATCTGAAAAATGAGATAGTGACAAGAACCATTACCAGGAAGTTTGTCAGTGCTTTCAGAGCATGAAACCCAATATTATAAGCATCTCAATCTCAACAATCAAGTGTTCATTGGGTTTGCTTAATAGCAGTCCTCTTCATCCCTGCCTCTGTAGGCATATTGCACTATTCCATGGCGCATTACAATCATCAACTTTCAACAGGTGGAATAGTGTGAAAACACTATTAGGTGTGTGTATGATGTTGCTATGTATGCACATCCTCATGTGTGTGTACTAGTGCACTAGATTTACCTTCTTATATCTACTTTCAACAACATTGGGCCTCATGCAGGAAGTGATATAAAAACTAATTTCCTCTTACTTTTATTTGCATCCACGATTTGTTCTTATTTAGTAAGTACCCTTTGATTTCTGAGATTCACCAATGTTATCTTATTTTGGCACTTCTATAGGTAAGGTAAGAGAGAAATGTTTTTGAGTAGTCAAGAGAAAAAAAGATCTTGTCTTCAGTTCACAAATTGTTTGTCCATGGCAAGGACACAACTTTTAAATTTGAGGAACATTAAATCCCCTGTTTCCTGTAAAATCAATTAATTAGTCTTTCCAGCACCATGGGAAGTGATTTAGCAACAACTGATGACCCAATACCTGGAAAGACCAACCCAACATGCCTTGCAGTTTGAAGCCGGTCAACCTTTAATGTACCTGCAATGGTGTAATCAGCAGTGACCCTCATAGCAGGAGTGTAGGTCACTGCTGGCATGGTAGGCTCTTTTCCCTTTTGCTTCTTCCTGTAGATGATGAAAAGGAGGAGGAGGAAAAGCACCAGTAGCACCAGGACAATGATTCCTGCGATGGCTCCGATTCGGTAGGTGTCCACGTGCATGGCTGCGCTGGTCAAACTGTTGAGGCTGCCCACCACTACACCAGCTGCAGACAGGGGGATGAGGAAATGTAGAACCAGAATTAGTCTGTTCGAAATGAACATTAGTCCATTTAAAAAAAATGAAACTTGACAAAGTAGTTCTTCAATCAAAAGGCGGTGACTCTCAATGATTAGAAAACCGAGGTGATCTGATTATAGCAACCATTCCCCAAAACAGGTCTAAGAACTGACTACAGACAACAGGAGGGAACGCACCTTGGTCACAGCGAGCTCCCTTCCAGCCTGGGTTGCAGTAACATGTACCAGTCATGTGATCACATGTGGAGTTATTTAGACAGTCACACACCTGACGGCAGCCATAACCATACGAACCAGGAGGACACTCTGGAAATAGCAAAAAAAGTAATAATTTAATTCAACTTTAGTAAACTATTATTATATTTTATTATATATATACTGTATATGTAATTTTGTTGTATTATAATGTAATATATATATATATGTAAAGTATAAGCACTAAGAGGAGCTGAAAAAAAGAAGAAACACAGACAGGATTAAGACAGCGCGACATACTTTGTTCGCAGTGTCGTCCCATGAAGCCGGTGCGACAGGTGCACTGTCCAGAGATGTGATCACAGTCAGCTCCATTCCTACACTGGCAGGTCAGAGAACAGTCCTTCCCATAAAAACCCAATGGACAACCTGTAAGGGCGCAATCACACAATACATGATATACTTTTAAAATGCTCTATTTCTGAAATAAACAGCAAATGCTGAGTGACATAAATGTTTCAAAAGGGACTTTTTCTAAAAAATAATAATAATGTTTAGTTTAATCATACAGAAGTTATTTACTACATGTGATGAATGTCACACTGTGTGTGTGTGTGTGTGTGTGTGTGTGTGTGTGTGTGTGTGTGTGTATCTGTTACTGACGTTGTGTGCAGTAGAGGCCGGTCCATCCTGGGGTGCACTTGCATTCTCCATCATAAGCGCTGCAGTAGGCTCCGTTGTGACAGTTACATGTGTGGATGCAGTTGGGTCCCCACTGACCAGGAGGACAGTCTGCAGCACAGTGACAGCAAAAAAAACGCATATAATCTTTATTCATACCATCTAAATGACTTCTTTTTACCTCAGATTATACAATTTCAAGAAGAAACTTTCTTTACTACTTTACAGGATGACAACATTTTGACCACTGTGTCTCTTATTGATTATTTTATTGAGTGAACGCACGCTGGGAGCAGTCGCTGCCGATCCATCCTGGATAACACTGACAGGAGCCATCGATGGGGTTACAGGTGCCGTTGTTGGTGCAGCTGCAGCTCCAGGCACAGTTCTTCCCAAAGTGACCACTCGGACATACTAAAAAAAGTGTTAATCATTCATGTGCTCACTTTTTCAGTATCACTGCCATACATCTCAGATACTATCTGTGGTGTTCCTGGATTTTACTTGGCATCAAACATGGTTCAAACATTTACTGTGTATAATCATAGACTGTGTGTAAGAAATGGACGTACCCTGCTTTATCGTCTATTTGACTCAAAACTTGTATATATATATATATATATATATATGTATATATATATATATATATATATATATACATATATATATATATATATATATATATATGTATATATATACACGTCCATTTCATATACATATATATATATATATATATATATATATATATATATATATATATACACGTCCATTTCATATATATATATATATATATATATATATTCATGCAGGAAGCTGTGACCGGTATCAGTCTTTCAAATCCCACATAGGTTGACCCCAGAAGCTTTTGTAACACGGTAGCTTTGTCATAGTGTGGTGCAGGGGGGACTCACCCTCGTTGCACAGCGCCCCTTTGAAGCCCGGCAGACAGTCACACTGTCCTGAGACATGGTGACACGGACCGTTACTGTGGGCACACTGTGGACAGGTCTGACTGCAGCGGTGACCAAAGTAACCTGGAGAGCAGACTGTGGGCAAACCAGGGGAAACACCAAGATGAGTTCATTTAATCTGCATATAGCTTTGACCTAATCTCTGTTATCTCTGACAGAAGGATCATGCGATCGGTCAGGTGTGTGCATCCCTGAGTGAGTTTGCGTTTGTCCTCGGCTAGTATCGCATTCTGCTGCAGCGAACTGCATAATATTATCGGTGCCCAGCGATGGCTGCATGCTCAAGGACCTCTCATGACTCACACTTTATCAAAAATACTTTTATTGCCTGTTTTATACTGCAATTGACTGCCTGATGACTCCTCCCTCACTACTCTCAACCAGCCCCCAGCCGGAAGGGGCCACTAGTGATAAAACAGCTGAGTGCACCCCCAATCTCCCATCTGCTACTCTGCACCCATAGGGGGATAACGGTTTGCTGTGCACAATACAGTTTGGCTAACAGCTAACAAAACAACCAGTACACACTCTGCTGTACCTTCCAGCAGCAGGTTGACAAGGTTGTATGAAGTGTATTATACAACAACTTTAGGCCAATTGCTTGCATACATCCCTGCTTGTTTTTGAGTTTGAATGAAGAGAGTATTATGACGCCTTACAGCCTTTTGGTGTCTAGACCCACAATTAGCCAATTAGGGGTTGTATTAATTCAATCACACAATACAGCATTGGTTGTTGCAGACACACCTGGAGGGGATCAAATGAGTGCAGCTTTCTAAGGTAACATCTAATTATGCAAACGTTGGTGTTGAAGGTTTCTGCATAACATAGAATAATTAACCAGAATTACATTTCATATCAACATTTCTACATACATGTATTGTATATCAATGTTAGTGTTTTAACAGCTTGTAGCACTTTTGCCATCTCAAAACTGCATTCACACTTTGCTTGAACATTGGTAAATCCATAGGACTACTGTAATGGTAATTTTTTACGTAGTATATATTTGTACTCAGTATATTGTATTCATGCATAAGTAATTTTGCTCTGGACTTTGTTGAACTTCACCGTGTCTCTGTTGTGCAGAAGGATTCTCCCTCTCTGTTCACATAGATAACTAACTGTGTTGTATGAGAATGTTCCATGCCAAGGCCTTTGGGCTGCTTGTTTTGGTTGCTGGCCGTTTGTTTTTGATTGTTGTTCCATCAGTCTGAGACCAAAAGTCTGAGACCGAGATGTCTGTAACGTTGGCCATCGGCCCCCACCTTTGCTCATTCTGTATAAAGAAAGCTTTTTCACTATTTTCGAGGTTCTTCCTCACTGAGACTGCACGCATTCTGTTGTGATGATTGAACCTTCTCTGCGCAGAGAATAAATACTTAAAAGACAACCTGGTTTTTGGTATTATGTATTTCAGCATGAAAAGACTCACGCAAAGCGGGTATAGGAATATTTTCCACCACATTAGACAATTAGCAGCACTTATCATTTCCCACCTCCTTCCTTAAATGTGTAGAAGACAGGATCAGTTCACTGATGACATAAGACCTGCTATTCATATGACAGGTACACTGTCATGACCAGTTGGTTGTTGTTAAGCATGAACGTAGATGAGAGGTCCTAAAAGTTCTATGGAATAAATCGTAGCAATACTCACATAAACCAAAGATCCATCTCCATCACTAATGATGACTGTGTGATACAACTGTACACTTCAGAAAAAAACTAGAAAGTGGGACTCGGAAGGAGTTTTAAGTTGTGAAAACCGTTTGCATGTGAGGGTTGTGTTACTACTTCTTTTTCAAAAAAGCATTAACTTTAAAGGAGTTTGACCAAAGTCTCCAAAGTAAAGGGCAACATTTATTTGCTGCATATGACGCGTGTCAAAACCCCCACACCCACACAGACTACTGTGCAATGCCTGGACTGGTGCAGAAACGCACGCAGCTGTGGATGTTTTTTATATAGTAATACTAACGGGAGAACTTTCAAGAGTCGCAAACTTGTCAGTTATCTGGTGAAGATTTGAAGATCCTGTTCTTTGCCAAGTTTTGGAGATTTTGCAAAATGAATTGTGGATTTAATGCTGAAGAAGTCTTGGAGAAGAGAGACTGAGTCAAAGACTGGAACACGGAGACATCACTACAATGAATTCCAATGGGTCAGAAACACGAGCATTCAGAGGACAAGATTATCTAAAGCACTTCATTTGTAGGTCAAACTGAGACTGAAATGTCACTAACAGTCCTGTTAGTGTGTGTGTGTCTGTGTGATGATCCTGCAGTTCAAGTGGTAGGACTTACTCCTTTGACAGGTGGTGCCTCTGTATCCTGGAGCGCACTCACAGGTCCCTTCATCTGGAGAGCAGGATGCTCCGTTCTTGCAGTTACAGTGTAGGGAGCAGTTTGGGCCCCAGCGGCCCTGTGCACACACACTGTCGCAGTGGATACCTACATGCACACAAATGCAAATACCTTTCAGTGTATTGTGTACAGAATGCATGCAAAAGTGTAAACTGAGTACTGACCCCAACCCTAACCTTAACCTAACATAAACACAGTCTGGACCCTCAAAAAGGCCTTTGAAGAAATAAGGATGTAATCGCTTTCCGAAAATGTCCGCACTTTGTTGGTTGAAAAATTGTACGGTTCTCACTATGTAGTAAGCACAAGAACACACACACACACACACACACACACACACACACACACACACACACACACAGCACCATAGAGTCCAGGAAGTAGGTGATATATTTGGTGTACTGTAAACTTAAAATATTTAAACAGACTATGAGAACATTGATACTGTATTAGGCCTTACCAGTCCATCCGGCCAGACAGCGGCAGTGACCAGTAGAGTGGTGACATCCATCAGCATGACTGCAGTCACAACGCTCCTTACAGTCCAGACCATAGGTGCCATCCTGAGGTGGAAGAACAATAACCATCACAGGTCCATTCACATTCTTTACAGAGAAACTCTTTATGCTTTTAAATCCTATTTGACTTCCACAGCTTCCTGTGTTCTTACTGTACGGGGCAGTTTATATTCTTAAAAGTGTGCAGTATGAGATCAAATATACCAGTACCAGTATCTATAACCACAAGGTGACTCTCACCCTGACAAAATGTGATGCACAAAAATGTTTGATGCTTGTATGAGACTGTACTGGATTTGTACAGGCTGCAAGAGTGGATAGAGAGAGTCATACAGCTTAACCAATGGCACACTAGAGAAAAGTAAGAACGAAAGAGTGTTTTGGAAAAGTGCCGTCCCATCTACATGCCAAATGCCCTGTTTTACAGCTGTTGGCAGCTGCACGACTACAATTATTCACGGAAGTTTAATTGATTCTTTTCCGCACCCGCATTCCATGAAGACCCGCCCTACTCTGCCTCTGATTGGCTAGTGCCCGATGCCCACTTTGCAGAATTTGTGAAGTTTATTGCTGATGAGCAAGATTGGTGGCAGGGTAGGCAGGGTAACATGAAGATGTTAATCTTCATGTTGATAAGGCTTTTGAAAATATCAATACTATCAATAGCTGTAATTTGTAGTATTGAAACAGACAAAAAGGATACCAGTAGAAAAGTGAATTTCAGCGGACTAGAGCTGTGATTTCCTCTTTCATCTGCCGACACTTATTAATATTGATCACATTCAAAATCTCTGGGAGCATCCATGTCCTCTCACCTGGCAGTGGAGTTCACACCTCTCTCCTCTCCAGCCTGGAGAACAGGTACAATGACCGTCCAGGGCGTTGCACGCTCCTCCGTTCCCACACATACAGGTGAGGTTACAGCCCAGACCCCAGGTACCACTGGGGCAGTTGATGGAGCAGTCCACTCCATGCCACCCTGATTAAACAATGTCCGTGAGATTCAAACACACCCGTAACTTCAGTAACAGTAACAGTAGCAAGCATCACAACCATTCAGTGTACCATGAGGATTAGAATACACAGAAAACAGTTTCCCTGAAAGAACGCCGAAAGCTAAAGTCAGCAAGCTCTGATAAACAAGTAGACTGCAACCAAAAGGTTGGTTTGCCTGAAAAGAGTCGTTGTGTTTCATCATTGAGTCATTCCACTAAGCCAGAGGTCTTCAACGTTTTATAGGCCAAGGACCCCCAAACTGATAGAGAGATGGAGCAGGGACCCCCTACTATATACAGTATATTATATAAAATTGTGTTTTATATTAAGCTGGGCCTAGTGCCATGTATACACATACCTTGTTATTGTGCATTCAATACTAAGCTATTCATATCGTCATGTTTTTATTTTAAAGGTACAGTGAGTAGGGTGGCCGTGACACTGCCATTCATAAACACACCTTGTATGATAATCATGCATACAAGCTATTCAAACTCATGTTTTTATTTTAAACATAAATGTGGAAGCGAAAATGAGTGATGGCCTGTTAGTGCCACTGCCATGCATAAACATACCTGTTATCTTGCATACAATACTGAACTATTAAAATAATGGACAGATTGATGTTTGGGAAAAAAAAAATAAGAAAAAAAAATTGTCTAATCAACCAAAGATTTCGCAGACCCCCTGCAGTACCTCAGCGGACCCCCTAGGGGTTGCGGACCCCCTGTTGAAGACCTCTGCACTAAGCCTTTTACGAACGAGTCATTCAGGAAAACAGAGAGAATCCAGTGGTGTGGTAAAGGCTGTAGTAGTAGATCATTCTCATTTGTTGTGAATTAATAACAGCCTTTTAAGAATAACAATTCTAGTTAAAAAAAAAAAAAAACACACAGCATGAAATATCTTTTCATATTATTGACATAATGACGTACTAATACATTGCACAATTGCATTTCAATATGTTTTTTATATGTTCCCCTCTCACCCGGTTTACAGGAGCAGGATCCGTCCACAGGTGAACACTGAGCTCTGTTCTTACAGTTGCAGCTGGAGGAGCAGTCCACTCCATGTGTCCCTGCTGGGCAGGGGACTGTACAGTTGGGACCCTGAGAGGGTCGATACAGTAGATGAATAGTCAGAACTGTCAGTTATATCACACATCCTCTAAACACAGCTCTGTAGCACTGAAGAAACATGATCAGTTCGTCTGCTGTTTGACTAAGTTACACCCACAAGTGCCTCAAAGCGGTGCGTTCCACATTTCTTTTTCTTGTCTAGTCGTCACATAATTGGACACCTTTTGTGACAACCAGTTCTCCAGCGAACATCAGATGTGTCTGGCAGATGTGTGACATGTCTGCAGAGCTTCTAAATGTGCAGCAGAACTGGAGGTACTGTGTGCTTGCTCATATCAACCAACTGTTAAATCTCATTCTGTTGGTAGAAATTAAAAGCAATATCAAAAGCGTGCATCAAGCAGCTGGGATGAGACATCTGTTTTTGTCACAATTCATGTTGAAGACTTCTGCTATGAGAAATTTGTTGGTTTACCCCTGCAGTAATGTCTCCACGACAAGAACTACTGTGATGGCTATAAAAGACACAATGAGGACAATGTGGTGTGTCCATCTGAACATCTGGTCATGAGGTTTGATGAGAATGTTTCAATCAATTTAAATGACCTGATAGTTAAAATAATAGTTGAACATTTTGAGAAATAGGCTTATTAGCTCTCCTTTCATCTATCTGTGTGTCAAGCTTAGCATTAAGACTGGAAGCTCTGCCCGAAATGAACACACCAACACCTCTAAAGCTCACTGACTGATACATTGTATCTGGTTTATTTATCCCATAACTACAAAGAAAAAATAACTATTTGTGGTTTTAGTGGGAGGTCCGTCTTAAATTTCCTGGAAAACAACAGCCAGATGAAGTGGCTGTGGATACCTTCTTAGAGTAACATTGGAGTGTGGGGGGTATTATCATATCTAGAGAGCAGATAAACTGTTGATACTTTCAGCATGTGACTCCCCCTAAAATGACAAACTTGTATTCTTAAATGTTTTTAGCTTTAGGGAAGTATTATTGAACTTTGGACTAGCTGTTTCCCCCTGCCTCCAGTCTTTACGGTAAGCTATCTGCCATCTGCCAGATATCTAACCCTTTAAGACAGGACACAGGAACATAAAGTACATGTTTAGCATGTGCTCCATGCCCCAGTATGCAATGTAAGCAGTGTCTTGTAAGCTCATCTGGACTAGGCACACACTAGTGTATGACACCAAATGTTATGAATTCATTCATTTATGCTAGAAAACCATAAAAGAAAATAGGATTAAAGGACAACAGCATTTGCTGATCTTGCGATAGTTCTTCCTGCTGCCACTCGATGTCACTAAAGAGCTGCATTCTCACTAATAGCACCTTTGATGTGTACTGTGTGAGCACATGGAACCATGCACTGCACAACTGACATGTTCAGTGTTCGGGAAGATTTTCAGTTCCTAAAGTAGTAGTTCCTAAATTAGTGTCTTCTGGCCTTGGGTTGCTGGCAAAGACTTGCCAGGCGATGCGCCCACAACCACACGCCTCATCACACATATACTGTATTGGCCTCGTGAATTAACATGATAGGTGACCTAAAGCAAAGCGCATTGTGACATGACAGAAATGGGTTTTTACCGTGAAGCCGGGAGCGCAGATGCACTCTCCGGTCACACTGTGGCAGTCGGCACCGTTCTGGCACTGGCACACCTGCTGGCAGGACTCTCCATAAAATCCTGGGGTGCACGTCTCGTTGCAATACAGGCCTGACCAGCCAGGCTGACACGTACACTCCCCTGACATCGGGTGGCAGCTGGTGAAAAGAGAGGAACATATCATTAAATTGTGCTTCATTCTTGTTTTGTTATTGCTCATACTGTAGGCCTATTATTGTCTCCTAACTTTCAGTACCTGAATCTTTATCAGGGTCTAAAGGGTTAATTGTGCTTGAATCAAATGTGTTTGTACTTGTTGGCACACATAACAACACGCGCTGTCTTATGTCATCCTGAATTAACAGATCTCTGCGGCAATCTCTGTGGCAGGAAAACAAAATATCCCATATTCCAACAGCACTGTAAACAATACTGACTCATACAAACAGATTCTGCCCCGCTTGTAACAGCTAAATTAAACTGTAGTATCTTTTCTGGCCCTTGCTGCCGCCAGCACGACCAAATGGAACTCTGCCCGAAGACACATGTGGGGTTTCTCTTAGTTTTTCAAAGGAAAAGATAATGAAGTAGATCACTGGGTGAAATGCTTGTCAGATACTGTTGGACTGACAAGCACTCTGCCTGAAGGATGGTGATGTTGTTGTTCAGATCATAGGCACTGATCATGCCTATCAGGCTCAGGTCCAGGAGGCCCAAAGTGAGGCCCCCTGGCCTTCGCCTACAAAATGTCATCAACGAGACAATAACCAACAAGTTAAAGACTCAAAATGACCACAAAGAAACATGAAACGACTGCAAAGAGACGCACGATAACTACAAAGAGAGTTAAAATCACAACAAAGAGATGCAAAGCAGCGTGACGGTGAGTATCTACTCGACACCATAGACTGTATAGAAGTAGTGGACATAGTCATCGTGACGTCACCCATTGGTTTGTGGACTGATGTTTTGAAGCCTTAAATTCGGCGAATTTTCCGTCGCCATCTTGAATTACGGCCTTCGCCATATTGTTTTTTTGGGAACCAATGAATGGAAGTTACCATATTTGGAATATGGAGGAGTAACGTAGAGACGTCGTACACGTCTCTGGTAGCATCAGCGACCTGTCAATCACAGTAAGCCCGTGCTAAAGCATCCCCTACTTTATGGTCTGTTTGACTCTAAATGGACCATCATTTAGTAAATGAACATCATGCTGTATTGAAGAAGACTTGAAACTAGAGATGTAGACCATAAACTCATGTTTACAATGTTTACTGAGGTAATAAATCAAGAGAGAAGTAGAGTCATTTTCTCATAGACTTCTATACAACCAGAGGAATCGTCCCCTGATGGACACTCGAGAGAATGCAGCTTTAAGACACTTCTGCATCAGTTTCACTCGCCAGAACCAGAGGTTGCCGCCTGCTTGACACACATGATATAGCTACACATGACATAAACAAGAAGGAAGACAGTTGGCACAGTTAGAGAGAAAAAATAAACATTTCTTAAACACATTTAAAAAACACCAAACCTGAGCTCACAGCTTTATACGTCGAAACGTCCGTAATCTAAACCGAACCACAATATTTTGTCAAGACTCGTCAAGGTCGTTCTGGGAAGCAGACCTCTAAGAGAGGCTCTATTGTTCCTTAAAAAACTGTGCAGGTGTAGCTGTCTCTGATTCTGAAGGACTCTGAAAGTCTCCATGCCAGCAGGGTGGGGATTATCTGCAGTAACGCAGGTGGAGCCAACCTGTGCTTGTCAGTGATTGTGTTTGACTGACAGCTGGCCCACCTGACACAGCACTCCCATTGAGGAGCAGCAGGACAGCTGTTCTCTGCAGACACATGCGGCCCCCAGCTGTGCTGGCCCAACCGATCACTGACTACTGGCCCACAACGGTCAGCTGTCTCCAGGGTCAACCATCAGAGTGACAAACATATACAGACAACACATGAATACTTCTTCCTGACAGGATACAGATTGGAACACTGAGCGTCATGTTTTGGAATATTACAAGCAAACTCTGTTTTTCAAGATGTTCGAATTATAGAACAATAAATTGATCCCACCTGTTATATGCAGGATAAAGTTTGAACACTATAAACTTGCATACCTGCGTGTGTTCAGGGCATAGCACGGACACTTCCTGTCACACCGGAGGCCGTAGCGTCCTTCAGGACACAGTCGGACGTCGCACGTCTCCCCTGTGTAGCCCGGCTCACACAGACACATCCCGTTGGTGTGGTAGCACTTGCTGTTGTTCTCGCAACGACACGTCTTTGCACAGCCAGCACCGTAAGTACCAACCGGACACTCGTCCTGGCACCTGTTCACAGCGAGAGACACAGCGGTGGAGGTGATCAACAACTTGTTCACCCAAGACAATGAAACACCTCTCTATGTCGTTACTCTTATTGCAACGGTTTCTTTGTTTAATATGTAATGGAACATGTTTTGTTCATATGGGGCGAATATGCTTTTGGCGTATTGCCCCGCAGAGTAAGTTGACACATTTTTTTTCTTGACAACGATTTTTTAAGATGGGAAAAAAAGGGATGTTAAGCATGACTCTCGGTTTAGCAATAATATGTGCACACAAATGAATTACAACAAACAAAGGAACCCTGCACACGGTTAATTAAACTGTGCAAACAGTGCTAAAGCCAGACTCGGGCATTCTGACTGAAATGAAAGAATTCTGTCTAAAAATTGTAGTTTTAAGCAATGTAATACAATATGTCATAGTCATACATGACTCATAACTTGTGCCAGAAAAAAAATAGTAAACAACATACTAAATACTACATGTGCTTAATAGACTGCAAACAACTGAGTCACAGCCCACACACAGTCCCTAGTTCAAGCCCTAGTTATATACCTCGGTATTTGTCTTTTTTGTATTCAGACATATCCTCATCTGCTTCACACACACACACACACACACACACACACACACACACACACACACACACACACACACACACACACTCTCACTCACACACACACACACACACACACACACACACACAAACTCAAATACTTTTCATGATGATGATTTCAGATATGTGTATTGCTCTTGTCTCTGGAGTATATATTATTATTTATGTCATATTTTTAAAACCTCTTTTTTGGTATAGAGTCATTCCAAAAATACATTGAGTTATGATTGAGTTTCTGTGAGAACACACTTGAATTTTGAAAGATTATGGTCATTGGATGCATTTAGTTTCTAACTGCTGACTGTGTAAATTCAGCATTGAGAATTGATTGTGGCTAATTATAAAATCAAACCTGTAAATACGAACGCCTCTTCACATGTCAGCAATAAAAAAAAACATTTATTTGAACTGCGATTGGCTGATGGACACTCTCATGCAGAGTATGCATGTTAGAGTATGCTATTTTCCTGACACTGGTAATCAATTAAATGAAAAATTATATAATTTTAACATGAACCCCCTTCTGCTTTTATTGTGAAGGCAGCAACGGCATGTGGCAAAGATTAGACAAGGACATGAGTGGGTCAAAGTGTCAGAGTCAAGCATGCTCATCCACCCCCTGAACTCCGTATAGGAACCGCCTGCTTGGCTCACCAAACATTAGGAATCAACCTCTGGGGTCCATGAATATCCAACTAATGACAGATATCGATATATAGACAGCATCAACTATCATCAATATTCATTCCAGATATATAAGATATAGAACTTTACTACATGTATCAACTAAATAAAATACATCACTGTCCTGAAACACCACACACTGCTGACTGCAGTAAAGAGGCTGTGTGGTGGTCCCACAGCTCTCTCTTAATCACAGTCATTGCTGGAACACAGAGCTTCAGCTAATGTGGCTGCAGCTAAGCAAAACACACAGTTTGGAAACGAATGCAGCGTTTCCTCATTATCTCATCCAGGGTTACACAGTGCAAACAAATCAGTCCAACCACCAAATCAAGCTGGGTTTGAAAATTAAATGCCGTGCTCTGGACCCGTCATTTAGAGCAGATATCAACCTAATTGTGTTTTTAAGTACTTAAAGATTTTGTCTGAACCTTCACTTTGCAGTTACCTTTTTATTCTGTATTTGTATTTTTTTTATCTTAACGCCCCATTTTATCATCCACATTCTTGCAAAGCACTGTCAAAATGCAGTGGTGTTCCTTCTTCCGCAGGATAAATATTGCACACATATTTACACACACACACCCAAAGTTCCATTGGGTTCGGGTGTGGCACGGTTAACCCGGTTCTAAGCAGCGCCATACTGTGACGTTCAGCTTCCCTGAAACCCTCATTTACTCATGGAGGGGCTATTCCTGTCCTGTCCCTGGTCTGCTTAAGTATATGGTGTGTGCTCTCTGATATTGCTAATTATATGGGCCTGAAGCCCTGCGTGGCGCTCTGCTGAGATCTGTCCGTGAAAACACAGACTGGGCTTCCTGGTTTGGTTTTTCTCTCGGCTCTCTGGAGGATGTGGAAGAGTTAAGCAGACACACATGATCTGATTTGTATTTTTGTGTCTGTTTGCTTGACTCTTCAGCATGTCATAATGAGGTCAACACAAGTTTTACTGTCAGTTTACGGTTTTGCACTTAGCATCTTAAACGTCATAATAACTCGTAACTAAAGCTGTCAGATAAATTCAATGGAGTAGAAGGTACAATAATTGCCTCTGAAATGTAGAGGAGTATTAGTAGGACTATTGAGTAAGACAAAGAGTGAATACCTAAGTAAATTAGAAGTAGGTCCAACTTGAACCTGAGTACCCTACAGTACTTGAGTAAACATACTTAGTTACTTTCCACCACTGAACAAAAGTCTGAGTAACTGGTCCTGGGTTTGATCCCCTCAAAGCCAACTTTCCTCTTACAAGTGCAATGACTGTATTTTTGCATATGCAGTTTTTTTCACTGCATTGCATTTATACATTGTATGCATTTACTGTATCTATGCATATACGTTTGTACTTTATTTTGCTGATTGGGTGGGTGAAATAAAATCTTCAATCATCTTGTTTTAATGGAGCATTTTTGCTGAGACTACTTTAAGTTTACATAGTTTTTAAGGTGGAGATTTGTTTTTTTTCTGTTCTGATGTTTGGGTTTGGGTTAGGCGTTTAAAAACACACTATAAAATTGTGTTAATGTAAATGTCAGCTCATGTTATCACTGTGGTGAAACATCATTAAAAACACCCACTAGAAAGATTAAAGGGACAAATCTTGCGACACCCTTAGCCCATCCTTACAGGGCACCCTTTACTTTGAAGGAGCTTTCAGACAATGAATGGCTGCTGCTGTGGCTCTCTTATTTTCAATTGGCATATAAGTGATGGTGGAAAACTATGTTGAATTACAGGGACACATTATTCCTGTGTGTGACTGCTCGCTGGCTTTCCAAAAGCAGAAGTGGCATTCATTGTTTTATTCTCCAAGAGCATTCAAACGCTGTGCTGTGAGATACGTTAGAATTATGATAGTTTCTGTTTTTGATTTCTTTCATCTTCGTACCAGTAAACTTTTAAAAACCCACACATCTGCCTCTGGATGTAGATTTATGGTGCTGTTTATTCACATTGTCGCTCTGCACCATTCAGACAGAAGTATGATTTCCCAAAGAAGCGTTCTCATTTTGTTGATCTACTGTTGTCATTCTTCACTGTGAAGCATTCACACAGCATGGAGGCGCCCACGCAGTACGTATGTGTGCACAACACCTCGCACCTTTCACTGCTTATTGTGTCTGTGCCATTTAAATAAGCTGCTAAACTTTGCTCAGCCGCTTGTGTATGGAGAGAAATTTAGTCTCAATGTTGGTAACAAAGCATGTTTCATAATATACAAATAATGATTTTGATGATTTGTGAGTCATACAGTATATGGTCTTCACAAACACACAAGGAATGAATAAGTGCCAACAACTGCAGTTCTTCTAAATGGCCACATGAAGCCGGCTCCAAAAACAAGTCAATTTCCATAGACCTCTAACTTTACAGCAGAAATACACGTTTACAGCCTGATACATGAAACATTCTGGTTCTAAGCCTGTTTTTCACTCATCACAATTAATACTACAGTTAACGTAAATTCCCGATGTAGATTGTAAACCAATCTAACTAGCTAGCACTAGCGTTAGCTGCAAAGGGTACCTGGCCCTGTCGACCACACTACTCCAGTTCCACCCTCTAGTCGAAATACGGTCAGTTCTGGTTCCAAAAAAACAACAGAAAAAAGGTCAAAGTGGTGGCTCAACAAACCAATTAGTGATGTCAGGGTGACTACTTCCACTTTTACAGTCTATGATTTTAACAAATGTAAAACAATTTTACGAATAAATAATCTTTGACATGACAAAGACAGCGCAGTCAGTGAGTTTGAAGTAAAAGTTGAAGGCAAAATATAAAAATGCTTCATTAAATAACATCTAATCAAATGGGGAAAATGCCTTTGCGACTTTGAAATACGCGTGCATGCGCTGAAAAGTTTTCCACCGACACCTACGTACGCAACATACATTTGTGTGTCAGCGACCGTGAAAATAGTCCACACACAAATGTAACCCAATCCCCACGTGTCTGTGCACACAGATTTCACAATCTGTAAATATACGCAAAAAAATCGTCACAAATATTTTGAGACATTTCTATGCGTATGAAGCTTTTCAAAAGCATGTATGAACTTGAGGTGGGCCGTATGTGTGTAAAATACTGACATTTATTGAGTGCCTTGAAAGTAAGCTACTTTTATCAACTGCTGCGTACTGTAATGTTGTAAAGGTTGCTCTTACCGTTCTCCTGTGTACCCAGGACTGCAGAGACACTGTCCAGTGGACAACACACAGAAGCCGTTGTTATGACACTGACATTCTTGGGAACAGTTTTGTCCAAATCTCCCCTTTGGACATGGCTGGCCACACACTGTACCCTGCACACAGCAAAGACAACAGCAAAATACATCATGTGAGCCTTTACACCTTCAAATCTTCCAATACATGTCTCTATGTTTTCCAGGACTGCTGATTTGTGTGATTGTGGATTGTGAATGGAAATATTTAAAAGAGATGAATTCATTTTTCCTATTCATTGATACAGCTCCTGTATTCTGTATTATAGTCGAGAACTTCAAAACCAAACTGTTTAGAGCTCCTTTCACATTATGACCTCAAGATATTGATTTAGGAGACTGATACGCACGTATGTTGCCTTCCTTAAAGCCGTTGTTGAATCTCTGTGAGCCATTTAAAGGGACGGTGTGTAGGATTTGGTGGCATCTTGAGGGGTGGTTACAGATTGCAACAAACCCCTTCGCTCACTCCGCTCATTCAGAGGACATCCATACCATAATATAATACTTTAGGAGCAATGGAAGTCAGATGGCAACTGTTGGAACCACAAGTATGCACTCTGCGGCCCATATTACCATTTCACAAACGTGTGGAAGAACTATGGTGGCCTTCAGGTAACATTAAAATGCGTAAGGCTCTCTCTAGAGCCAGTGTTTGGTTTGTCATTTCTTGGCTACTGTAAAGACATGGCGGTGCGACACGGCGGACTCTGTGAAGAGAACCCGCTCCTTTAAGTAAGTATAAAGGGCTCATTCTAAGGTGACGAAAACACAACAATTCTTAGTTTCAAGTGATTAGACGCTGATGAAAACATATTCCTTTACTGCTGATAGATCCCCTGAAAAACTACACACTGGCCCATTTAATGTATCAAATATTTTAAAAGAGCCACTTATACTTTGAGTCACCTCAGGATTTCCCAGGTCTTGTACTCCTTCATTATTTCATGCTCACTCTGCTGCTAAATTCTTTGAGGCCCATAGAACTTCTTACTTCTGTCGCATAGTATATTAACAATATTGTTTATTCATTTTAGGTGATTTTGCTCATGTTATGTGCTGTGCCACTGCATGTTCTCAAAAATGATCACTGTGAGGATACGACGGACAACAAGCTCATTCTTCTAATGAGCTCAACCAAAGGTTTGGGGGTCTGTGGGCCTACCATCCATCCTGCAGGACAGGAGCACTCTCCAGTCACATGGTGACACACGCCTCCATTCTGGCACGGACATCTCTCCTCGCACTGCTGCCCGTGTTTACCTGGAGGACACAGGTCTTCACAGCTATGAAAGAAAACAAAACACCATCTGGTTAATATTTGCCACTTTTAAAGGTCACATATGGAAGTTTTGTTCATATAACAATTGGAAAACTTGCTCGAGGTGTGGTTAAGTGAGTGTCACGTCGCTTATATTTTTGGTTCCAAATTGCAATTACATGGTAAATGGAGCTGCCATTAGCCATTATCAATTAATTTAGTAGTATCTATGCCAGGAGATTATGTATTCAGTTGTGTGTGTGTGTGTGTGTGTGTGTGTGTGTGTGTGTGTGTGTGTGTGTGCGTGCATCTCTGTGTCTGTCCACGGCTAATCTAACACACTACTGGACCCATCAGCCTAATATTCTTTGTCCTCATTTATGACTGTATGCTCAATAACCTCTCTTGCTTGCAGTGATTCACACTTTTTGAAAACTTATTTTATCGACTGTTTTAAGCCTGACGGTAGGACCCGCAAATGATCGGAAGCTTTGGTTTGGACTCTTGATTCCGCTAGGTTTTAGGAATTGTTTCTCTTCATTTGCATGCCTAGGTAAGACAATTGTGTGTATGTATGTAGTCTTTGTATGTATCTTATGTCACTTTCTGCACTCGAATTAGTGCACTTTGAAAATGTATTATATTTTCAATTAACTGATTTCATTTGAATGTATAAAATTATTAATTATTGGGAAAAGTCCAAGGTTAAAATATCAAATTGTGTGTTTTGTCTGACAGTCCAAAAATATATTTACTTTGAAATAACATTACACACAAAATCGTTATATTCATTTACATCCCGACAATCATAAATTCCTCATACAGAAGTTATTTGGACCTTCCACCCAAAAGTCCACCCAAAAGTCCACCCAAAAGTTTAACTAAACAGCGGCAAAGTTCTGTTTTACCTGGACTGCATTTAGCCTCTGTGTTGTGATACAAGTTGTCATCCAATAGACAATATTTATTCTGGTACAAAAAAAAATAATAATTTAAATGTATTAATGTTTTGCTGGTTCATAGAAAAAGATGAGCTCATACTGAAGGAAAGACATTTTTCATGCATCTTATCATATCCAGGGACATAGAATACAAAACTAGACTTATATCCAAGCAGGTGTTTCTCAATGAGCTGTTACTATAATTACATTATTGGAATCAGATTCTCACAAATTGTGTTCTCTGACTTACAAAGCTCCAGTGTATCCTGGTGAGCACTTGCATTCTCCGGTAACATGGTGACAGGCAGCTCCGTTCTGGCACTGGCATTTCTGCTGGCATCCGTTTCCGTAGGTGCCCACTTCACACTGGGCCTCGCAGCGCCAGCCTCGGTACCCAGGAGTGCAGATGCAGGCTCCGGTGATGGGGTTACACAGTGCAGCGTTCTGGCACTGACATCTGTTACTGCAGTGGGGACCCCAGTGGTTACTGTCACAAGCTGAGGGGAAGATGAAAGAAAAGAATCAAGATTTAGTTCATCTTGTTCTACATGTCTCATGGCACAGGTTAGTTGTGATTGTTGCCAAGCTTCAAGAGGGGAGAGCTGTTCTTATGATAGCTTACTTTATCTTTGCCTTTTTCTATGAATGTCCAGCTGCAAAAAAATAAAAAATAACAACTACACTGATAGATGAACAGATACTGATATTGGAGATCTGTATCGGTGACACCCGGCCATTTATATACATTATACATTTATATCTATGTATTTTTTTGTTATATTTAGTTTTACAAAGTTAATAAAACACTTTATAAGTCAAGCCTGATGTTGCCATACACATGAAATAATGATCCAAGTCACTTCTACACAGTGAGGCACGCAGCTCATTAATAAAACACTAGAATATGATCGATACCCAAGGCCCAGAAGAAGAAGTCAGATCGGTGCATTCCTAGTTCAAATACATATGTTTGAAATACTTGGTTAGGTTTTGTTAACAAAAGTACGGGTTAAAGTGGTATTACTAAAGTACGTAACGTGACAAATAAGTCAACAAGGATTTCTGGTATCACACAGGACATGAATAGCGGTCTCCTGGGTTAAAGTCCTGCGTTTTTAAACCCACCCGTCCACCCAGACCTCCTCTCTACGTGGACTTTGTCACTCTTTAGACTACGTAACCTGTCCTCGCTCATGATTACGTCAATTACATACATACTGCTTATGAATAATAATGCATTACTTTCTATAGGTATAGCTACAAACAGTGTATGAGAAACGACAAGACAGTCTAAGATTATCTAGCCTTCTAACAACCTCTTGTAGTGATTCTTTTTCACTTTTAACAATGATTAATGATCATAAAGTGGGTCCGGGACAACCTTTTACAACTGGTGTTGATCTGCTTCCAGAGAAATCCAACTGTGAATACTGCTTGAAGAATGTGGCTGGTGTTATACACAGTATACTTTATAGGGGCAATAGTTGTTTGTCTAGGTTAGAGGTTCTTATTATTTTCCTTATTATGAACCCATGAAAAGGCCCCAACCAAAAATGTATTTGTTCTTGTTTCAAAACTTCCGGACTTCTCTATTCCGTCTGTCTGTTAAAAGACTAATGTAGTCGGTCTCCAGAAGCTGGATAACACACAAAACTATTTTTTGCAACAAAATCAAAGTTGTTTTATTCTAAGACTGCTCACATTCATTTGACCAAGTATCCAGGGTAGAGCAATCATGCTCTTTGAGCTGAAGACAATAGCTAAAAGCAAAAAACCTTTTTTTTCTGATGTTGGTAAAGTAATCAATGCTTTTATTGTTGTCTTCTCACTTGGATTACTGCAACTCTCATGAGCTAGTTGCTCGCTACCAGCTCATCCAAAATGTTAGTGTCCAACAAACTGTAGGAAATCACCGTGCCTCTTTGTGTTGGCTCCCTTTGGCTCAACATTTTGCTGATGACTTTCAAGGCTTCACTCGGTCAAGCTCCATGTGACATTGTTTACATGTTAATCCATTATGAGCAACAGCGCAGCCTGACCCAAATTTAAGATTAGCCTCTGAGCCGCGTGCCACCACACTATCAATCGTCAAGCTCTTGAGGCTGAGACCGAAGCTGGCCCCTCATCACTAACATGAAAACCATCTGATTCTACAAGTAGCCAAACTCAATGACTTTCAATTACTGTGTGGCCAGGCGGGCTACGACCTGAACCCACCTCATTAACCTTCGGCTGTTGGATTTCAGCCTTAATCAGACCGCACCTTATATACATGAGCGAGCACTGCCATGTGTCTGGCCTTCCCATCACCACTCGCAAATGGTAGCTTCACCATGTGTAACCACAGTAAACTGGTAAATCTGAGAATGTGTTGTTTAGTTCTAGACGTCTTTCATTATGTCACGTCATATCTCGCCACTGCCCACTCAGGGCCTGGCGATGACTGGGGGCTAAATAGGAGAGAGCCAGGAAGGTTTACAGTGATTGCCAGACCTTTCATTATGGGACTCTGCGTCATTGGAAGTCTATATTAAGTTCAGGGGAAAGTGAGAAAGACAGAAATTGAAGGTTTAGATAAGAACTTTATAACGTACACAGTGTATTTTATTGTAGCACAGTTGTCAGCTAGCGGTTTAACAGGTCATTAGCCACTAAAGGATCATTCCAGTTTTAAATCAACTTCCTATGGACACTTAAATAGCCCTTATTTAAATCATGTGGTCCTAAAAGTTGTAAAATGTACCAATAAACTGAACGAGTGCATGTCATCTGCAGCTGTCAGTGTACGTGTCTCTTTGGGAGTAGAACCGAGACTCTACTGTACATGGCACACACATCTATGTCCAACACTCTGAACTACAGTAAGTACAGAAGGTCAGTAGTGGGTCTGTAAACAGTGATGGACGTTTATAACAGACCTGCGGTGTTGTTTACAACTTTTGTCTGACTGCTCATGTTTCTGATCCGTCAGACGTCTTGTAGTGATGTCACCTCCTCTTCATCATTTACATCCTTCCCCTTGGACAAATCATCCGTCATCATGGTCTCGATTTTCACTGCTACGCTGACAACACCCAACTCTACTTCTCCTCCAAGACCATCACCTCAGTCACCCACTCCACTCTCACCACCTGTCTCGCTGATAATAAAATCATGGATGCAACAGAACTTTCTCAAACTGAACTGCAATAAATCTGAACTACTCATCATCGGCCCTAACTCCCTCACCCGCTCAGCCCAGACCTTCTCTCTCAACATTGATGGCTCCATCGTCACCCCCTCCACCCAGGTCCGCAACCTCGGTATCATCCTCGACCCCACCCTCTCTTTCCTACCCCATGCCAACCACATCACCAAAACTGCCTTCTTTCACCTCAGGAACATTGCACGCCTCCGGCCCTCCCTGTCCTCTGCCACCACCGAAATTCTCATCCATGCCCTCATAACCTCCAGACTTGACTATTGCAACAGCATCCTCTACGGCTCTCCCAACAAGATCCTCAATAAACTCCAATATGTTCAGAACTCTGCCGCCCGACTGCTCACCTCCACCCGCCGCTATGAACACATCACCCCAGTCCTTCGCAACCTCTACTGGCTCCCGGTCAAATACAAAATTGACTTCAAAATGCTTCTGACCACATACAAAGCCCTAAACAACCTGGCCCTTCCCTACCTTTCAGACCTCCTCCCCCTTCACACCCCAACCCGTTGCCTCAGGTCCGCCGGTGCAAACAATCTGAAGACCATCAGGACCAAGCGCCGGACCTGGGGCAACAGAGCCTTCTCAGCTGCTGCACCCCCCCTCTGGAACGCCCTCCCCATCCACATCCGTGAGATGGGGAGCTCCCTCCCTATCATCATTCAAACTCGCCTTCACCTGCTAACCCCTGCACCCTACCCTCCACCACATGACTCATTTCGCACAGCTTCTCCAGTTTTCTTTTTTTTTACCAAAATATTTTGTTTGTTTTGCTTCGTTTTGTTTGTTCTGTTTGTCTCTCCCCTATATAAAGCCTCTTTGGGTACTTAGAAAAGCTCTATATAAAACAAAAGTATTATTATTATTATTATTATTACTCTGTTAACAAATCTCAGTACCTAACTTGGGCCTGACCTCAAGAATAGGAAAAATCAATTCAAAGGATTCTTTTTTTAATTCGGTTGAGCAACAAACTTCTGAGCTAACTTCATCCGCTGATGAAGACAGTGAAAGGTTTGAAAGCACAGGAAAAAGCAAGTGGAGCTTGAGTTAAGATTTTTGTTTCTTATTAGACTAGGTCAAGAACACGGTTCACTCTCAACAAACTTCTCATGTATGCTGGGATCATTTTGGTGTTGCACAATAGATAATCTGAGAAACATAATTTTCATTTGTCTCCAAGATGTGAACTGGTTGCCGAGAAGTTTTTGTCAACCGTCATTCCAAAAACGTTTATCTTTACCTTCACCTCGATCCATAATCAACAGCTGACTTTAGCTCTCCGGAGCTTCATCTCTGATCCTAATAGTACCGTGCGTCTGCTAAATAAATGTCGTATGGGATCCTGCAGGCAGTGGCTGACCTCTGCAGCTGATTGCGGTTCCACTGCTCTGACTAGAAGAGTCAGAAATAGCAGCTGTGGTAAAAGGAAGTGATTGCAGTGACGTGTGTTTTGTGGACAGATGTGACTTTCTTTCTGGATGTGTGAAGAGAACAGATTCACTGTCATTTCCTGAGCAACAGCAGCAGAGGTAGAAAACATAAAGTTAAGTGAAACACTCTTTTGAACCACATGATAGGATTATTACTAAAATGAAAGGCACGCAAAGACCACAACTAAATTAAAAATAAATTCCATTTTTAAAGGGGGTGATTTCATAACAATCATATAATATATATTCAGTAAACAAATTACAGAACATTTTTATTTTTACTAGAGAAGTCTGGATGTCGGATTTCAGAAATTTCAGTTTGCACAAATCCAATGAAAATCTCACATTTTCATATCACATTCTCATTAATAGTCCAATATTTCATAACAATAGTACAAACTTCTCTTTCTTAAAATAAAAACAAGATATTTCTCTATTGTTCTAATAATTGTGTCCCCCTGATGAATGCTGAAATTCAATATTCACTCTCCCTTTGTTTCTTTGTTCCTGAGACACATACCTTCGCTCTTAAACTGCTAAACGCTCCACTAGCTCACCAGCTCTCTCTAGCTTTGTCTGCTTGGAACTCACTGCATCAAAAGAAGAGTACAGTGGGTCTATCACAGCTTTTTCACTGAAAGCAGCTGCCTGCTGCTGCTTAGAAACCAGGGAAAGTTAGCAGGGTACCCAAGAAGCTAAACAGTTCTGTAATGCTGACATTCAGTGGCTGGGTATTGATGCAAAAATATCCTAGCCCCTCCTTTTTGGCCTCCCTCCAAAACCACATCTGATTTATTGATTTCTGTCAGAATGCAAAGAAGTTCTTATCAAATATAACAAAAAAATGCTTCTAAAATAAACTGTCTATGCTAGCTTTCAGTTAATGTTATTTATCATAGGTTTTGCTCTCTTACATTGTTGTCAGAGGCCACAATTATTCAACCAAACAGTGCCATAAATATATATTTTTGTTTAAATAACAAGGTCCTCTCTACTCCATGAACACAGCCTGGCGTTTATGTGCCCAGCCTGCTGAGTAACACAACCATCTCCAGCCATTCCACAATTCCAAAGTTGTTCAAGTGATTAACAGGCTCCTTTTATTCCTCCCGCATTAGCCTGCTTCACTCTGACCTGATTAAAAAAAGCCTACAGTACTTCCTTTTCCTCAGGCAGTCTGGCCCTGTGTGACAAACAGTGGCGAGGACCGAGGGGGAGTTTCAGGGGGCAAAGAGGAGGAGGAGATTAGAGATAATAAGATGCACACGTAAAACCCCTCCCGCATTCAAATCTGCCATCCTGGTACCTTTGTGAAACCTGACCTAGATTGAAGAAGGGCCAAACTCCAGGAGCTCAAGGCTCCTCATCTGCTTGCCGAAGAACAGACTGTTCTCTTTCATTCAAGATGAGCGAACAAAAAAAGACTGCACTGTGCCAGGGTTTGGTCACAAGGCTGTGTCATTATCCACTGCAAAGAATAAGAACTAGAAAGACAGTGAAGCTTCTGCATACATGATTCTTTTTTTTGTATCCATGAAGACACAACAAGTCATAAAAATGAAGAAAAAAAAAAAGCTTGGTCACACCGAGGGAGAAAGCCCCGAGCCAGTAACTTGAGCTGCCAGTTGTTGAGAGTTGGCTCGGCTCTGACTATCCACACTGGGGAGGGATTGGGGCCGGGATGTTTTTCCCTCTATTTGGTGATTACCCAATCTACATGGCATGGTGCACTCATGGGAACAGAAAACGCCTTTCACACTGATACGGTGGATTCCCAGTGAGAAAAAACATCTGTAGTATTCCTCCAGTTTTCAGCTGAAGTGAAATGTGTGTCCTCCGGATTTTTATTGTCACTATAAACTATCTCATTAAGCGGTGTCTCCATGAACAAACCATGCGTTCACAATTCATATTTAAGAAAAAAGGTGCTATGATAAAAAATTGCCAGAAACATTTTTTGACTGCTAACATTGCAGTCAAAAAATAGGAAAACTAATAAGTTGAAATTTAAAATAAGTAAAAGGTGAATAGATTTATTGATTTGTTTTTATTCTCCAAAACATTTGTCGGACATTATACTCCTATGTAAATACGTTTTTCGGACATCAAATATTTGGGGAAAATTTTTTGGGTATTTCACAAATATTTTCAGACATTTTCCATTTTGTTATTCTGACATTTTACAATTTGTTTAAGAATTTTGGAAGGTTTACTAATTATTTTCAGACATTTTACAAAGATTTTTCAGATTTTTCTATTTTGTTTTGGATATTTTTCTGACATTTTCTGATTTATTTCCTTTCTTTTTGAAACATTTCACTAATCATTTTACATTTATGAATACATTTTTTTTTTAACATTTTTGTGATTTTCAGTATCCTTCAGTTTCTGGGGCTCAGAATACGACCGTCTTGATGAAGACCAAAGAGCTGAAATCTTTCGGAGAATAGAGAATGGTATGTTGGAGAAGATTTGATCAACTTGTGTAACTTTGATGGACTCGTGTTGAATAAAGTCACATACAAACTGTGATGTGAAGACTGTTATCAGGTCATAAAAGCATGACGAAGTGAAGAAATGTGGGTCTATTGGGTAAAACAAATCTTAAACAGAGACTCTATAAGATATACAGTACGTGTCGTTTTCTTTTTTGCTGTATTCTCAGAGCTGAACTTTAGGCCTCCTGAGCAGCTTGTGTTGTTATCATGTGTACTAAATCACAAGCTCCAGCGCCCCAGGTCATTTCCTACCACACAATTTTCTCCTCCTATTATTCCTGCTTCTCCTTGAACACAGCCCTCCCCCATTTCCTGTTCTTGGGCCTCAAATTGATCCTCAGACATATTGTTGGGGCCCGCTGACCTGTAAAACACAGTCAATGCATCCAAGTCTTTTTTGTGGCTCTTGACGAAATTAAAACATGTTACTGAAGGGGATGGTGAATGAGGCTGAATAAAAAGACTGACCCAATAGAACTACATTTGCTGCTTTTCAAAGAAACACACAGTTTTCCCCTTAATCCAACATTTCAAGTAAAAACATATGGATCAAAGCAATGCTATGTTGCTGTATATATTGATATATGTTTCCTCCTGAAGAAACAAAATATTGTATACATTCAAAATACTGAATATTTACAAGTTCAGTGCCATTGAGCCTGTTCTCTCATGACTGACTGAGAACATCCCCCTCAGGACCTGAACAACACATCAGTCAGTGGGAGAATCAGCAGCTTCTCAGCCGTGTATCACAGACTGACCGTGACAGAGCACAGCTCAGGTCTGTCTGGGCTCCAGCCTGCTATTGATCTCTGGACTCATGGGTTGATTTATTGTTCAAGAGACACATACTAGTGGTTACTGGGAAGGAAGAGATTAAGATTAAGAAGAAAAAGGCCCAGGAAGCATGTATTAGTCAACATATAGGACGATGCCTTCTCTGTATCTTACTTAATAACCAAAGGGTCAACATATGATAGCCTGGTTGAGTTAGAATAACATTGTATTCAGGCCCAACATGTTCACCTTAATGAGACCTTAAAGGTAATGGTAAATGGACTGTACTTGTATTTCTCTTTTCAAGTATTCCGACCACTTAAAGTATTTTAACACTACATGTCACCATTCACCCATTCGAACACTGATGGCAGGGGGATATATGGTTCTTATATGGTTCAACAAGTTCCATGTACAGAGCCAAACTGACAATCAATGTAAATACTAACATCCAGAGACATCACGTTCGTGAGAATGGACCAGACGGGAGGTCACATGAGCCCAGGTGGAAGTTTGCGCCAAACTTAAAGGAATTCCTTACAGGCGTTCATTTTGGGAAACTGCATGTGGACATAACGCATTAGAATAACCCAAAGTCAGACTTTCATTGCGTCCCTATGAACAAGAGAAACATTTTTACAGTGTATGTGAGGGCAGACAGACAGTCCGGGCCTAGTGGGGCCCAGGGGAACCCCAGGGCCCAGACACAACAATAAGCCCCTTTATTACAAGCTGAAACTGAAGACAGAAGGGGCGCGCCCTGTGGGCTCCTCGTGCATATCGCTATATAAGCCTGCATGGAGACACATTCACAGACTCATAAGCAAAAGCAAAAATAACCTCCCACACACACTAAATGGACACTGTCTGCAAGCTTCTAGTGCTAACTTGATCACCGTGAGAATATCTTCTCCACTGAGGAAATGGCTGATAGGAATTCTCCAGAGTTTAGGATTGCACTTCCATGAAGAAAAGCAAATGTTCAACATCAAAGCAGCAGCGGAGGCTTTGCCTGATATCAGACAGATACCACTCGATGGAGTGGGCATATACCAAGCAGACGCTATATGTTGATTTGCAGCCTCTGGTACAAGTCACACTGCAACAACACTGGATCCTAAATGTCCTCCTTGGTAAACGCCCACATCATTCAAACTCAATGCTATTCATTACACTAACTTAAGCTTCCTCGCATACTCTCTCCTCACGTGACCCGTAAATTGTTCCCACTCCGCCATGGCTCCCCATGACGTATGAATGCTGCATCTCTATGTGGCACACCTTTACATCCATAGAGGCTACAGAACCAAGGATTTCTCATTTGGCAGGTTCGGCTCCTCCGTCCTTGGGTCTCTTCCTTTCAGCGAGGAGACACGATAGCACCCCACGTTCCAGTTTCTGGTATAAATTGCCAAAGTTGAAATTAATCCAAATGCAACTGTTTTTACAGGCTGAGTGAGCATAACTACTCATGACCAAACTGGCCTTAACATATCAAATCTGCAGAGTGCCCCCTTAAAGCTTCCACGACACTGCCGCTTGAACTACATGGGAAACTGCATCTCCAGTGGTGATCTCATGCTATGATAGTGCATATAGTTAAATTAATCCTCAGAATTTATTCAACAATCCTGCAATATGCCCGTTCTATTAAATCCACCTTCCTTTCTCTACTAGTTGCATGGAAGGAGCTGCTGGTCCAGAAGTACTTCCCCCACAGGAGCCTCCTTAAAATTAAAATGATACTACAGGTTTATTTTATAACTAATCAGGACAGAGGGTGTCGTGTGCTGTACAGATTGGAAAGCCTCTTGAGGCAAATATGTGATATTGAGCTATATAAAAAAAATGGATATATTTGTGCATAGAAACTATAGTACAGTTAAAGTTGGGGAAATATTAATTGCAGTGAATTCAGCTTCAGTCATCTGCATGTGAGTTGTGCTACAAATCCGTCCATCATCCCGACCTCCTCGTCCTTACATTGCCTTCAAGATATAAAGGACACACTACTTCCCGCATGTTCAACATGACCTCATCCATACTTGTCACATTTTGCCCCCAGTGTTGCTTTTTGTGAAGAATCTTGGGACCTGCTTAATATTATCAGACAGTGGTGGTTAGGTTTAGGAAACAACACTATTTGATAAGGGTTAGATCATATATCATGGTTTGGATTAGAATATGTACATCTGTTACAGAAATGAACTAACGTCATGTGACTCAGGGACATAACGTCACGTGACATAACTTCTTCATTTTACCTATTCACCACCCTCCCCACTTGCCCTTGGCAGGCTTTCTCACTCTTAAGGCGGTTACTCTGAGCATCTAATAATTGTGCATGATGGGTTTGTATTGGAGTTAGTTAAATGAGCGGTGTGTCTCACACAGGCACTAAAGGCTACCAAGGGTCGGTATGGGATGCCCCAGTGATCAGGCTGGAAAGTCGTCAATAGTCCGATATGGAATTCTTTTCTAGGGCTGCTGGGCCGCAAGAAACCCATTCAGATGTGTAAATCAAATCTGTAGCAAAGTCAGAATGCTTAGTTGCAGAAAATGGGAACAAAACATGGAACTGTAGTCATTGATTGCGTCTGAATCTGAAAGTGAACTGATGTGATTTCACAAAAGGAAGCAAAACACACAGAACACAGTTCCAAGCTTGGTGATCAAATTTTTGGAAATGCCTTTCGTGTTGAAGTCCTTTAGCTATTTTTACGTTTCAGATGGTTTGAGAGAACATAAAAACTAAGTCAACCTCAGGCCTACCAAGGAGAGGCATGGGTATAGCACATTGAAATAAACCAAATTGTCCAATCTAATGATATACATGTACTCGCTCTGAGTGAAACTCACCTGGACTCCTCATTTGAGGAAGCAGGAGTGAGCATACATAATTATACTCTATTCAGGAAATGTAGGAATACATACAGAGGTGCTATGGCCCTACAGAGGTGGTGTGGCCCTGTAGATACCGAGTTAAACACCAGCTAAAGAAAATGCTACAATGCCTTGGTGTTGAACTGTTGTGCTTAGGGACCACATGATCTTTGCACACATTTTTTTCTACCAGTCATCTAACACCGTGTATAGTGGGATGCAGGGATGACGTATTTTTCGAGGCCAACTTGGGAAGTTAGCATCACACTGGTTCCATCATAAAAAAACAATGGGCGATACTTTCCCTGACTTTGTTTACTTTAAAAGCTTTGTTTGTTTGTTTATTTGTTTATGTATTATATTATTATATATATTAATTTTTTTCGGACGTTATATTTAAAAATGTATGTAATTTGCACTCATTTATATAGTTTCTTTTGTTTTTTTCTTTAATTTCAAAAGGCTTAGGCACACACACACACACACACACACACACACACACACACACACACACACACACACACACACCATTCTTCCATACACTGACTATATGATGTTTGCTGGCTTGTATCTCACTGTTCTTGTCGTCCTCTTGTTGTTATGTCTTTGTATTGTCTCTTGTCTTGCAATAAATATATATTTATATATAAAAAAAATTAAAAAAAGTTTCCATTTGATTTAGTATTTTCTCAACAAAATAAGCTCTGTGGCAAACAAACGCTTATGATACTCTTTATGATACGCAAGATAATCCTCACAATTGAACACCACTTATATGATTTTTGAGGTGTGAATGCTAACAATTAGGTCATAAACAAACTGTACGACAGTCGCATGAGCACGGGTATAAAAAATAAGGCTGAAAGGCGGACTAGTTATGTGAAGACTTTTAGTTGTCTTATTTAGACACTTGTTAACAACCACCTATTTTAAAACATGCAAAAGATTCAAATTTCACCAGAGCGGTATTTACTGACGTATTTCAAATCTCTTACGCCACAGACCTTATTTCAGGCATCTTACCAGAAACCTATTTAAAAAGACAAGATGAGGGGACAGGAATTGAATGCTCACTCATTTCTTTACTTTTATTAATTTTTACTTCCAGAACTGTGTACTCCTGACACTCGACCCACATGATTCTAGAGATGTGTACATCAGTGTTAATGTTCCGCCTGAACATCCTGTTTTAAAAGAAGATACATCATATTAAAGAGCTGCAATGACACTGTTTCATGAGATCTTTAAGAAGTATTGAATCACCCACTAAAGAGCAATTGAAAAAGATATACTGTATGTATAGTGATCAAATTTATTTCGTGGTCAAAGGAATGGCTGTAAAATGGTAAATAAACACATTTAATTTTCTATAAATTCTTCACAGCAAAAGTCCGCTGTTATTTTTGGTGCAGCATTAGTGGATTTGTTTTTTAAGAATATTCACTAACAAAGCTCCACTAATTCATTGAGAAACATCTTTACGGCTTTTCGTTCAGCGGCCCAGGAAACAAACCAATCAATTGCAGGCATTGTAAATCATATCACATGACACTACTCAGCTAATCAAATATGTGTATTCCGATAAGTATCGCGACTAAAATGTATACACACGGGGGAGAGACGGGTGAGAGACCAAGTAGTCAGAGAAGATATTTCACTATGTGTTCTCCAAAAAACCAGAACCTTCAACCAAGAATGGACAGACTCTTGTTTGTTCATTCGGAAGAAGAAAAGAGGTAATGTAAAGCGCCACTATGAGACAAAACCCAAATCTTTTGAGGAAATGTATCCAATCAAATACGAAATGAAGGCACAGAAAATAAACCTAAGAGCCCAATATGACACATGAATTCACTGCCCAACAATGATGTTACCAGAGAGGAAGAGATCTGAAGTTATTTCAACAACCACACAATGTCCTCTTTTTAGAAGATGAGAATAATATGGATATCTTGGCTTTTTTGATTGACATCACATCCGAATTGAGTAAATTTAAAGTTGCAGGACAATTCAGTTAAATTAATTTTTCTTTTTTCTTTTAAGATGCACATTGTTCAAAAGTCATGCAATGTACTTGCCATGAGAGAGTAACATTTATTTACTATAAGAGTATGCATTTTTTTTATAATCCATCCAGTTCAATTTGAAAACTGAACAGAACAACTTTATTTTGTTTTTATTTTATTTTGACAGTAAGTTGTTGATTATACAGACATTGATACAAATGCTATGCTACTTTAATATATATGGCACTAAATCAGTGATGTTCTGGACCTTTACCTGAGGAAATTCTCTCTAAATGGACTTTGTTGAATTTGAATTGAGTACCCCTAGTCTATGGTCTCAGCTGTGCTCCTTTCCTTTTGCTTTTATCTGGAGAGGTACTCCTGTGTGGGGGGAAGATGATGCTAATCATACGTTGGATAAATTGTCTGGATTGTGCCCGTGTGCTGTCCACATCTAACTGAGAACCGAACTCAACGCGAGCCAGGACACCTAAGCTCGTGGTCTGGCTGATGGTATCCCAATGTGAGAAAGATCTGATCTCGGAGTGTACAGAGTTGATATATAATGCGTCCTGGCATGATTGAATGAAAAAACGGACTAAATGACAGAATGACAAAAGTCGCTTGTAACAACAGCCTTTGAAAACACCACCGTACACAAGCTACATGCAAAGACCAATTTTTCGCAGCTACAGTAAATTCCTGGAGGAAAGCCACATGAAAAGTTCTGGTTATTGAAATCGCAGTGTCCTCAGGGGATTTCTTGGACATAACATACTTAACCCGAGTGCTAAAGAGGGCTCAATGAGGTTGAGTAGATCCAGTAAATACAACTGTGTTTCTACAAACACACACGCCATTCATAGACTGAAGAGCTGACCATTGTTCAATCTCACTTTGCCTCATTTGACGGATCCACTGAGCTGGTACACATGTACAAGCTGTGTTGACATGCTCAGAGGAAGTAGCCCTGTACAATTGTATTAGCTGTGACTAACTTACAAAATACTAATTCTACCCATGTTTGGAAAATACATCTATATCCATAATGCAATTCTGCTACAGAAATGAAAGAGCTTTCTTTGCAGCTGGCCAAAAGTGAAACATGGAAACGGTGACGGCTAAAGGACTGTGCGTGGGTATCATGGATCATGTGGATGTCTCGATGAAAGGCAGAACTGTTATTTAGCTACTGTGCAGCCTAATTCAACTGAAAAATAATAGCAGCCTCAATCGAGCGCCTGTTGAGCTTGGTCAAACCACAGTCCACTATTGTGGTTTAATGGTGGTGAGGGGGTTACCATTGATTCATACTCAGGGACCATGCAAAGCCCTAGAAGCTTTACAGAAATTTGGCCTAGAGTTTTAAGAGTTTGTTTTTCTTTGACTGACGGTGGCACTAGCGGAAATGCCACTTGTGGTCACTAAGATGATTAGGGTTCATCTTGTGGGGAACATGAACTTCCATAATACATTTCACAGCAATCTGACGAGTAGTTGTAGAAAATACTGCTGAAACAAAGCATTGGTCAAACAGATGGACTGACAAACAGCACCTTTGGACACCATTGCTACTGTAGCGGGGCAACAATAAACAAATACATCTAATACCATGAAGATCAACACAGAGCATATATTTCATTTCATTTACACACAGTTGTGGAAGAATAATTCAAATCCTTAACTAAGGGATAGTTCAACATTTTGGGAGATACACATATTGTATTCCTTTCTGATCTGTCCAACTGGACATCTTCAGTGAGATGTCCAGATGGATATCACACTCATGTCTGTGTGTTAAGTACAGAGCTGGAGTCAAGATGTGGTTAGCCTAGCTTAGCATAAAGACTGGAAACAGGGGAAAGAGAGCTCACCTGACTGTTGAACCAGTCGTTAAAGTTAAAGTACAGGGGTGTTTTAATTGCATAATGCATGTTTAGTTGAGGTATAGCTAATTTGACCTATTTTATTTTGTAAAGTACATTTTTGTAATAGATTACCATACATATATAATAACATATATTGTAATTTTGTATCTCAAATTTGTACTTAAGTACAATACTTGAGGAAATGTATGTATGCATGTCTAAAAAATATAGCTATGAGAACAAACAGAATGTTTAGCTCCTGTGATACAGCGCAGCAGTCAGTAAGACGATACCACAGTCTGTTTTTCCTCTTGTGAGTTCAGAGTACTTTCACAGAAAACCACAGTCACACAGACAAAGAAATGACAGCAACAGCTGGAGGACTTACCACTGGAGCAGTTGGAGCCCCCCCAGCCGGGCTCGCACTGGCAGGTGTTGGGGGCCATACAACGGCCGTGGACACAGCTCGCCGCACAATGAGCTGGACATGGAGGAGACAGGAAGACAGGGATCAGTACATTCACAAAGACTTATAAAAAGATATCTGCTTTAAGAATTACTCATGTATGGTACATCAATTAAAGAATTGTATTTTTATACTTTCCCTGCAGAAGCTGAATTAAGATGTTGTAAACTTGGATTAATTGAGAATTCCGGGTCTGAAGATTGGACTTGACTTAATCTAAGTTAGGATTGGACCACTTTGTTTTGAAGCATGTCACTCAAGACATAAATAATCATCGGTTTCAGTACTAAATGATTTTAACTGGACAATACTCAGATTGTTTTCAAAAGAGCAATTTGAATTAAACGGATCTTTAACCAGCTTTTATGTCTCCATGCATACACGTTTTCTGTTGCAAGAAGACACTAATCCAAACAGTTAACCATAAATGATGTCCAAAATTAAATTACAATCCAGCTCAGAAAAGGTTGAAAATGACAACGAGGTGCTGATTTAACAACCGGACTTGAATGCGATATATGATGCTAAGTCTAAAAAAAACTGCAAAAGCCATCATAAGGGACTAAACTCATCCAGGCCCTAATTTATTTGAACACTGTTTTATCTAATAATTATTCATGTTTAATGATTTTCATTTTTAATCATTGCATTCATGTGTACATGTTGAACTTTTTCACTGTATGGAAATGCACTGGTGGCATTTTTCATGCACATGACAAAGAATTCCTTGAACCTTTGATTCAAAACCAAAAATAACAAGTGATTCACCGTTACAAACATGTTTATGTGTTCTAAGTGACGGACGGACGTTGTCTGTAAAAATCAATACATTTTTGCTTTCCCACAGCACAACCTGTCAACCTGTCTCCTGAGTGTTTATTTTACTCATCCACCACACCTCCCTAGTGGGTGTTCTCGCTCCATTGCATAATAATGACGCAGATGGTGCGTCTCATACAGATGCCTTATTACAGACGGGATGCATTGTGCGTCGATATCGAGATGCAAAGGGATACTCCCCAGTCGTCTGTATTTGATGCCATGGGATTAAGACCAGGGTTACTAATTTCTTCACTATGTTTACCAGATAGTTACCAATGAAGAAGAAAAAGAAGAAGAAGAAGAAGAAGAAGAAGAAGAAGAAGAAGAAGAAGAAGAAGAAGAAGAAGGAGAAGAAGGAGAAGAATAATCTCCCTCTGCCATCAGCAGATTTTTATGGCATTGTGTTGCTAAACCCCTACATATGTCATCACTAAACCATCTTACTTTTGTTGACTGGGCTTTGCATTACATTTTCAAATTCTAATGTGTAGCAGGCGCACAGACTGCATCCAAAGAAAATGTACTAACTCATTTAACCCTATATGCAATTTGACTTCCTTTGCTATCTGACGCTCATCTGGAAATGCCATGCTGCCTGGAGTATCTGGCAAATCCTCAGTGAGACTCTCAGAGCAACATGTGATAGTTGCTTATACAAGAGAGCCTTTTTCCTCTGAAGTAAATTCCCCTCTGATCTCCCGGGGCACACATTTTCACAGCCCCCGCATGAATCAAACTGTGGTCTCCACTGAAGCACACAGCTTCTATCACCAACCACTTCAACCATCACAATAGCAGGCTGTGTTAGCATAATGATTTCTTTTACTGTCGCTGCTGAACAACAGTTGTTGTTTTTGCCAATGGCCGCTGTGGCTTCACACCTGTTACTGACTGCTGGCTACTGAAAGGGAGGGGTGGGTGGGTGGGGGTGGGGAGTGGGGGGGGGGGGGGGGGGGGTGAACAGTAGCCTCAATGAAAAGTGAAGTTACAGTAATGACAACACATGTAGATGACAAAGGTTCTGTTTCCTCAGCCTGTAGAGGCAACTCTCCTGCAGTGTGGTGACTGTCAAAGCCGTAGCATATGATTCACATATGTTCATAATCATACGATTCTTATCATGTTCATACTGAAACCAAACAGTGTTCTTCATTTATCCAAGTTTTGCCTTTAATTTGCTTTTTCGCCCTCTGACATGATTTTAACAATCCATACATGAGAAATGTCAAAAACAACGTCTACTGTGATATATGGCATTCATCGACCTCACAACGGCCTTTGGCTCTGTGAACTGGGCTTCCGTCTGGTGAGCCCTCTCCCAGATCAGACGCCAAAACAAGTATCTCAAGTTCTTGCGTCTCTTACAGAAGAACATGACTTGTTGTTCAATCTGACAAGGACCTCAAGAGCATCATGAATGCCTTCACCAGAGCTTGCCAGCTCCTGGGACTTTGTTTTAACATCAAGAAAACTCGGATTTTACACCAACCAGTAGCTGACCAACCTGCCCAAGTCCCCTCAATTTTTGTGGACAACAACATCTTGGAGAATGTGGATCACTTTGCCTACCTTGGCCTACCTTCTTTCCACAAGAGCTGTCAAGAAAAGCTGAGAAAGAATGTTTGAGGATCGGAACATCCAGACCAAACTTCTCGTCTATCAAGAAGTAGTTCTGCCTTGGACCCTGCAGGCTTGAGCCTGCTAGACCACAGATAGCAGACATATGCAACCCAAATACCGCCAACCAAAACAAATGCTCTGTGATCAACTGAAGGAAGGGTAACGCACCCAAAGAAAACATCAAACCCTATTTGAGAAAGTGCTGATCAAACATCCACAATTCTCAACATGAAACCTATGGAGCAGGATGGTCTATGAAGGCTTAGCACGCAGCAAGAAACAAACCTCCCCACACCGCAAGAGAAAAAAGGCAACCAAAAAAGGAAAGACCCACCAATGGCTCCACAAACCACTGGGACCATGACAACCACTCCCAATGTCACTATTGCAACAGAACCTTTGACTCATGGATCGGCCTCTACAGCCACCTGAAGACCCACAAATGACAAAATCCACCAACACGGACGCCAATCATACTCGACTAGAAGTGATCCTCGATGATGATGATGATATAGATACTCACGAGCACAGATCTCTCCATTCTCGTAGAAGCCTGGGCAGCACTGGGACTTTCTCCGGTACATGGTCTTCTCTCCCCTTCGATAGGCTGTCCGATAGCTCACCCTGCTCACAGGCGGGAAGTTCGGTCACATACACGATCAGACACTCAATAAAAGGAAACGCTAGATACATGCACAACGTTGGTTATTCTGTGCTCATTTGATGGTGTGGTATACAATGTGGAGTGGAAAAGGGAGTCGTCTGGGTTGTCTATATAGGGTATGGAACCTTTTAACTCGAGATGAGCAGATCGTAGACAGAGTGATACAAATATACATGGATGGATATTATAGTTTAACTAATTCCCTGACATACAGATAAAGCACAGCAATAGATATTAGTTATTTATGAAATTACTTTACTATTGCTTATTATGCTGCAAAAAGCATTACAGCTTGTTGTTTTAACTCATGAACGAGTGATGGGAGAATGTCGGCATGTAGTGTAAAGCGCTTTGAGTGGTCGGTAGACAAGAACATTAAACACAGGCTTAAGCATGCAAAAACAATGGTATGGTCTTTTAATAAACCAGCACTCTCTCCACACTCACACACATTCTGGTCTGTATCCGGCCTCAGCGATGTACTGTAGTTCTCACCTGTGTCTGGTGCACTTAAACCAGTTGAGGATGTCGGTGCAGCTGGTGTAATAAATCTGATCAAAGGGATGGGCGTATGACTCCTGCACTGTCACCGAGTAACTGAAAGCACAGGAAGAGAAAGGAGAGAGATATCAGACATAAGGAGCAGAACCAGAGTGTGTCTGTGTGTGTGTGTGTGTGTGTGTGTGTGTGTGTGTGTGCGCACGCAGAGGTTTCATGCATAACACCCTACCACCCATGTTTATCCAACAGGACACCCCGTGTGCACATTCTTCAGACCACTGACTGTTTTAATCAGGGCGTCATTAAGCTGCTTTTGTGTGTGTGTGTGTGTGTGTGTGTGTGTGTGTGTGTGTGTGTGTGTGTGTCTTTGTGTATGTATGAAGGCAGGATTAACCCCCCCACCCCTCCATGCTCTGTGTACCACTACCCACTGTATTCTGTGTTACACACCATTGGTGAGTATTGTATAATGACTTGAATTATAATGTCTCACAGTCAAATCAAAACGACTTTGTTGGGGCGTTGACAAAAGCTACCTTATGACTGCCGCGTGATCTTATTGGTTTCACCACAGGCTCTTTGGACGCATGTATTTACTTACTGTATCACTTATGGCTGCAGTTAAAGGGGCACTAAATCACATTTCCAAATTCATACATGATATTCTTAAAATGTTCTCCCAAAATATTAGTAAACATGAAAAACTCTCTCATAAATCTGAAAGCTAGAGTGATAAAACTTAAATGTGTGATCATCAAGTATAAAGTGTAGAACTGCTCTACTGACAATGAATTGGGAACGATGTTACACTGAGAGCACCCACGGGAATGTTCTGAGTATATGGTTTCACAACGGAGGACACTACAACAGCATAAAACTCATCTGGGTTTGAAAAAAGAAAACACAAAATCAGTCTCCCATTCATTGTCTATGGAGCAGCTCCAGACTTTATACTTAATGACAAGTGTGAGACTTACTTCTCTTCTCTGGCTTTGAGAAAGATCATGTTCAAATATATTGATTGGAATAATATTGGATATCATGAGAATAACATATTGGAATGATTTATTTAGGTGGTTCCCTATTAATGATTATTTTCAATATCAATCCTGGATTACATTACAATACAGTCATTTAGCGACTTACAATTCAGATTCTATCACATTCATATACGTAGGCACAGCTACGGGAGCAATTTTGGGGTTAAGTGTCTTGCTCAAGGACACATCGACATGCGACTAGCGGAGCCGGGGATTGAACCACCGATCCTCAGATTGAAGGACGGCCCTGCTCGCCACTTAGCCAGTCGCCCATATTCTAGTGTTAGTTATACTTTTGTTATTTTTGAATGAATTGGCTTTGTATAGCTTATTTAGCCTGAGCAAAAATATGAATTATACTCAGCTAAATGATATGAAACAAAGAAAAGCAGCAAGTCCTTACATGGAATTTAAAGCATCTATTGTAGGTTGTTTGTTTGGTATTTTGATTAAGTACATGATCAATAACTTAAGTTATTAAATTATCAAATCACCTGTTATTGATACATTTTACATCTGTCAACTGAACACAATTCAAAACTTGTATCAGTAAAGCTAGAGTAGCATTTTCTTTAGCATTATTTAGTCAATAATATATCAGACGATGTGAAAAAATAGCCATCAAATAAAGCCAAACCCAAAGACAAGAGTAGCAAAAACTGACACCAGATAAAGTTTGACATTTGCTTTTGATAAATTATTTAAACTATCTATTATAAAAAAAAATGTTGCAGATACATTTTCTGTGGATCAAGTCAAACATCCAAAAGGAATCTGCAAACATTTCTGCAAAAAAAGATCAAAGAATGCTTGCAAATTTGATCCGTCACCACCATATTACACAAAAATCATCCAACTCAAAACAACTGTTACAAGCCTGGTCAAAACAAATCCATCCATGATGCCAATAAATACTAAGGATAATTTTCTTCTGAGGCAGAGATCCAGCAAGCTTTACCAGATCAAATCAGAGCAAACCATTTAAATGTAATAAACCATCTCACCATCTAAACACCTGACCTGAGCTGTTAAGGTATTTAATAGTTAACACTGGTTTCATTTGAGTTTCATAAGTTAAGTGTGTATTTGTATACATGGTGGAATTAACAAGCTAACTGGTGGATGGTTGCCTACGTAGCTATCTTGCTAATTCCATCATTTTATCCAAGGAGCCAGAAGAAAAGGTTGTTACGTCACTGCACACATTGTGCCAAGCCAGTCGTATTTTACATGTACTAGATTGTAATACATATCCAACCATAAAACTGTTAATGTTATTTAACAATACTCAGGAGGGCTAACATTGGCCAGCTCTCTCGATAATGTTTCCTATATTATTAGGAGGTGGCGCTAATCACCAAATTTGACATGTTTCTATAAACCTGGACCGTGATTCCACGTGCCGCTAACAGCAGCTAACAAGGCTAACAGTGCTAACAGTGTTAACCTGGGGGGTACCTCCCAATAAGATGGGTTAAATGCAGGGACTATATTTCACTTCGGGCTGTGCTGCGTACATGTGTGACAATAAAAGTTGATTTGCATTTTACTTTCTTTAGACATCCAGCATTCAGCAGTCAAAGTGAAAAGCATTCAATGAGCCGCGGTGTGGCCTTTGCAGACAACATGCTCAGTCTTCAGATGTTTGAAGCCCCGCTGCTACACAGAGCGTTATTGGCTTGTTTATTCAAAGGTTGTTTATATTTAAAGTCCCGAGTCCAAATTGCACCAAATTCAACACTACACTCCCCTGGGTCCCCAGCATTACACCCCCCAAGTGTGAAGTAGATCCAATGAGTGGTTCTCAAGATAAGCAATGAACACACAGACACACACACATTCCTTGCTTTATAGTTAAATTTACATCGTCCTTTTCAGGAAACATTATAAGAATAATGAGATATTACAGACCCATGAATTAAAGTGGTTCCATATACTTACATTCTAGGCCTTGAGTGCAATGAAACACCCAATATTACACAATACAGACAATACATTTGTTTTTCTCTGCCTTTTGTAATGTGACCTTTACAGGTACATTTGATTTATTTGTTTATACTAATACCAGAACGTATCACTATATGCTATGGTTGAATTCCTTAAACAACAATAATAATAATAAATAATAATAATAATATTAAATACTGACGTTTAGAAAAAAGGCACATGATGTTAACTTTACTTTTTGACACAATTTTACCCAAATTTTGCAAAAAGACCTTGGTGGTAGCGAGTCTTTCTTAAGAAGCCTCATTATCACCAGCTTGTGTGTCCTGTCACTCTCTTGGTTTCCTTTGAAGTCTTCAGGACAATGACACAGGGAGAGGCTCTGAGTAACTATGCAGCTGTTTCCTCAGATTAGTCAGGGAAAGACAATATAGCTGGGAAATCTGCCCCCACCATTTTTCTTTTACATCTCACTTAATGGATTTCCAAGCTTTCTTTGAATTAAAAAATCAGCCAAAAGCTTTATTTAACCTATTCAACACTTTAACAATGATTTTAAAAGCTTGCAAACAAGATACATGTTGATGACAACAAGAATGCAGAGCTTTATGCTCAGTTATTCAGTTCCACCTTCCAGCTGCGTTCCTCATGCGTCATACCACACCAGGAGCGTTTCAGAAGCGGATCATTTTGCCTGCACAACGTGCAGATTTTTTTTATTTGGTCACATTTCATGTATGTTCTTTGCTAGCCTATAAGTAGTACTACTAATATGCTATGTAGTTAAATTGATCTGTTTTAATTGTTGTTATTTCCTACTTTGTTGTGCTGTAGCCTACAGTGCTGTAGCTCTAGTCCAGTTATAAACGACATGGATCAAGGATTTATGGTTGTAGTGATGTGACACAATACATTAAAGGGTGTTGACCGGATGCTCTAGCTATTCTACCTACTCCTAGGCTTGATCTGCTCTGTGCAACACCGAGCATTCACATTCAACACCAACACATTCTTAACAAAACTTTAAAGCTTTAGGCACCCCACTTCCTTATGGACTTGTCAGGGACTGCATGTCACTTCCCGCTCGTTGAATGCATAGTGTGTTTACAAAATAAACTTCTAACTCAACCCTCTCCTGCAGTGGTTCTCAACCTTTTTTCAGTGATGTACCCCCTGTGAAATATGATTTCAGCCAAGTACCCCCTAACCAGCGCAAAGCATTTTTGGTTGAAAAAAATACACAGCGCTGTGCCATCAGTGTCTGATTTAATAAACTGTCAATACTGAAGATTGCATTGTTGCATTGAACTGAGTGCTTTTGCATTTACATTTTAGTGAGAAACTTGTGCTTCACTGAGGATCTTTGTCAGTCTTGGTGGTAGGAAGGCAACTGCTGCGATCGAGCTCTTCTCCAGGCACAGTCTGTTTCCTTGCTTTGTTTTGATCACAGTTATTGCAGAGAAGGAGGCCTCCCATAAATATGTGGAGGCAAAGGGTAGTAGCTGCTCCAAAGCTTTCTGTCCCAGGTCAGGGTGCTCCTGCTTCCCACTCACACAAAACTGTGTTAGTGTGGATGTGGCTTCATCTGGAGGCCACGGTCAGATGACACTTCCTGGAGTTTTTCCTGATAAGTGACAGGTAGCTTGCTTCTGTTTGCTTCGGACAAGAGAAGTGTTTCTCACTCAATCCAGCTGTGCAGATGTATCCTCCATGTCAGGAAAGTGGGAATGAAAATCTTGAATCAAGTTGGTCAAATGTTCCACTATGACTGACTTGACCAGAGCTCTGTCCACATCCTCACTAGAGAGAAAATCATGCACCTGAGGAAAGCAGGTGAAATCCCCCTGTGCAGAGGCCCTTCTCCACAGCTCTACTTTCTTCAGGATGCCATTTTAGAATGGATGCTAATTTTAAATATATATTTTTTTAAATCTCACGTACCCCCTGGAGTGCCTTCACGTATCCCCATTTGAGAACCACTGCTCTACTGGACTCCATGGGGAAGGAGGTGCATGAATATGTTTGGGCAGCATAATAGGCAAATGACAATTTACCCACTGTCTGTCTGCCTCCCACCTCGGATGGAGTTGGCGCTTCAGTAACCTCGTCAGTGCACATCATGTCCCAACCTCATCGCCGGGATGGATCCTCACAAAGTGAAATGCCTTGGCATGGACCGTGCAGAGAGTGGTGTTCAGCAGCCACCAGCCTGCCCAACCTGCCGAGCAGCGATGGGATCACTTCCGAGGCTTTGATGTGATGATTTGCGGGGATGAGAGTGAGCTGGAGCTCGAGATCAATGCCATTGAAGTCCCCGCCCCAGCCTTCAACCTTCTGACACAGCCTCCGGTCATTCAGTCGTCCCTGCTGAGTGAGACACTGGTTTCGTCTGCAGATGACGATGACGACAATATCTCATGTTGTCTCGATAGCTGTACTTAGGCCTGTCTCAGTGGCCTCAGTTGTGAAGTGCTATCTGAGTTTCTGCTTGTTTGAAACGGCTTGTTTGATCAAGCCTGGTTCACTGATTGCAAAGGAGGAGCTTCCACTCCTGGCAGACAATGAGCAATCAGTAGATAGCTGTACTTAACCACTGCTGGAAGCGTCAGCTTTCAAGCGTCTGGCAAACAAAGGCAACAGGCCGACTTTTTCAAGCCCGACTTCGTCAAGCTAAGACTTCTTGAGCGTGTACTACCATGTGTTTGCATCCTATCTCTGTCCGGTCCTCTACCCGGCGGTCACGTAGACATTGGGCAGCTTTCAGGAGCCGCGACCCCACTAACCTCATCTATCCTACTCTCTCAGCTCGGGGCGAGCAAATGGTGGCGGGGGGGGCTCTGGAACTGCCAGTCGGCAGTGCCGAAAGCTGAGTTCATCTCAGGTTACACTTCCTTGCTCTCCCTTAACTTTCTTGCTCTAACTGAGACCTGGATCACACCAGAAAACACCACCACACCCGCAGCTCTGTCAGATGTGTACTCTTTCTCTCACACTCCCAGAGCTGCGAGGTGGGGTGGTGGTACTGGCCTGCTAATTTCCCCAAAATGGAAATACTCTCTTGTCTCTGTTCCTCAGTTCTCCCCGTCCTCTTTCGAATTTCATGCTGTTACTGTCACTTATCCAGTCAAGCTCACCATTGCTGTTGTGTATCGCCCACCAGGGCCTCTTGGTGAGTTCCTGGAGGAGCTCGACACATTAGTCTCGCACCTCCATGACGATGGCTCGGCGCTCATCCTGCTCGGTGACTTCAACATCCAGACCGACAAGCTTGAACCTCTTCTTTCATTCCTCTCCTCCTTTGACCTTTACCACTCTTCTTCTCCTCCTACCCACAAGGCCGGCAACCAGCTGGATCTTATCTTCACTAGGCACTGTTCTACTGCTAACCTCTCTGTCACTCCCCTCCAGCTCTCTGACCACTATTTCATGTCCTACTCCCTCTCCCTATCCTCTGCTCCATCACTTCCTCCACCTACCCACATGGTTTCTACCCGGAGTCATCTCCGCTCCCTCTCCCCTGCTGATCTTTCCTCTTCTGTCACCTCTGCTCTCCCTGACCCTGAATCCTTCTCTCTCCTATCCCCTGATACTGCTACTGATCTTCTCCTCTCCACCCTTACTTCTTCTTTGGACAAACTCTGTCCCTTCACCTCCAGGCCTGCACGCCCAACTCCACCTGCCCCGTGGCTGTCGGACTCAGTGCGTACTGATAGACGGAGCCTAAGAGAGGCTGAGCGTAAATGGAGAAAAGGCAAACTCCCGGAGGACCTTCTTAACTTCCAAGCTCTTCTTTCCACTTTTTCCTCCTCTCTATCTACTGCTAAAGCTGCGTTCTTCCGCTCTAAAATCCTAACCTCTACCTCCAATCTTAAAAAACTCTTTGAAATTTTCACTTCACTCCTCCAACCCCCACCCCCTCCTCCTACTTCCTCCCTTCTCCCTGATGATTTCGCCAACTTCTTTGACAAGAAGGTAAACGATATCAGATCCTCCTTCTCTCAGCCCCTCTCTCCCTGTCCAATCCTGCCCCCACAGCTCTCCCTCCCATCTCCACGCCCCATCTTACCCTTTCTGGCTCCTCTCTCCCCTAACGAGGTCCTCAACCTTGTTACATCTAACCGCCCCACCACGTGCTCCCTTGACCCGATCCCTTCCCCTCTTCTTCAGTCTATTGCGACTGAACTCCTTCCTTTCCTCACCCACCTCATCAACACATCTCTTGTTTCAGGATGCTTTCCCATGGCCTTCAAGACCGCCAGTCACCCCCCTTCTGAAGAAACCATCACTTGACCCCTCTGATGTCAAGAACTTCAGACCGGTTTCTCTTCTACCCTTTCTATCCAAAACACTTGAACGTGCTGTCTTTAACCAACTGTCTTCCTATCTCCACCAAAACAGCCTTTTGGACCCCCACCAGTCCGGGTTCAAAGTGGGTCACTCGACAGAGACGGCCCTCCTTGCGGTGACAGAGTCGCTTCAAGCCGCGAGAGCTAACTCTCTCTCCTCTGTCCTGATTCTCCTGGACTTGTCTGCGGCGTTTGACACTGTGAACCATCAAATCCTCCTCTCATCCCTCAAGGAGATGGGTGTCTCAGGCTCTGCACTCTCCCTGTTTGCATCCTACCTGACGGGTCGATCCTACCAGGTGACCTGGAGGGGGGCCGTGTCGGAACCACGCATGCTGACTACGGGGGTTCCGCAAGGGTCAGTCCTGGGCCCCCTTCTCTTCTCGCTCTACACAACATCTCTGGGTTCTGTTATTCACTCGCATGACTTCTCCTACCATTGTTATGCCGATGACACCCAGCTGGTCTTGTCATTTCCCCCCGGTGACACCCAAGTGGAGACGCGCATCGCTGCGTGTTTGGCTGACATCTCGAAGTGGATGACGACACACCACCTCAAGCTCAACCTAGACAAAACTGAGCTACTGTTCCTCCCGGGGAAGGGTTGCCCACACCGGGACCTGTCCATCACCATTGATGATACCGTGGTGACGCCAACTCGGACTGCGAGGAACCTGGGTGTGACCCTGGATGACCAACTGTCATTCTCGGCAAACATTTCATCCGTTACACGCTCCTGCAGATTCCTGCTCTACAACATCAGGAGGATTCGTCCCTTCCTGACTGACGAGACGGCGCAGGTTCTCATCCGGGCTCTTGTCATCTCCCGCCTGGACTACTGCAACTCTCTACTCGCCGGAGCCCCAGCGTCGGCCATCAGACCTCTGCAGCTTTTCCAGAAAGCCGCAGCTTGCCTGGTGTTCAATCGCCGCAAGTTCTCCCACACAACTTCCTTTCTCCGTTCTCTACACTGGCTACCTGTAAGAGCTCGCATCCAGTTTAAGACTCTGGTGCTAGCCTACAGGGCAGTGAAAGGAACAGCTCCTTCCTATCTCCAGGCCAATGTCAAGCCTTACACCCCAAACCGACCACTTCGCTCTGCTGCCTCGGGGTGATTGGTTGCCCCGTCGCTCAGAGGTCCTGGCGGCCGATCGACCCGGTCACGGCTGTTTTCTGTCCTGGCCCCACAGTGGTGGAATGAACTTCCCACTGACGTCAGGACAGCGGGGTCGCTGCCCATCTTTCGGCGCAGGCTGAAAACCCACCTCTTCAGGAAGTGCTACCCTGAGCCTTCCACTTAGCACTTATTGTTTTCATACTAGCTTGTTGCTTGTTGCTTGTTTTTATTGTTTCTGCACTGTACTTTGGCTCTGAGTTATGCTCTGCTTCATGCTCTTAGATGCTTGTTTGGAAAAGGAAATGTACTTATGACTTCTGGTGACTAGTAGTTCTTTTGATTACCAATGTTGATGCACTTATTGTAAGTCGCTTTGGATAAAAGCGTCTGCTAAATGACTGTAATGTAATGTAATGTAATGTCTGGTACATCAGCCTCCCACAGAAACCCACCGCCAACATCTCTTCACCAGGACTTCCTGCTAGTGATGACCACTGCAACGGGGCATTTTGGACCTAGCCCCCTTGCTTCCACCCAAATGAATAATCTGATTCAGGGAGCGTCAACGGCCGTGGGCCGTCTGAAGTCTCTCGCCACCGTGAGCTCTACCCATCTGTGACTGGGACTCATAGCAGAGAAAGAACTGGAATGATCGCCTAGGACCCCCCGTCATCAATGATTGTCTCTTTGTATCGATTTAATCTGTCACTCTGCCTTTTAATTGTCTGGAGGAGGAAAAATCTTAGCTAGGACGTCATCTACCGCTTGCTCACCCTCAGAGGAAAGCTGAGGCAAAACGTAACAACGCAACAGTGAGAAGGAGATTGTCAGTACTGTTGAAAATCTGAAAAATGTATTAAAACAGTTTACATTTCTCAATGAGCACAATACCCTGTCCATCTCCCAGGCTCCACATAACGTCTCGTTGAATTTGGCTCAAACCAAATATGACGTTTCATGGCTGACCAGTGTCAAAGGACTCAACCACACACTGGCTGTAACAGTCCCACCTCTGGTGGAGGCAGTGGGCCGTGACAATCACACTAGTATAATCCATCACGGCCAGTAGCACAGTTCTGTTGTGTGCTTCAGGAAAAGTGTGGCAGGTAAAGTTCTATCCAAGAAATGCCTGGCAGGATGGCTTTGTGGGTGCATCTCCCAAGTCCATAGACGGCAACAAGAGACCCTCCCACTGTGGTCTGCATACCATATGGCGTGGCGGGCTTGTTCGTGGTGTGAGTGTCGACGACATATGTGCGGCAGCATCATGGTCGATGCTTTGTATGTTCATATGCTTCTTTCTTGGACATGTTGGGCTCCTTTTCAGGGTCTGTGCTCGCTGGAACGATATAGGACTGGTGAAACGGGTGGAGTGTGTGTTGGTTGTGTTGCTCCTGACCCCTCCCCTTAGGGCACATGTGTCAAACTCAAGGCCCGCGGGCCACATCCGGCCCGTGAATGAATTATCTTTGGCCCGCATGATAAAATCTATTTACTATTAGAGCTGGCCCGCCGGTATATCGCACGCATCACCATAATACTACAAATCCCACAATGCACTGTCCGTGTGTCGTCGCGCATTCGCGGGCCCGCGAAAGCGCGCCTCACAGTCTGTATTACATACCACTTGTGTCAACTTTCAACTATCCCTCTCCCCAAAAAATGGCTAAACGAAAGGTGGAATTTGAAAACAGGAGTTTTCAAGACAGGTGGGAGGCACAGTATATGTTCGCGGATGTAAAAAGCAAAGCTGTGTGTCTTCTGTGCGGAGACAGTGTGGCTGTAATGAAAGAATACAACATAAGAAGACACTATGAAACGAAGCACCAAGACAGATACAAGCATCTGGACATGACACAAAGGCTACAGAAGGTAGAGGAGTTAAAAAGAAGTCTGGTGTCACAGCAGGCTATGTTTACTAAAGCCAAATCACAAAGCGAGGCTGCTGTTAAGGCCAGTTTTATTGTGGCAGCAGAGGTTGCGAAATCAGCCCGGCCCTTTACCGAGGGGGAATTTGTCAAAAACTGCATGATTAAAGTTTGCGACGCCGTGTGCCCAGAAAAAAGGCAAGCATTTTTAAATGTGAGCCTAAGCCGAAACACCGTTGCTGACCGTGTGCGTCACCTTGCTGCCAATCTCCAACAACAGCTTGTGGGAAAGGGAAAAGATTTCATCGCATACTCCCTTGCTGCGGATGAGAGCACCGACACTTCTGATACTGCCCAACTGTCAATTTTCATCCGTGGAGTGGACTCAAGCCTGTGCGTAACAGAAGAGTTTTTGGGATTACACCCAATGCATGGCAGAACTATGGGGAAAGATCTCTTTGAAGAGGTGTCCAGATGTGTAGATAAAATGGGGCTGCCGTGGGATAAACTTGTGGGACTGACAACAGATGGAGCGCCTGCGATGTGCGGTCAAAAGAGTGGATTGGTGGGGAGGATCCGAGAAAAGATGAAGGAGGAAAACGTTACAAGTGAGTTGACAGCTTATCACTGCATCATACACCAGGAGTCGTTGTGTGGCAAAGCCTTGAAAATGGAACATGTGATGAGCATCATAACATTAGCGGTTAACTTTATCAGAGCCAAAGGTTTAAATCACCGCCAGTTCAAGTCTTTTCTGGAGAAGATAGGCACAGAATATGGTGACTTGCCCTATCACACAGAGGTGTGATGGCTAAGCCAGGGAAAGGTGCTGGAAAGATTTTTCCAGTTGCGTGAGGAGATCTGTGAGTTCATGGAAATCAAAGGGAAAGGCACAGCAGAGCTCCGAAATAAAATGTTTCTGTGTGAAGTGGCATTCCTGTGTGACATCACAAGCCACCTGAATGTGCTCAACCTGCAGCTTCAGGGGCGGGGCCACGTCATCACTGACATGTACGCTACAGTGAGGGCTTTTAAAACCAAGCTGCGCCTGTGGGAGACGCAGATGCTGCAGGAAAACTTGAGCCATTTCCCGCACTGCCAAACAATGAAAGAGCAGGTCGCTGCCTTCCCAACTACACAGTTTGCTGAAAAACTCGGCATACTTGGTGCTGACTTCACACGGCGATTTGCCGATTTTGAAGCCCAAAAAAGCAGGTTTGAACTGCTCAGTAATCCATTTGCAGCTGACGTGGAAAACGCACCATCAAACCTCCAAATGGAGCTGATTGAGCTCCAATCTAGTGACACACTGAAGGCAAAATATGAGTCTGTGGGCACTGCAGAGTTTCCACGTTTCATCCCCGACACAATGCCCCAGCTGCGCTCCCAGGATGCTCAAACGCTCTCTATGTTTGGCAGCACATACTTGTGTGAACAACTGTTTTCTTTGATGAAGATGACCAAAACTTCACACCGGACTCGTCTTACTGATGAGCACCTTCACTCCATCCTGAGGATTTCCTCAGCTCAGAGCCTGACCCCAGACATTGATGAACTTGTATCCAAGATGAGACACCAAGTGTCTGGCTCAGACCAGTGAGCATCACAGAGCAGCAAACGGTGCTTTGACGCATTTTCAGTTTCTAATGTAGTTTCATTTTTGCATTTTTTTTCTCTTGCTACTACAGGACATTTGATTTGTCTTTGAAGTAAATTATTTTTGGCTGTTGTTTGCCTGTAGAAACTGTTTCCACTTGAAATTACTCTGGAAAAACTGCAGATAGAGCCATAAGCAATTAATGAAACTGATTTTATTACTTTTATTTTTATTTATTTATGTATTATTTATAATTTTTATTTCATTTATTTCATAATTAATGTTGTTTTATAGGCAATACTCTATAGGCCTTGTTAGTTCCAGGTTCAATATGTGCACTAAGGTTCTTTCAATAAGTTTTCAATAAACGTTGAACCCATCTGGCCCTTGACTTGTATCAATTTCTTTATTTCGGCCCACTGTGTATTTGAGTTTGACACCCCTGCCTTAGGGCATGATACACCTTTATGTCCCTGTGCTCTTTGATGACTCGGGTAATGTGGTGTGCAGATTGTCTACCCCTGCAGTTCAGTTTCGTTCTACCTGGGTTGGCTGGGGTCCCCTACTTCTGTGTTTACAGAGGTTATAAATCAATTGATAAGTAGGGTAATTTTCTCATAGACTTCCATCTGACTTCTTTATGCAGCCAGCGGAGTCGCCCCCTGCTGGCCAGTAAAGAGAATGCAAGTTTAAGACACTTCCGCATAGGCTTCTCATTTCAGAACCTGAGGTTGCCTCCTGGTTAGAACTATGTTGTAACCCTCATTCTATGCACAGGCGGATCCATCTACCAAGGTGGCCCTGGAACTCATACACCACTCCCTGAAGACGGTGTAGTATGCAAAGCATGAGGTCAAAAGCTTTTAAATTGATTGCCGCATTGAGACTGACCTCTCCCAGTGGCTGCAGACATTGGGATCCTCCAGGTTGAGAGAGGAAGTGATGCAAGGCAGGAAACAGAAGGCTACAGCCAATATGACTGTCCTGTGGTGGCGCAGTGACATGGCCATCTCAGTCAGAGCTGCACCTTCAGACAGGAAAGGGTGGGGAAAAGTTATAATATGCATACAGCAAATGATCCAGTTCAAGATTCTACTCATGACATACAAAGGTTTTTCGGGGCATTGGCAAAGAGCCTTAGGCCCCACATGAGGGTGTAACCCCCAGCCAATAACAATGTGCAGGGTGTACAGTTCATGTCGTCTCTTCTCTACTCTGTGTAGAGTCAGATTGGCTGTGTGTCTGTTTACCAAGGCACACACGTGTGTCCCTCTGCTGCATTCATTGAAAATCCAGCAAAGCTCCACCTCCGCAGGGTTTTGCGGAGATGTGGGTGCAAATATTTGGACAAATTAGAATGCCGTGTGTTTACAAACAGCAACCGACAAATGCAACACATTATACATCATTAAGCAAAGTAATCAAAATTTCGACATGAGTTTTCACCAAACTGCCCCCTACAGTTTAGGAGAATATGGGTTTGAAGCACGGAGAAATAAAAATATAAAGTATAAAAATCCAAATGTTTCCTCGTCAAGATTCTGTGTAAACTCATGTATGAAGTTCCAAGTCAAGTCCAAGTGGTCATCAGTTATTACTATTAAAGTCTATTAAATATCAAGATGATTCTGTCAATCTTACGTCACACCTCTGGCGTGGATGTATGTGTGTGACGATATTTGTAGGATTATGCATCTGCATGTTGGATTTAGCTTATCTGCTGTTTGAATTTGACAGAGGCTGAAAATGTTTGATCTTTTTGGATTTTTTATGATTTAATGTTTCATCATTGAAGTCTTTTCTTTTGCTTTTGTTTGTACAGTCTGGTCCGAATGAGAATTCTAGAAGACCTGCAATTTGCAGTTGGTTCACCACTAAACACATCAGTCACACACAATTTCAATGGGAACCTAAAATTTCCAAAGTGGTGCCTTTAGTCTAGCAACATAAATGTTTGATTAAAACTAATCTGCGTCATATAATCAATAGTATTCAACACAGCGCCATCTTTACTGGCTGAGGAACCACAAACATAAAGATAATCAGTTCTCTTTTACACAGCTGTGGTTTTTCGTTTACCACAATGACAGAATTCCAGTAAACAATTGGTGGCTCGGGTGTTATTTAGGTATTTCAAAGCTTCTTATAATAAGTAAGGCCTCTATGAGGCACAGCCGGTTTCTGTCCGAGGAGCAAAGCTTCTGTGTTTACAAACTGCAACCAACAAATGCAACATATTATGCCTGCAAAGTGGTAAAATTTTGATAAAAAAACATTCCAATATGTCAATTATATATTTTTTATTTAGGTATTTCAAAGCTTTTATAACAATATGTAAGACCTGTATGAGGCACAGTTTCTGTCCAAGGAGCAAAGCTTCGACAGTTTGATAAAAATTCAGTGTTCATTTACTTTAACAACAAATAAACAAGAATCATGAACCTCCCAACCATGTTGATGGTTTGGTTTGATGCTTTGTCAGTCTGTTTGTCTGCAGGATTACAGAAAAACTTATGGCCTGATTATCAAGGCATTTAGTGGAAGCCTGTAGCATGGGTCAAGGAAGAACATATTACAATTTAGAGAAGTTACGAATCACGGGTAGAGTACAACTTATTTTTCACTTTCATTAACATTGCGAGATTGGGCATTTGACCCTCGATATTTGGTATTGAGGCTCTGAACTTGTCATTCACATAAAGAAACACCAATCTCAGCACAGCAGGGAGAGGGAATGAGGATACTACCTACAGTACAGGAGAGGAACATTGCCTCAGAGCCTACAGGTGGATGTAAGTGTACCTTAACATATACTTTGGTTCTTAAGTATCACATGAACCCTCCTCTTTCATGCTGCAGCATGTCACACTTAGAAATTGAATCCTACTTTATTAGCTGATTTTAGTTGATTTTATAGTTCTTTTGTGACGTAGACGATCACTTTGTTTTCACAAAATATTTGAGCCCAAGTTCAGTCATCATTCTCTAAGATATGTGCTCCTGTGCTATCAACTATCTGTGTCAAATTGTTCTCACGCTGTTAAACTGAGTACACTTGGTTTCAGGGTTAATTTGCCTGGACCTTCTAAAGGCACAGGGAGGCCCATATCCATAAAGTGCGCAAGAATGGGCCAACTACTAAGGCATCTCTTTTTTTAGTGTCATGTCTAAAATCACTATCATCCTGAAGCTGTAATCACTGACAGTGTTGCTGTAAGTGGAACTAACTGTGAGTGATCGACATCTCAGAGCTAAAGTCTATTCAGGGAGCAGGAGGACACAGAAAACTCAATCCCTTTGTGTGTGTCCTACACCCCAGCCCCTGTGTGTTTCTCACAGCCATTGAGCAGAGCATATCTCTCTGTCTGCCCAGTGAACGGCCTTACAAAACATCCTGAGCATCAGTAGTCCTGTCACACCACCTGTGTGGACTTCATCTGACAGACAGATGATAAGCCCAGAAAGAAAGAAGTAAACTAACCAAAAACTGCAGTGACGATTACCTCACACACAAGGAATTTCATCATCAGGTTTTAGAAAGGGTATATTGCAAAGGCCTTAGTTTTGTTTGTAAAAGTAACCTGCTATGGTGCATGCTGGCTCACTGTAATGGCTTACTGGGACACTCCAATGCAAGACGATAGAAGTGTTTCTATTCAACTGTCAAGCGAATTTTAGCAAACTTTTAAAAGGTTACAGAAAAGAAATGCAAATTAGGTGCATTTCCTGGTTTGGAGTGAATAAACTCGGCTTCAGAGTAGTTTGGTCAGAAGTTGGTGCTATAGGCTTTGAATGGCTGTAATCCACCAGCACACAGAGTAGAAGAAATAAAGGTTGTGAACCAGAAACAAAACAAGTCGCCTTCTAACCATCGAACCATCAAACCCACGTAAGAGAGAAAAATGGAGAGAGGTCTTCAGGAATTAGTTTCAATTGAGCAAGTTTTAATTGTTCTTTCATGTCAGCTAGTATTGGCCATGGCCCATGCATCCGGAGACAAAGACAATTAGTATTCACTGCTTTATGGGAATATCCGGGAAGGTGGTGCTAGTAAAAACAGGAGTTTCCATAATCCATTTAGCGTATAAACTTGTAAATGTGCATGTCATTATTTTAACGGAAACACGGCTTATGTAGAAGAAGATGAAGAAGAAGACATGCCACAGCCTTCCTCTGTCAGGTAGGAAGAATTCATAGGCAATAATTGTTACCTTATGATCAATACACACTTTATTATCCCACCAGAGGACATTTGGTTTCAACCAGGTATAGAAACACATTCATCATAGAAAACATATAGGCCCACCTAAAGATAATGATGGCTAATGTTAGCCAGTGTTAACTGCCAGAGACTGATGCAATTGTTACTTTTCACACGCTCTCATGCCACATGTCCATTTTCTCATGCAATGAAAAACAAATGTATAACTGATAACGAAGCGGTGTGAAAAGAGGACATTAGAGCTAGGTTTATGTTCACCATACTATCCCTGTGGTGCGGGTGCACAAGCCGTTCCCAGGAAGTCGACACTTAATTTCCCAGATCTGCTTTGATTGAACCAATCCGACAGCATCCAATCAAGTTGCAAGTGAAAACTAAGAGGGAGAAATGAAGTTCTAGCGTAAGTTCAGTCAGGAAGACTATACTCTTGCATGCCTAAGCCTGTGTTTATTTCTCATACATCTGCCATCACTCCTCACACATGCACACTCATTATTTCCTTGCTGTTGTGGTTCGGGGCTGTCAATCATGATATCAGCAGTCTAGATCAGCTGGTCTCTCTATCCAATAGCACAACGACACAAGGATATGGTTAGCTTTCATCTTGCTGCTGTCTCTCTTAAATATGATTGTCTCTCTACCTCTAGTACGTTCATGCTGCTGTTACGCAACCCTCCACCTCTCCATCTCTGCCCAATCTTCTCAGATTCATAAGCTTCATCAACTCATCATTCCATCATCCTCATCAGCACCATCACCACCAGTGTCTGAACTCCACGGGGGTTTATATTGTTGCCGCTCAGGGCAATCACAACTCGATCCAAATCTCGAGTTCAAGCGCATCATCTGTCATAATAAATGTTAACTACTAATTATTCACTTGTCTCTCCTGATTGAACAAACGTTATGTTAATGTGCGCCAGTTATTCTGTTGTTAAAATGGCATTATATTGGGTAAAGTGCACATTATGACTTCTTTAGCACTCAAAACTCAAAGTTTAGGACTTGAGACTTGCCAGTCTTGACTTGGGACTAGAGTACAAAGACTTGAGACTAACTTCTGACTTGCAATGACTTTGTGCCACCTCGGGTTTTGCCACACTCGTTGACTTCTTGCTTCATCATTGAATATTTTGTTGGTAAGCCCTCTGCCCTTTCAGAGAATATTGCAACGTACACCACATGGAGCATTAAGTGTACCTGTCCACTTCAGTACCCGCTCGTAGCTCATAGCTCGTGCAGTCCCCATCGTGGTGTTTTGCATGAATACAAACAAAGCTTGACAGCGCACAGACAGAAAGAAAGAGCAGCACAGTGCAACAGCACCGTAAAACACTGAGGTCAAGTTAGCCGCCGTTCGGCAAAAAACAAGTCAACGCAGCCACCGCTTGGATTTTGATGAACGTCTATTTGTGCCATTACGGTGCCAAGCAGCCAAACAGGACAAAGACAGACTGGCATTACAGCAAAAATACCTCACATTTTATGTACCAGTTCAGCGATCAATGATTTCAACATCTGTATCTCAAAGACCATGGTGGACGGATATCTGGTAAGAAATCTTTATATGTTATGTACACCAATGTTACTATACACTTTAATATATAAATTCCATTGCTAGTATTCAAATATAACACTCCTATACTTTTTTCCCATTTTCCCAGTATGGAGATTCCTTTAGTCGTTATAGTTTTCAATGCATCGTTTCTATTATCTCTGTATCGGTCAAATCTTTTTTATTTATATAGAATTATTAGTAGAGGCCTGATGCCTTTATCATTTAGAAATGTGAACATTCATTTCATAAAGATGGATTCCTCCTCTCTAAACTGTCCTCTCATCTCCACTGCTGTCAATGACCAGCCTTTCAAATTAGATTCAAGCTAAAAAGATACAATTTCACTGTCAGTATGGACCGGAGGAATGATTAAAGCCACCAACAACTCTTTCAATATATATGACATGTGACTATTGTATTAAGATATAGACTAGAAAAAAATCCAAACCTACTCTTTAAGTTTAAAATTAATACATTGGCTATAAACAAGGATGCTGGTATGGTCTTTATACATTAAAAGAACCAAACTCCATGTACACTGTTAACATGATGTGAGACAGACTTGTGTACTTAAAAGGTGTTCAAATCTAATCCAAAGTATCAAGTATAAAAGTACCACTTAAATCTTTGGATTTGTCAGCGTGTCCACATTAAATATGTCTGGTCTTCTTCCTTAATGGTACAGAAGCAGCTGGTGACTTTATTACTCCAGCTGCTTGATGAGTGAGCTGAACTTCTGGAGACCAACAAGGTTAGCCCTCTGTCTTCTGGCGGGCCTCCTTCCCTTCGAAAACGTTTGGTCGATCGAGTAAGACTGCAAGATGTCTCCAGTGGCTGCTGACAGTGTGTCTGTGCAGGCAGTTTACGGGCCAGCAGGGCCCAGTCCTCTCTGGTTTCACTGAGCAAAGACAGGGCACAGCTGCAGCAGCCAATGCTGAAACCCTCCCCACCCCAAGACAACTGCACTGCTGCACAAACAAGGGCCATGCTGTGTGTGTGAAAGGGCTCCAGACTCACAAACCCTAATGGAACGGATTAGGCTGGGCCGCGAAACTTTGATACACTGTTCCAGGCGGCACAGTATCGAAACCTCTCTGTCCACTCACAAAGGACCGCAAGGAACTAAGACCTGCTGTCTGAAGTCCTTCCAGAGCCTGACAAAGGCTGCACTCAAGTCATGGACCAATATTTAATTGCAGACCCGGGCAGTTTTTAGGGCAGATTTTCTTAAATACAGGAAGCATCCAAATGTAGCTAAAATGAGACAAACAGATTTGTGTATTGCTGGCTTTATACTCATTTTCTCACAGCTACCAATGTTCAGAGAGTTGTTTGTCCTCTCACAGGGCTGATATGGCTATGAGGTGGCTATTCAAACCCATGCAAACAGGAACATATTGTCAGTAAGGTGTGTTGCCGGGCCTCTTACCTTGCACGGCAGCTGGATTCTTATAATATCACAAGATCACATCAGATTTAAGGACTGACGAGATTACACAAAAATCCATCTCATTAATGCGTTTGTGTCCAAACCACCGAGATTTGGACTGATCAGCTTCCTGTGAGAATCTGCTGGCAGCTTCGGAGTGGTTTAAGGATGTGTGACGGGATATAATGAGGCGACTGTTTGTTCAAAGCAACTACGGCGGCTCCTACAGATGTTAGCGTAGATGCTGCGATAGCATCTGTTATTTAAGAACTGAAGAGTATTTGTTCTTCCAAAGAGGAGCAAAGAACGACACTGAAGGCTTTTATCAATGGAAAAGTTTGATTTGCAAATCCAATCACCTGACAAGTATTTTTTGAAAATGTCTGTCCTTTTCCAACAGTTTCCAAGGATGGCTTCTCAGACGGTTCTGTGTAACAAACGTCAGGTTAACATGCATCACCTGCATTACCGGTGTTTTGTGTCTTAAAAATGCGCATAAACATCATTAACAATATGATCACCTTCTCCGTACAATATTTTAAGTTGTTGTAACTACTAGAGTCAAGAAAAAAAAATGGATAACATCACTGGGTCTTGAGCTGTATGTTCTGGCAATATGTATGACGTTGGCAGTGATGGAAAAAAGGCTGATAAAACACAGTGGGTTGTACATCTCTATACCAGCATACTGATGATATCCCAATGATATGGTGATGTGTAAAAATATTTTTTTAAATATCCCTTTCAGCATGCTGTGCCGTGTATCCGTTTTGTTTGTTTGTTTGAAGGGCTCTTCAGGGAAAAAGTGGGCAAATGCAGCACTCTCCCACTGCAGTCCACTTTGGTTGTGCCTGACAAAACAACAGCTGAAGCTGATGAGGTAGGCCTACAGCTGACTCTAATGGATGTTGAGCAAGCCTGACAAAGTACAGCTTAGACTGATTATAGTATACAACTCTGTGCAGATAGAGTTGACTCTGACTGAGCTGACCCAATGACGTGTCAAAATGATTGACATACTGAGATTGTAAAAGACACATAGTGGTGGTGCAGAATGAAAAACAATGTCTGCAGCTGCAGCCGACTCTCTTGTAGAGCTACCAGTCACAAAAAAAACTCTCAACATGTGGGAAACACTGAACGTCTGAACTGGAAGATGTAGCAGGAAATATTGAAATATCTCAAATTTTTTTTACTAAAAAATAATCATCACTTCTGGTTGGCTAACTGAAACCTCTGCGAAAACACAGCTGCTATGTGTGTGTGTGTGTGTGTGTGTGTGTGTGTGTGTGTGTGTGTGTGTGTGTGTGTGTTGTGAGATTTTGTTGGCCAAGCTGTGTTTTCGCTTTCATCTCACACAGTCAGCTGTGCATCTCTTGCAGTGTGAGCGGACTTTCCCTCACTCACTTTCACTGGGGAAACACCACACAGTTTGTTTCCATGTACACCAACACCGCAAGTCATCGGGTTCATTTCCATCCGCTGGGATTCAAATGAACAGGATTTCATTATATTCACACAAAGATGTATAAAATATATTTTGTGATTTACATTTAAATATTTATATATAAAAAACCTCTCTCCACAAAAATATTTTTCAATGCCCACAGAAATATATAATAGTTAAATAAGATTCTAAAATATGTTTCTAATGCACACACAAATATATATATATATATATGTCTCCTGGGTGAATGTCCTGTTTCTGCCTGAACCATCATGTTTGTCTCTGTTTGGACTCCTCCCTCTTTGTACTATTTCAGTTGCTCTGACTGTCTAATAGTGACATGAATGGGTTTACATTAGGATTAGCTGAAAGCCCAGTGCGTCTCACACAGTACAGTCGCTAATGCGCAAGGATGTGGTTGGCCGAACCTGTACCTGTACCTACTGGAAGCTAACTTGTCACTCCTTCCAGCAGTTACAAAACATGCTCACACTTTATGACATGTCAGCTCCTTTCTGCATTTTTACTTAAACTGAGACTTCGAGTCCTTTCAGTGCAACCAATCTGGCCCGAGCGCCCCCACCGGCGGGGGCGACGCATGCATCCAAAAATTAATCCACTCATAACGTGCACTCATCAGTAACAAATTTAATGATGCCGCATACCTGCTCAAACTGCAGCTCCTGCGCTACAAAGTCATCTCAGCTGTTTGTACACACTCCAAACACAACATATGACAAAGCTACGTATAATACCAAGTAACACAATCAATATAACGCCCCCTAGGCAGTCCCACTCGCCACATTTATGCCAATAACGTTTTGAAAAATTAATTCAATGCTAACACCTGTTAGCTCCGGAGATCGCTAGCGACCAGACGGTGGCAGACATTTTTTCATATTCCGCTACGACACAGCCTCGCAGTTTTACTTACAAAACAAAGCCATCATTATAATCCGCATAATCGATCACATCATAAACCAGCTCCTTACTTTGAGATGTTCTGCAGCTAAAAAAATAAATTAATCCGTTCATGTTTACTATCTGCGCAGCGGACGCCCCTCTGTGTGAATCCAAAGCTGGCGCTGCCGTCGTGTGCCTCGTGTGCCTGCTAGCGGAACAGGCAGGGTTATACGTCTCAGCAAATCGGAGTTGAGAAATTTGACATTCGGGTAGTTTTTATTTTCTGATTGGCTAACGGATTCTGTCATCCAAAGTCACGTTAGGTTGTTTCAACAGAGCAGGCTGTGAGGCGTCTATGGAACGTTCATTGGGTCAAATCGGCCCTTCACTATGGCTGTAAGGCACTGGAAGGAAAAAAACTGGAATTCAGACGATAAAATCTCAGAGAGGATTCAGGCTTTCAAAATGATGCCAATCTGCTGCATATGGATAGATTGAACACTATTAGTGATAAAAGAAGTGAAATATATAATTATATAGTATATAAAATTACAATGAAACAGCTGGAACAAAATTACATTTTGGTTGACCTCGTTTGACCTCTCCGTACTAGATCAATATGTACTAGATAAAGCTTCACTATATCAAAGTAAAACTTTGTTTAGAGACCCTCAACATATAGTTCTATGATCTGGGAGAGCTGGAAAGCTTGGACCTACATGATTTCTAATAAAGAAATATCCTGAAATTGCTTTTTTTTCCAGTCGGAAATTTGAATTTTCAATTTCTGCTGTGTGCCATTTCAATCTACTCTTAACCAGTAACATATATACTGATATTTAGACATATCAACACATCTCACAAGCGTTTGGGTTATTTCAATACGAAAAGTATTAAAATAGCCCTTACAGTTGCAACGCTACACTCATTATCGTATGGGTATGCTATTTTCGAGCTGAGGGCCTCAAAATCGGTCTAGGGTCCAAAAGGTAAATAAAGTGACACTTGAATTTCATTTCGCATTCACACGTCACTGTGCATTATTTTAGCAATCAAATTCTTAACGGCCACTTCAGCATTTTAAGCATTTCAACTACAAATTGTCAGCAGAAGCAAGTGCATGTATTTTTGAAAACAACATATGACTACAGCCTTATTGATTAGCTAATGATTAGCTACAGGTTAGGATTCTATATGGGCCAATGTAAAAACATATGTAACTGAATTTACTGGGAGCACTGGTTCATTCCGTAGTACACCCATTCACACTGGCATGTTCTCAACACAATACAACAAGTTAACATGGTTGCATCTGACATGCACACACATTTTCAGGCACTTTCATTCTCACAACCCTGGAGTTGGTGGTCTAGAAAAGTTACAATGTGTGTGTGATTTTGGCAGGTGGCAGTTATAGACCCATTAAAGTCAATATTGGTTCAGTCTTTATCCAGCGGGACCCTCACATGTCTTAACAGGAACAGCTGGTGCATTTTATAAAGCTGTATATAATACAATGAAACAACAAGGGATCCATGCGCAGAATCAAAAACACTTCTTTGTATTGCACGGTAAAAATCCATGGTTCAAGATTGCAAAAGGACTCCAATGGCATGTAATTAGAAACTCTCAGAAATTAAAAATGATGAAAATGGAAAACACACAGTGATAAAGTAGACATCCAAAAGAATGCTTATGAGTGTAACAATCTGAATGCCACAGAAAATGTCACATTCTGGTCCTAACAAATGAACATCTTTAGGAAAATCCATTCTCATCATTGGGGCTATTCTGGCTATCTGCTGCAAACTTTGCACTTTCCATCTGCATTTGGGAAACACTGGGATTGACAAAACAATTAGTGTGATGCTCCTGAAGCCTTGACAGTTAAATTAAATGTAACATGAATCACTTCAATTGCTCATGTTTGAGTTCAATCAAACATAAACACAAAAAGTAGCCCCTGGACTTACTATTGTAACTAACTGCAATCTATATCCAGTTTTGGTTTGGTTGTTTTGCAAATGTAATTGACATTTACATTTCAGACAATTCCCTCTTCTTTATCTGACCCTGTCAATCGTTTGGCTGAAAAAGGAGTCCGCAATTATAGTTGCTAATATTTGGAGGAAATTAAGCTTTTTACGATGACTTGATTAGACTTGCACCACAACTGTAACGCTTACAACTGCTTTTTGTTGCTGAGACAGAACAAAATCTCACTGAGGAACACCATGTCCGAGGGTTAAATCAATGCACTGGTCATTCTCACACCACTGTTTGTGGCAAACATCTACAGCCTTGTTTAGACTGCCAACCCAAATCTGTATTTTGTTATATCCAGATTGATTTTAGAAAGTCTGCAAACAATAAAAAACAAATATGAAATGTGATTTTTGCTAATTGGAACCAAACCACATTTGGAGGTGGTTTGAAATGCGGTTCCAACTTTCTGCTGCTTCTCCCCAAAATTGCAATGTATGCAACTGTTGGTTCTAGGGCGAATGCTTCAGCATTGGAACGCCGCGTAGCTATGTAGTCACTGCCGCCTACGTCGTTTCCACCGAAACCAAATAGTTTGGTGATATCTGGACACACAAATCCAATCTGGCAAATAACAGTGTAGACAGTCTTTCTTAAAGAAGTGATTTCAGAAACTAATTGGATTTTTCTCCGGTAAGAATGTAGCCTATACTATTACTATTACTTTTGTAAATACAACGTTCAGTCTTAATTTCACTTTTCATGTTGTAGCAATCTGTAGATGGAAGGGTAACGCTAAGGAAGCAAAGGGATAGTCAACGGGAGAGGTTTCTACACACCTCCCCGGCTGATTGTAGAGAATCGTTTATAAATTGAAAATATATGTAGCACTCTGATAGTGCTACGTTCTCATGTGAGAGCTCTGATTAACACATGTAGGCCTATTATTGGATTTAGAAAAAGCCACGCTGTTAGTTGTGAATGATGAATGACGCTTTACAATTGACAACTTGAATGTGAGCTTGGCAGTCGACTCAGGCCCCTTCGATCACATCGTCACATAGTCGACCACGCCGGGTCACGCCTACGATGAACGTTGCTCACGAGCACAGCTGCTCGACGCTCATATGAGGAGAATTTGCGGAAGAGAAAGCTTTGCATGCACCTGTAAGCCCAGTTATTTATTTATTTAGCTTAGCTGGCTTTAACTGTTTTCATGCAAAATATGAACAGGCTTGTAAGTATACGTAAATTGTCAGATTGATGCACTTACTGACACTTTCTACACATCGTAGCTAGCGTCAGCTTGCTTTACAATCAAAAAGTTGTTGTTTCGTAAAATTGCACTTTTATGCTATTTGTTCTCGTGGTTATGACTCAAGTCCAATTATTTTCCTCAAAGTACAATCATTTAAGCCTCTGGTACGATAGTTTAACGTTTCCCATCTGGCCCTGATTGCAGTGCTTGAGGTGCAGTCTATAGTTAGATTGACAGTTACACTATAATGTTTCTTTGAAAAGTGATATTCATATTTTCTAGGCTCCGTTCCGTTTGACTTGTTATCCAAAAAGACAAGAAATTCTATAATTTTCCACCACAAAGTGTGGATCATTAGATCATTACACTGCATTTGAACGGTGGTGGGTGATGAAGTAGCCTACTTCAATTATTGACTTGTGTAAAAGTTGTACAACTGTCAAGACTCTCTGTTTCAAGACAAAGCCCATTTCTGCTGACTATGACCATGTCAATTGGATAATGAGTCGCAATGGAAAAGCTATGGAGCTATGAGCTGCTATGCTTAGCACAGTAATAAACATTAAATAAGAGTTTCATGTCCAACTGCTCATTGCTTGACAGTAATAATATAACAATGATAATATTTTAAAAAAAAATTGAATATAACCCATATAGTATCAGGGTTATATCAAATCAACATCAAATATATTTTATTGAAATGTTAAAAGTGTATTACAATTAAATATGACAGCAGATGTCAAAAAGCACTATAAGTACACATCTTGAGTAGAGTTATGAAGCTATAGCCTCTGAAATAGATGATGCTACGTTTCATACATTTCTAGGACTTGAATAAATGTATCTTCTCTACATTTAAATTAAATTGAATTTAACTAAATTTATTTGTATAGCCCAAAATCACAAATTTGCCTCAAAGGGCTTTACAATCTGTACATAAAGTGATCCTGTCCTAGGACCCTCACATCGGTACAGGAAAAAGTCCCCCACAAGAAACCTTTAACAGGGAGGAAAACAGTAAGAAACCTGAAGGAGAGCAACAGAGGAGGATCCTCTATCAGGATGGACAGAAGTGTGATAGATGTAATGTATAAACAATATAACTGCTAGAGTTTCTCACAATGGCAAAAACACAGCAAACAGAAAGTTTCTCACACTTCAGTCATGCTGGTCCTCATCTTTACTAAAGAAAACAATGATGGATCTATATCCACTCATGACGTGAAAATATGCACAGTCAGACAATAGCTCTCGTACAGATACACTGGCTGACTTCTAAAGAGTGATCACTCTCTCTCTCTCTTTCTTTCTTTACCTTATTTATAAGAGAACTGGTCCTGTCCTGTCTCATGGATCCCTCCTTTGGTGCAGGCGGTGATATATCCAGTAGTTAAGAATGAAGAAATAACAGCGTTGTCCTCCTGAAAGCCCGTAATCTGAAGTCATTGAACGCACTATTTGCTTCTGTGTTCGGTCTCCAGCGTCTCATCCACACAAACTTGGACTCTTCCTCCGAAACGCTGGCCGGACGGCTCCCGTGACGTCATGCTGCCCTCTCCACCAATGGACGGGCTGCGACAGTCCCGCATCTTTCACTGACATGACAGTACTGCGGCTTCTCAGCGACACTGGTAGCCGCCCAACACGCCATCATAATCCGGTTAGTTAGTTAGTTTCTCACTGTTTGAAGGTCCATGGTGGTTTGGGCGGTCCGAGGCTCGTTTGAAAGCTGTATTAGAGTTGTTGAGCTGAAGGCTGACTGTAGAGCCAAAAACGAAATAAAAAATAAAAAAACATTCCCAGAAATGAACTTTCAACAATTTTGAAAAATGCAAATCAGAGGGGAAATAGGACTAAAGGAATTCCTGCCTTAAATAAGAGAGGTTTAGCATTCATACAACACCAACAGCTGCCACACTGTTTACACTGAGTAAACAGAAAACAAAGAAAGTGACATGTCGGATTTATTTGCTCGATTACATATCGCCTATTAGTGATTAACGTGCAACCACGTAAATATTTCTTATGAGGCTACATATCCTATTCTGTTACTTATTAAGAATCTACATATCTACAAATACATTATAGATAGACTGCTGGGAGTTTTGACCCAACAAACAATACTCAGTAGAAGAGTAGAAGAAAAGTAAACCTGTTCTATTTCAAAACTTCAATTACATAGTTTAATAGTCTATTTGCATTTCTCTGTGTATTCTCATCAAGGCTGTGTTGCCAACTGATCAAAGCTAAAGAACAATATCAACTAATGCACAACTACCTGAGGCCCTGTCTTGTAGAGGGGCCCTGTGTCAAAATCTAGAAATACATCTGCGTGGAGGTTCATTCTTGACTAAATGAGCTCAGTTTATATTGTGTTCACATGATGCATATTCCTCAATGAAGTTGTGTTTAATCAAATTACCACAAAAAAGTAGTGTGAGGAAGTAATATTCAGAAAGCTGGTTGGTGTCAAGGCAAATAATGAAGCTGCTATTTGTGTGCATTGTTCTAAATGGAATCCACAAGGAGCAGCCAGACCCTGGTGAAGGGAATACTGTATGTGTACCAGAGGAGGCGGGTCCATAGAGGCAGAGCTCCTCCTCTATTTGAGAAAGGCAAGAGGGAGATCAAAATATTTTTATAAAGTAGCTATTAATATATAAAAAACATTACCAAATCTCAGGGTCAATTATGATATATTTTTTCTCTCTTCTTTAGAAAAAAAATCCATTATTGCATTGCTGATTAAAAAGCTCCAACAGCAGCACCTACAGGGCAGGCAAGGAAGTGAGAGGGGCTCAGACCTCCCTTTCCAAGCCTGTCAAAGAACTACGGTGGCCTTCATGGAACACAAAAAAAACGTGACCGGCTCTCCCTCGAGCCACTATTTGGTTTGTCCGCTCTGGGCTACTGTAGAAATAGGGTGGCGCAACATGACGAAATGTTCATTCTAAGGTAAGGAAAACACTTAAATGTCTAAAAAAGTAGACATTTCCACCTGCCCATCAGGACCTAAACCACTTCACATTCTTTCACATTCATACACTGATGGCACAGCCTTCAGGAGCAAGTTTGTTTCTGCACTGTACTGATGCTTGTTTAAAAAAGGAGATGCACTTATGGCTTCTGGTGACGAGTAGTTCTCTTGAATACCTATGTTGAATACACTTTTTGTAAGTCGATACCCGCACACTTACATCTATGCAGTGAATACTTTATTTTTTATCTTTCGGTCTAAAGGACCTTCAATCAGAACATACGTCTGTTTTACATGTGTGCCCTATGAAGTACCTTGAATTGCACTAGGCAGTGTCTTGCACACAGTGTGGATTTATATATTGATGTGAGGAGGGGATCTTTGACCTGCCATTGCTGGGTTAGCCTTCATTTTCCTGTGACCATTTTTTTAGCGAGGAGCAGATTGGGTGAGATTGGGTGAGGGAGTAGCCTTTGTACCTGCTGGGTTAGCTTAGCTTCTATCTCAGCTCTCCTCCCTCTTGACTCTGACAGTTCTGGTTGGGTGGTCGGCCGTGTGCGGCGATCGTCTCAAGGTCCCTCTCCACAAATGAATGCAATCCCCACGCTTCCCTTTCCGATGTTGATGATTGTATACTGTCATGTGCCATACGTGCTAAAATGAATGTGAGCTACCGGCTACCAGCATGTTGCCATAAATCTGTCTCGTGCAGCCTTGATGACTAACCATTGGTGAAGCCAAGATAGAATACAAAAGTCTGAACACTGAACGTTTCCATTTTAAATAATGTATTTATCTGAGCTCCAAACGGTGTATAGCTTACCTAAAAGTGGTACTATTTTTGAATACACCACCCTGCTTTAAAGGTTTCAACTAATGGCTCAATAAATACTTCACAAATAATGTACTAATTGTGTATAGATGAGTTACAAGACATTAATAAGAACATCCTTGGGGTTTACCAGGTTGAGATGAATCCAAACATGCTCATTTTCTAATAAGCTATCAAATCTGTACTTACAAATGTTATGTCACCAATGAAGAAAGGTTATTATAACAATCCACCAAGTCTGCCATTGTAAGTGTTAATAAGTTGTTAATCAAGTTTTATTCCAGATGCTCTGCAGACTGTCCCCACAGAGTAATGGTCCAATGGAGTCTTCTAACTAAAGAGCTAAAAAAAACATTTTGGGAAAACCCTGATTTCTATTTTCTTTTAGGTGAAGTGAAGGCAAAAATATCATCTAAATGAAATCAAACTAGAGACCATTTTGCGATGGGATAACATCAGCCGTGATGCAAAAACAGGGCTAAGGGCATAAAATCAGGGGCCCCTTCAGCACTTCATACCCCCCTACTTCTGGTGACCTTGCTCGGAACACACCCATCTTTGAACTACACCTTCATTTCGATCTCAACTACTCACCTACCAAGTTTCCTTAAGCCAAATTGGAGCATGGGTGTACAGTGGGTGTCTATAGAGCAGGTTTAATGGCCCCTTTGCCGCCTTTGCTCTTTGAGCTCAACGATACACCTGTAACGTTTCTTGACTGCGTCTTTCACGGTTGTGATGCTAACAGCATCACTGTAAAAATAAAATGTACTCAAATGTAGTGAAATTATTTTGCGCCAAGCTCCAGAAAGCAACTAACAAATGGAAAGAAAATAGAATAAAATATGGGTAACTAACATTTATATAACTTCAAGAGAGGGCATGGCAACAAAAATGTGTCAAAAGACTAAACCTTTAATGATTCTTTCAGTTTAACATTACTTTGACTGTGCTGCCACCTGCTGGTATATTAGTTATGTGCAACTCATCAAGAAGTTGCACATAACACAACTCAACTATTCAAAATAACCATATTACAGTTAAATCAAAAATACCATTTTCAAAAATCTGAATTGTTTCCGTTGGACTTAAAACTTACTGAATTACTTTTTCTTTGTAATGAGGAGCTCAAAGGAATCTTTGTCCTTTACAACTAGTGTGTTTGTAGTCCTGGGTTTATTGTGATTTTCTCTCTGAAGCTGGAGAGGAATTTGCAACACATTTATATGGATCAAGTATAACCACCGAACCTCTTGCAAGTTTTTTTAAGTAAAAGTTTTACTCGGATTAAATACGGAGGAAAAGAAAAGAAGTTAATCTTTAGAAGTTAGTCTTTGAAATCTACAGAGAAAGCTTTTATTCTGTATTAAAAAAAAGCACTGACCGGAAGTCTCCTTTTCCGTTGAGCAGAGCAACCGTGAAAAAAGGTTCTATGCTGCTGGATAATTACCCTTCAGAATAAAAGCGTCAATGTCATGCTGTGAGATTTACATGAATTAGAACAATATCATAACATAATTCCTATATTTTTTTTATATTTGCATTGAATTTTAATTAATTGGCTGTGCAAAAAATAACGCCTTCAGTTCTTGACTCCTTTAGGTCTGAAATGATGCTTTCAGTTTGAAGAAAAAAAAGCGTCTTGTTTTTGAGAGAGGAGCACACAGACACGTCGCGCTGGCGAGTGAAGTTAGCAGGAAAACAACCGTCTGAACGTTAACGGTAAACGTGACGGGCAGTCTGGAGCGGCTGAAGTGAGCGGCAACAGCTCGACGACGGACGAGCTGTTGTAACGACGAGAAACCGACGCGTTCGTGACATTATTGGACCAGCTAGCTTAATGCGGCTAGAAAAAACCCACAGTGGTGACGTTTAATGTTAGCATCCGTTAGCCACGACGCTACGGTGAATGATGAAAAGCCAGCGGGACTCTCTGCTCGGTTGTCGGGACGCTCGGGATGGAACTTTGGTATAAAATACTGTGATAGGGTTTGTTGTGGGACGGGCGAGCCTTGAGGATGGGGCGGACTGCTCCGAGTGGGATATGTGTTTATCCACGTGAGTTATGCTTTCATAAGGTGGAAAGTGTGTTTTTCCACAGATGCTGATGTCCATACACGTCAGCACCCGCCAGACAACGCTAGCATTCATACATGTATTACTCTCCATTCACCGCAGAGCTAAACTTTCCGTGGGATAAGCGGCCATGGCTGTGAAATCAAGGAGACCGTGGACGACCGTGATTTTCGGCGTCTTTCTCGGATTCACCGTGTCCTCTTGGCTCATTGTGCCTCAGGTTCTGGAGAGTAAAGGGAAGAAATCTCCCGTGTGTTCGTACTACAGCGAGTCCTCCGTCGGTAAAGGCCCCGCCATCCTCGGGAACACCGCGGCTATCAAAGACCGGGACAGCCCGCAGATCAGTCAGGAGGAGGACGGGGTATCCGGTACCGGGAACAGCAGCGGAGATACCGGGAGACCCACGAGCAGACCGAAGCGTTTCCTCTATGTCGGCGTGATGACAGCGAAGAAATATGTGCGGTCTCGCGCCGTGGCTGCGTACAAGACATGGGTGGGCTCCATACCCGGGAAGGTGGAGTTCTTTTCCAGCGCTGGGTCCGGAGCCGTCCACGTGCCTGTTCCCCTCCCGGTGGTCTCGCTGGCGGATGTGGACGACTCGTACCCGCCACAGAAGAAGTCATTCATGATGCTGAAGTACATCCACGACCACTACCTGGATAAATACGAGTGGTTCATGCGCGCGGATGATGACGCTTATATAAGAGGTGATTATTCTGGGAGTGAAGCTCGCGGTTCAAGTGTGTGTGTGTGTGTGTGTGTGTGTGTGTGTGTGTGTGTGTGTGTGTGTGTGTGTGTGTGTGTGTGTGTGTGTGTGTGTGTGTGTGAGAGAGAGGTGTACAGGGATCCCAATAGTCCAAATGTAAACATTTTTTCATACATATTCATGAGGAGATATTATGTTGCGTGAAGTCAAATATGAATCACAGTGTTTTGAAAAAATCCATACATTCAACATAAACCTGAACCTCATTTAAAGTGACATCAGTTATCTGAAAGCACACCTCATATTCTTGACACACAAATCCCCAAAACACACACAATTAAAAGGCAAAACTCCAAATAAAATCTCCTGAAAAAGGAAACTGCTTCATAAAAATGCCTCCTCAAAATGGTATTATGTGTTCAAGTGACTTGTGTTAAAACAAAAGGTGAACATTACCACCCAAACCCTCTGGTGTACACTTCCATCACAGTTTACAGACTTCAATGTGAAGACCTGACCGATCACATGACCGCTGGTGTCTCTTGACCCATCAGACTTCTTTTTGATACGATGGGTCAGAGGATAGAGGCCGCCCTATGATTTACACCATTTGTGAGACAAATTGGTGATATTGTGCTTAATTCATAAAATTGGCTTCATTTTATTATTATTATTATTTTTTATTTTTGATCAAATCTGTTGATTTCCTGATTTGTTCAGTTTTGTTGTTTAAAAACAAAAAAGTGGGGGGAAATGAAATAAAATTGATTTCACTAACAGTAATTACTACTGAAATAAGACCCAAGCTTTCACAAAGCTAAACCATTCCTTAACCTAAAACAGATTTTTGAATAACATAACCATTAGCTGTAGAAGCATGCATGGTGTCTTTTGTTTGTGTGATTAAGGTGAGACTGAAGATATAGTTCAAGTCACCTTTTATTGCTCATTATGATGATTCACGGGCTACTCATTTTAAATAACATGACCTTCATTTTGCTGATTAGCTCTTCCGGATGAATGATTAAAAGACACTTGAGCTGTGTGTTAGGAAGGGAACCTTTTGTGTGGCTGACGTGTTTGTAGAGACTAAGTTATCCAAGTTGTGTTCAAGTGGACATTTTGTCCTATAATTCCACGTTGGCTGGGAACTTATATGTGCATGACACAAACAATGAATAAATAATATAGCATTCTTTTGTTAGTTTTATAGGGTTTTTTTCTTCTAATTTTTGCTATTTTTAAAACTAACGTTGATACATTTGTTGCGTTGATACTTGCATTATGAGATATGACATCTAATTCTTTCAACCTCGCCCTCTGCCAGGTGAGAAGCTGGAGCTGTTCCTGCGGTCGCTGAACAGCAGCAAGCCTCTGTATCTGGGCCAGACGGGCCTGGGCATGGCTGAGGAGCTGGGCCGATTGGCCCTCGAACCTGGAGAGAACTTCTGCATGGGGGGCCCTGGGATGATCTTCAGCAGAGAGGTTCTACGCAGGATGGTCCCTCACATCGGTACCTGTCTGAGGGAGATGTACACCACCCACGAGGACGTGGAGGTGGGCCGCTGTGTGCGGCGCTTTGGAGGAACACAGTGCGTGTGGTCCTATGAGGTATGGATGGAGTCTGCTTTCTGTTCTTTCAGGTTGCTATAGGAAGGGGGGGGGGGGGGTGAGATCAGTTCTGCGGGAATTCAGGTGTTAATTCTGGTGCACTTTTCAGGTATATAATAGTATAAATTCCAATGGTTTTCCATACAGATTTAGTGTGCTGTCCTCACTAAAAGTTGTTTTAGGAAATGTAGTTTTCAGCTATACAGCCAGCTTAACAATATATTTTCCAGCACCGTATTCTCCAAGGAACAGACAGGTTGTTGTATTTGGCAGGATTTAATGGAGGAAAATATGTAATATTTTTGTAAAACTGAAAAAGAGCACAAGAATACAAAAAGTAAGTGCCTTTGAAAGTACTTAATAATATATCTAGTACATCAGTATAAAATGCTACTAGCACAAACCAAACAGGCATTCAAATGTATTTCAATATACATGAAGGATGAGACACAACAGCAAATAACATTTAGACAAGCACTAATGATTTAACCACTAGATACTAATACATACATGTGTAGTTGACAGTAAACTAACATCATCAACAATACTGTGATCGAACCATAGAAATATGAATGTAAACATTTTAATATAACTGTAAATAGTAGCACACTTACGGATGAAGCCGATTTTGTGGACTTCAAGACACAGGATTATAAAGATTGAACGCTGAGATGCTCACTCAACTTGAACATCACTTCCTGTTACTCTGACTATTTACTGTTAGCTCACTTCCTGTTCAGTGCAGTTATTCACAATCGCCACTAGGTGTTGCTAAAAGACATATAAAATAACCACTACATTTAGTGAGAGTCTTCATTAAAGCAAAAACCTATTTGGTGACAGACGATCATGGCAAAGCCAGTCCGCTTTCAGGGCGCTTATGGGAACATTGTTCAGTTGTATTGCCTGTGGAGTTGTTTATGTGGACAAGGAAAAATATTCAGCTTCATGACAGGCATCTGTAAGATCTTTCCCCATTGTAATGTTAACAGTCCGTGTAATTATTACATATGCTTATGCTGTCGTTGTTGCTTGCTTGTTTGTTTGTTTGTTTTCTAAACTGTCTCAAAAATATTCATTGAAATGAGGTAAAAAGTTGGCTCATCGGGCTGCTGTCGTTTCACCCACTGCTCCTAAATGCTGTTTGGTTATTAAATGCAGAGGTCAAATTTCATGTAAGCATGTGACGATAAAAATAAAAGACGTTTAAGTTAAGTTAAAGTCTACGTGAGCCACGGGGAGAATGAAACAAGCCTTCTGTTTAGTTTCAAGTTGCTTGAGCTTTTTTAAGCATATTGAATAGTTTAGAGCACAGTGATGATGAATGTGGAAACATACCAACGTTCGTACTTTACTGGTTTTAATGACTGTACACAGCACTTCTTATCCTTATTTTGTATATATATATATATATATATATATATATATATACTGTGTATATATATATATACTGTGTATATATATAATATATATATATATATATATATACTGTGTATATATATAATATATATATGTATATATATATATATATGTATATATATATATATGTATATATATATATATATATGTATATATATATATATACATATATATATATATATATATATATATTATATATATTATAGGGCCTGAATTCAAGTGAGGAAGACTAACTGGATCAGTTCTGTATTTTTGACCATATATAGCCATTGTGCGGGGTCTCCGAGACCCCTTGATTGACACTTGAGACCCCCTGAAAGCCTCAATAGCAAAATTTTGGGGATCTCTAAAATCACAAGACATTTATTTGTCACCTACAATTGTCACTAAAATATCTTTCTACTACTAATGCCCAGCAACTGCAAAACATGTATTCACAGATATGAATTTGTTGGATTTTACATGTTGTAAACTAAATGTAAGCAAAATCATCCATAACAATAATAGATTTGAAAACAAGAGATGTTTTTTATGTAAAGGAAGAAAAAAATCAGTGCCACATTAAATATACATACATTTGAACCTAGATTACCTTTTTACTGTTTCATCCTTCTTTACGTCTCCATCATTTTGTTTCTTAATTTGTTAGTTGATCGATATAGTTGATTGATGTTTGATTTTTATGCGATTTCCCCCCTAATATGGCTGCACTCTTAAATGCATCTTCCTCTTTTTTGATGGCACTGCCTTCATAGTAGAAAAAACGTTTCAATACATCGGTCAGTTGAATAACATCTGTAGCTCAGTGTGGTACCAGGTTTGTGCTCTTATCAAGGATGTTGCAACTCTCTCCACAGATGCAGCAGCTCTTCTATGAGAACTACGAACACAACAAGAAAGGCTTCATTGAAGAACTTCACAGTAGCAAGATCCACAATGCCATTACGCTACACCCCAACAAGAAGCCCGCCTACCAGTACCGGCTCCACAGCTTCTTGCTGAGCCGTGAGATCTCCAGGCTTTGTTACCGCACCATCCTGCTCCACCGCCAAGGCCTGGTTATGAGTTACCTCAGTGACACAGAAGTCCTGTGGGAGGACCAGCAGCTGGGGTCCCCACCTTCCTACATGCGCTACAAGCCCACTGAGAGAAATGATGTCATCGAGTGGGATTTCCTGACTGGCCGCCATATTTATTCTGCTGCTGAGAACAAGGTAGCCAGGCAAAGTCTTGGGAACTCGCTCCGGACTGCGCTCGAAGGCATCATTCTCCAGGTGATGGAGATGATTAACGAGAATTCGAAAACTCGTGGTCGTGTAATTGACTTTAAAGAGATTCAGTATGGCTACTACAGGGTGGATCCAATGCATGGTGCAGAATACATCATAGACTTACTGCTTCTGTACAAGAAACATAAGGGACGCAAAATAACAGTGCCTGTGAGGCGGCACGCTTACCTTCAGCAATCCTTCAGCCGACCCTTCTTTACCGAAACTGACGAGCTAGATGTAGCTGAACTCGTGGCTGCCATCAACTCTGAATCCCAATCCCTTTCTTTCCTGTCCAACTCTCTGAAGTTCTTGTCACCTTTCCAAGTCTACGAATCAAACAGGGAACTGTGGGAGCAGAGCCAGAGGAAGGTCAACATCCTTGTCCCTTTATCCGGTCGCTATGACACCTTTGTCCGCTTTATGGAGAACTTTGAGAAGGTGTGTTTGATACCCAAACAAAATGTTAAGCTCTCCATCATTCTGGTGGACAATGGGAGCGATCAGAACCAAGGCAAACACAGTCAGTTAATCAGAGACTACTACAGGAAGTATCCAAAAGCTGACCTCTCCCTAATTCCCATGACAGGCAACTTCTCACGAGGACTGGCTCTTGAGCTTGGCTCCTCGCAGCTTGATAATGACTCCCTACTCTTCTTCTGCGATGTTGATCTCATCTTTAGTGGTGATGCCTTGCAACGCTGCAGAGACAATGCTGTCCAAGGGAGACAAGTCTATTTCCCAGTTGTCTTTAGTCAGTACAACCCCAAAATAGTGTACTCTGAGAAGGCCCCGAGAGAAAACAAATTTGTGCTGACCAAGAAAAGTGGTTTCTGGCGAGATTACGGATTCGGAATCACCTGTGTATTCAAGGGTGACTTACTAAAAGCTGGAGGTTTTGACACCTCAATCTTAGGTTGGGGACTGGAAGATGTAGACTTGTTCACAAAAGTTATTAACTCTGGTTTAAAAGTGTTGCGCAGTCAGGAACCAGGACTTGTCCACGTCTATCATCCCGTCCAATGTAACACAAGTCTCGAGCAGAGGCAACACAAAATGTGCCTCGGGTCGAGAGCAAGTACGTTTGCATCGACAATGCAGTTAGCAGAGCTGTGGCTGGAGAAACACATAGAGGCGGGGTACAACAGAACTTCATCCTGACACTCCGGCCCTACGGAACCCTCCGTACAAGTTTACCTCAGTTCTGCTTGTATGTAGACAGCGATGGACTGTGTGTGTGTGTGTGTGTGTGTGTGTGTGTGTGTGTGTGTGTGTGTGTGTGTGTGTGTGTGTGTGTGTGTGTGTTGTAGTGTGACTGTGGATCAGAGGTCTTTGTAGGCTGTAATATTTGACCCTGAAAGCAGGTGGACCCAACAACGAAGGAATCCAGAGAAAATAGTACACAAACAGAACAGAGTCTAGGATTACAGCCTGCGCAAAACAAGTGTCTGCTACCTTATCTAGTTCTAGAACACTGACAAAATATAAATTGGCTGTTGGTTGGTACATTGGACATTATACAGATTTATGATTATACAGTTTTATGTTTAATTTGCTGTGCCAGTGATGCAAATATTGAGCTTTGGGACCTTTATTGCAGTTCCTTCGGGTGTTAGAGGTAGCTAACTCAACAACAAAAATAATATATATATATATATATATATATATATATATATATATATATATATTTATTTATAATAATATATGATATATGTATACGTGTTGCTGGTTTCAGTACCTGACACCACCTGCAACGCACTTAACCTGTAAATTGAACACTCTGCTCTTCATGAGTGAAGTGATTGTGGAATGTGGATGGCTGCTGTGCCATAAGCAGCATTGTGTGCTGCTTTACACAATGTGTGTGTGTGTGTGTGTGTGTGTGGGGGGGGGGGTTCTTTTACCATCTACTTCGGCAGCAACATCTCTTGCTTATAAAACATGAAAATGTTGTCAAGTCTTCAATTACTGCCGTGTAACATTAAACTCAGTTGAGGAAAATCCAGCTAAAAGCGAGTGGAGTGGACTCACTGTCACAGCGAATTACCAAGGCACCATTTTTGCTGCTGCTTCAAATCTCACAGACATAAGCTACCCGTCTACAGATGCTTTTACAGTCCCCATATGACACATTTACATGCATGCATAGTGAAAAATGAATATGCAAGCATACTAAATGCAAATATACAATGTATAATACTCTCTACAAATGACCTTCACACTCCATCTGTTACCATGCCAGTTCTAATGCCAGTTCATGCATTCCTACAGTCCCCACCACAGGAACGGATGCCCACTGGGTAATCTGACCAAGTGATGCATGGAGCTAGGCTGTCTGAGGGTATATCGTGCCAGAAAAACTACTATGAAGCCACGCGCTTGCAGTTATATAACCCCCCCAAAAAAGAAAAACTTCTCCACCACTCCAACCTATTTAGCACAGATGGCATCAACAGTTGCTTGTCATATCGTGCTTTCTCAAGGATGTGCAGCTGCTGATCTTAAGAAAACCTATTTGTGGGACCGTCTGCCTGCTACACTGAGAGTCTATACAAGCATACGCTGATACGATGAGGACAGCTGATGCAAGAGATGTATTGTACAGATGAAGGTCATCGTCTTGAGCCTTTATAGAAATGGTTCTGAATGTTCTTCCCTCGTTCGTCAACTGCGCACTTGTGTTGTCATCTAAAAGGCTCATTGCCAGTGGTACGTTTGATCTAATAGAATCTGGCAGTAAAAAGAGAACACCTGTTTGCAGCATTTACACTGACTGGTCACATCCCGCAGGTGCAGGTTCAACAGCTTAGAAATCTTCCGCTGGCTGGTAAGGTTGCATCGCCGTGCAATTTGACCCGACTCTAATCTTTGGTGACATGATCCACATTTACCAACTACACCTCAGCCAACAGGTCGAGCACAAACAGCACTAACCAACTCCTCTGACCTTTGTCTAAAAGGCTAAAATGGGTTTCTAGGGAATGCGGACATGGACTAACGACCACAGAGGGAACTTGTATCTAACAAAAAGATATATTAGAAAACAAAATAATTATTAGCGCTGCCCTAAACATGCAAAATGAGTTTTCCACAGAGTCACAGTTAATAAAAAAGAGTGTAAATTCCTAAAATTGTCTGAAACTACAGTATAAAACACAAGCTTTATCTTGAAAAACTATTTAATTATTCTTCCATGTGCTTGGACTCCAGCAACACAAAACACAGGGACACTCAGTCAGACAGTACAGGGTTCAGTCAAATAGCTTTTGATCAAGTTGGGGACACACCATGAGACAAACATGCACCAGTCAAGGGGATTTAAGGAGACCACAGCAGACCTTACCTTCTTGGTGAAAATGTTAATACCGGGAGAACCTACAGGCAAAGACGCCGGGAGGTACAAGGGGAGGGACACTAAAACAAAAGAGGGAATATGTAAACAAGGACAAAGGACGGATCAGAACAACACAAAAATAAGCGAGGGAGAGGAAGCATGCGTGTGATCAGAGCGAGATGCAAGCGCCAGGAGTAGAAAAAGCAAGATTGCTTATTCATTCCATCCTCTCTCCTACAGTGTCTTTCCTCCCTCCCCTCTACCCTCTCTCTCTCCCTCCCTCCCCTCTACCCTCTCTCTCTCTCTCTCTCTCTCCATCTTTCTCTGTCCGTCGGTCTGTCTCTTGCCCTTTTTTACCCTCACTCTCCCTCTCTCCACAGTTTCAAACCATCAATGCGAATGTGACAAAAGAAGCTCGTTCGGACAAGCATATTACCTTCCCCTGAGCGAGATGCTGGATACACCAATCCAAACATGCACACACACACGCATACAGACACACACATACACACACACTTGATTAAACACACACGGATGTGGGGCTGTGGAGCTAAAAATATCACACACTCTCTATTCACCCCCTACTCTCTCATACCCACTCATCCCCCAGCATCCATCCCCCTCTCTCAATGACACGCACACACACACACACACAGTGTTAGCTTCCATAGGCTGTGAAGTATGAAGAACACGACCGGGAGGGAAATGTGTGTGTTCAAGTCCTGAAGTAAAGTACAAACCTGAGGTACATTACAAGATTGTGCATAGTATGTATCTCACCAACAAATTTGTCTCAAGATATGTGGTTATTGAGATATAAAACCCCTCATGGATCAACTGGAAATCAAATTGTCATATACTTGAAAGCAAGAAAAGTTGACTACTTCCACCTCAGCCAAGAGTTCTTTTTTTTTAAGCATAAATTAAAAATGTGTAATAAACAGATGGATGGAAATGTACCTATAGTAAGAGGATCACAGGTGTAATAGTTCATGATCAGATCCGTATAAAGAGAGAGAGTTGCGTCAACAGAAGTTCAAAATGCTTGATTGGTAGAAATCGGTACAAACAGAGAGACGGAACCGCGATTTTTGCTAATTAGTCGTCAATAAATGAATCAATTTATGATATTCATAAACAACATATGTATCTAGTTACATACATTTTGTCATCAAAGTAAAATGTGCCAATATTGCATGATTAGTAAGCGTAACGGCTAGAGTTACCTGCCATGTTGATTCTTTTTTAGGCTAAAGTTCCCTTGTTTAAAGGAACAGTGTGTGAGATTTAGTGGCATCTAGTGGTGAGTTTGCAGACTGCAAGCAGCAACATACCCGTCCGTTCACCCCTCACTTTCCCAGTGTGTTGGAGAACTACAGTGGCCCTCAAGTAGGGAAAATCCTAAAGATACCTAATCCTTAGGATTTCATTAACACTAGGAGCCACTCTTATCAATATCAGGTTATTTTCATGACTAAATAATTGCTCTAAAAGACATACATATATCATTTTAAACAAATAAAATTCAGAACAGGATTAGATGTAGGCCTGGGAAATGCTCTCCCTGGCGTTGGTCAGACCTATCCTTGCTGTCTCTCTTACATCAACAACCATGCCATCAGTGTAGACCCCAGGCGTGGGCTGCAGGAGGTACTCCTCGACAAAGTCTGGACAAAACAACGGGGCATGGAAGAGGAGGACTTTAAAAAGGAGGAAACCCTACTGGTTGGTAAGCAACTTGCACAGAGAGCACCCGAGCATGAGACAGAAAAAACACCATAAATCACCATAAAGGTAGCCAATCAAACTTACATTATAAGTTATAGGCTGCAAATAATTAACACTGTACCTGCATGACACCTGCCTAAACAATGTTTCTAACAAACTGAAGCAATATTCTGAGCAGTGCAAGTTCAAATTAGCACAATCTTTAACATCTACAGCAGTAAAATGCAACATACAGGTTAATACTGTAAGTACATTTTGCTGATACTTTCATATGCCTATAACACTGTCGGACTCAATGGATTAAAAAAAATGGATCACACTGTGTGCAGATCTCTCTGGAGCCATAAACGGCTTTATATATTTTGCTTTTCACATTTGCAGTAGTACTCCACAATACAAGTAAGAAAACTGTTGGTTAATACCAGCCATAAGTAGGTCCAGTACGTAATATAATCATATGTCAAGTTTTGATTTGCCTCAGTATTTTATTAGTATTTCTTTTAACCTCTACACACTGCCTTTGATTTCATAGTCATTGAATTAGAGCATTTCTTTTACTTTTCTTAAACATACCAGTCACATTAGCACTAACATGTCAGCCACATGTATGAATGTATGTATGAATTTTAATTCCATTTTATTTGAAATTTTGTAATTTTTAGGCAGCCTTCGAAAATCTGGCCGGGGGCAGCAGATGAAAACTAGCCTCTCTGGCTAACTCTGGCTCACCTACAGTTTCGCTGTTGATTGGTGTGCATTGTCCCTGCAAAATAAATAAATAAAACTACAATCCAAAAATAACAATATAATAATAGGTTTAGGGTTATTATTATTCAATTATTATTACAAGTGGGATTCATATTTATCTTTGATCACTATCACATGATGACAGCGTTAATAAACGCTGCAATTTCATTGGCTGTCACTATAGGCCACCGGACAATGCATTGTAATATTCTTTGAAACTGAACTGAACTGTCTTTCAAATGTGGCGTTTAGACTATAACAACATTTGAGCTTCACAGGCAGTACATGTCAATGTTAGCTCAGTTAACTCAAAGGTAATTTTAACCCCAACAGATTTCTCTGAAACATTTACAAGAAGGACTTACAAGCAGACACCGGATTTCTAAGGACTTCTAAGGACTTACAAGTCAACTTTTTTTTCTCTGGTAAGTACTTTTGATGCAAAATAGACACCATAGATATTGTTATTTTTTTTTTTTAACAAGAATCAGTTGTGTTTAGCAAACCTAAGAGTACTAACCTGGAACCTTTGGTCCTTTTCATGCCAGGGCTAATGTTAGCTAAACCTCTACATTAGCCAACTAACATCTACAGTTAATTTAGTTAGCTGAGACATTTGTACAAAAAGTACATTAAAACACAAACATTGCAAGAATCATGCTAGTAATTTTAGTTCAGCTTCAGCAAATATAATATATTGATATAGCCCAGTGAGTATTTTCCCGTTGAATAGACCTTTAAAAGAAGTCTACGCCCACCGTTGAAAAGACGTTGAGAATTGGTTCAAAAGCGAACGTTTCTCACTGAGAGAAACTATCCTCTAGTATCAGTATGTGTCAGGTTACAGAATGAAGTAAATATTAAACATTATCTACAGATTTAATGAGTTATAATGAACCAATTTATTTTACCATCTATCTTTAATTTTAATTAGCATGGGAAACGGTAAAGGAATCAATAATTTGACCCAAAATAATAATTTAAAAATGATTTGAATTGATTTAAAAATTAGTTTTAGAGAGTCCATGATCAGAAATACGTCCATACCAACACTAGTTGTTATTCATAATACCGTGTAATAATATGATACAAACACCGTTCAGCTGTTTACTGTAAAATATGTATTAGACATTCTAAAAACACTGTACGTTTAAATATTTAGTTTTGAGATGCTAAGCTAATGAAGAAGGACGTTGCATGCAAAACATCATGATGCCTTTATGAAAAAGGATGACCGCACTGTTATAGAAAAGACCGTTTCTACGGAGTTGCGTGTTTACTTCCGGTCAGCTGATTAATTTGCATACAGGGCAACACGAGATGAACTGCGACACATTTGGAATGTTTACGTCTACAATGGTCGACAGTTTTCTGCAATGTGTGATATTTGCAAAGCATATTTTTTTTTAATTATAATGCTACTTGCTTTTAGTCAAGTACATGAGCTGAATGCTTTCTCCACATATATTTCATTTTGAATTGATTAATAAAACGAAATAAAAATAAATTCCATCAGACAACTCTAACCAGGCAGATAACTTTGCTTTTTTTGTAGTGAGGCTTTTAGTCAACATTACTTGAAATAATGGAAGTTTATGGGAATTTATGTGTGGTGCACATATCTCACTCTCTCTCTCACACACACACACACAAACACACACACACACACACACACACACACACACACACACACACACACACACACACTAACAGTCTCAGTGTCCTGGTTACAAAGGGATAATCCACAATAATGCGTAATAACTGCATAAACACCTTCCAGCTGTTTACTGTCAAATATGTATTCAAACTTCTAAAGTAGTTAAAGTGTTAATGCTATGTTTTAAACTCCTAAGCTAATGAGGAAGTGCATTACATATGATGAGTTATAAATTAGGCTACACGACATATCAGTACACAGAATAGTTGCCTGCCTGTTTTTCTTCACTTTAGCCCATTCCTCTCTTCACCTCTCTCCTGAGTAACTTTGCTGTAACTCAATCATGACTGAAGTGGCACTCGGCATACCAGCCGACGACTCCACGGAGCTGCCGTACCCGGATCTGGCCCCGGAGGTCTTGGTCTGGTTCAAACAGACCACAAGACCCCGTAACTGGTGTCTGAAAGTGGCCTGTAGCCCATATCCTTTCTCACTGCTGGAAGTTTAACCTTTGTCTGACACCTGGCATGCCCAAATATGTGTCAGAATAATACAAACGTTGAGTATGCTTGAGTAGATACATCAATATGTATATTTCAGAGTAAAGGATACACTGTCGCTATTATTACATTGTAACATCGTTTAATCTAGCCATCATTAGTCCCATTAGGTCTTTCTAGTATGTAACCATCGGTGCTCTGTTGTTGATAAGTTTCATGAATTAATGAACATGTATGAGTTGTGACCTTAACCTCTTCCTGCACGTGGTTGGATTTTGTGTCCATACTGGTGATCCTCGTCAACTGCATGAGTCTGGGCATGGACGAGCCCGGTCGCGAGAGGAGCTACAAACTAGAGGTTAGAGTGACACCTGCACTCTTTTAAGTTGAAATACAATTAAAAAGTGTCCTTTCTCTCCGTGAAAACACATGCCACATACTTTAGTATGGTACCAGTGATTTTTTTCTTCTATTATGTATTGCAGATGGTGAATACCTTTGTCTTGGCATTTTTTATCGTGGAAATGCTCATCAAGATGTTGGCCAAGGGAGGCTTTGGCGATGAAGGGAGTTACCTCAGCAACCGCTGGAACAAGTTCGACCTATTCATCAACGTAGCAGAGTGAGTATCCCAAAATGCCTTTCGCTCATGCCGGAAAATCACTGATAAACAACATCAGTCACCTTTGGAGAACACCACATTTCAATTCTCCGTTTCTCTTAAAGAAAACACACACGAGCATTCACTCACAAACACAGCAGAGTGTTTCAAAGCAGAGAAACCCAAAAGTTTGGACAACTTTTTTCAGACTGGTCTGACTTTTTGATAATAGTCTAAAGAAGCCATTATTCAAAAAGGGTTTTGAACTACCAGCTCTTGGCTTATCTATGATCAGATTGGATTCATATTCAGTATGAGAATGCGTGTACATTTTTATTTTTGCTTATGAAAACAGAAAATAAAACTTCTCTCCCTGTTTCTGTCCCTTCAGGTTGGTTTTCTACTTCCTGGAGTCCCTTGGCCTCAACGTGAAGGTCTGTCATGTGCTCGGGCTGATGCGACTGATCGGCAGAGTAGAAAGTAAGTCAACGTTTCAATTTGCCGTGGTCCTCGAAAGGTTGTTGTTTCGCCCAGTGTTTCCAAACATACCCACAGTAAGCGCATTATGTAGTGGTGTTAACGTGGTGGAACATTTCAAGCTTTTAATGTGACTCTTTGGGTGTAGATCGATGTGATAAACCTCCCAAAGCAGTCTGCTTTATTGCTTTATTATAACATGTCTTCTATCTGGCAAGAACAATGGATGTAAACACTGAAATACAAGCCGCTTAGATTATTGCAGCTCTCTTTTTACTGGTTTGACGAAAGAATCTTTAGGAAAATAAATTACAGTTAATTCAGAAGAATTAAGAAGGTCAACTATCTATCTTTAAACATGAGTGCACATGAATTGAATTTGTCTTGTGTGTGACAAAGATTATTAAAAAATAGCGGCATCTTTTCGTCTTCATCTGTGCAGGAATGCGTGTCATGGTGACAGTGCTCTTGGAGATCTTGCCCATGTTGGCAACTGTTCTTTTACTCGCCCTGTTTGTCATCCACATCTTCGGGGTGATGGGAGTCCAGCTGTGGGCGGGGCAGCTACTCAACCGCTGCTTCCTGGGAGAGGACATTGCCACGTAAGGCCATAATTCTCAAGAGACTTGATAATACATTTCACACCAAACCCTCCATCTTGTTTTTAGAACATTAGGTTTTGATGTTTCTCCACATTTCTCAATGATTTACTCCATTAATCCATGTGTCACTAACATGACCTGCTGTATATATATTCTTCTTTTCTCAACTCTACAAAACTGTCATTCTTTTCTCGAAGTAGAAGGTACAATGTGTCCTTGAGTCCCCACTACACGAGCAAGTACGATGAGGTATACCCGTTCATCTGTTCCCCCGACGGCGGGGACGGGATGCAACGCTGCCGTGACGTGCCACCGCACACAGAGAACGGCCAAACGTGCACCTTGATCCCTCCCCAAGGTGCGCCGAATGTGTTGGCCCCCACGGTGGCCGGGGCCGGTGTTAACGCCTGTGTCAACTGGAACGTGCTCTACAACATCTGTCGTGCTGGAGACCAGAACCCTTACAGAGGAGCCGTCAACTTTGACAACATCGGCTACGCCTGGATAACCATATTCCAGGTAAAAAGGACTATTAGAAATGCATCTATCTGTCTGTCCATCCATCCATCCATCCATCTATGTGACTCATTGGTCAGCATGTTTGTTAACTAAGCTTAACTAATATTGTATTCTTTTGTCACTCTTTGTCGCTCTCTACCTGCAGATTGTCACACTAGAAGGATGGTCGGACATCATGTTTCAGGTCATGGATGTGTATTCCTTCTGGAGTTTTCCCTTCTTCCTGCTCGTCACCATTGTGAGTAGCCACTCGTCTTTAACACCGTAGCATTTGACCATGTTCCTGGGACTCAAACAACAGTTTATGTGTTGGTATTATTCCACACTGGTACATTTTGGCTGTCCTGGCTCGCTAAGTTTTTTTTTTTTTAAGTACGTTTTTTCTTCAAATAAAGAGGCTTTCAGTAAACTGTAGATTTGAGTTTTATGCTATGTATTAACAGCAGTCGTGATCCTCACAATTGTTTTGCATGCAGTTCTGCATAAATACAACCACTAAACTCTTTAAAGAGTTTTTCTAAATGTAATTGAGGGCAGAAAAACGTAGATTGCTGGTGCAATTTCCCTGAAGCATTTTTCGAACCCCTTGTTTACTTCCCCAAATTAGATGGGCTCCTTCATCATGATGAATGTGTGCGCAGTCGTCATCGCCACCCAGTTCTCAAACAGATTGGAGAGGATGAGGGGAAATCAGAATGGCAGGCCATCAGCGGGCACTGTGTTCATCGCGTGGCTCTGTTCCAAACTAACCAGCTGCCTGGACAGGATCAAACGTGCAGCCAACAGGTCGGTCGCTGTATACAACCTGAACGTCTTTTGGCATTTGAAACATGTTGGTGTCTTCATTTGTCTTCATTTAACCTGAAAATAACTCCCTCTCGGTTATTTACTGTCATCGTAACAGGGTGCACCATGATGGCGGGGACAGCGGGACTGATGACTTAGCGGTGAGACTATTCAACGACGTTCTGCATTACCTCCAGCAGCAGCATTGTTGTCTCGCCAACAAGAGGTCACCTAACTTGAGCTTGTCATCTTTCAGGTTGGGGCTCAAGTTTGGATGCTATTCAAGGCGAGACTTGAGCGAGTCATCAAAAGTACTGTCTTTGACCTGGTGATCGCGTTCGCTGTCCTCCTCAGTATTCTCACCACGGCCATAGAGCATCACAACCAGGTACTTCTGTCTGCTTACTATGAATTTCAAGTTTGTGAGGTGATGATAGACTGAGGCTTGGATGCTCCAACAAGGATGAACATAATCTAAGATGAAAATCAAATCATAGTTTAGCAAAACTAGGTTTCAAATGATAGATCCAGATTTAGAATTAAGAAGAGCTCCGTTGCACACTTAAAAACGCATCTCTGTTTAGTAAATCCAAGTTTAAACCACATTTAAAACAAGTTTAATCAATATGATTTATTGTTTACAATATGCTTGCTTACCCAAATTAAAGTACTATAAAAAACAAAAAAAATAATTGTTCTGTTGGGACCTTGTAAGTAGGTTGTAAAAAATATAAAATACAAAATATAAAACTTTGAACTTCCTTGAATTCTCTTTCTTGCTCCTCCTCTCTTTGCATCATCACTTGCTTTCTATTGCTCCCTGTTGCTCCCTCACTTTACCTGCTCTCCATCCTCTCTTCCTACAGCCGAAGGAGTTGACGGACATTTTGCGGATCACCAACAGCATTTTCACAGCTGTCTTTGTGGTGGAGATGGTCTTGAAGCTGATGGCTCTCACGTGGACATACTTCACAGATGGACAGAACTTGTTTGACTTTGGCATCGTCATCATCAGGTAATATGATCCCATGCGGTCTGACTTTTGACCTCCACTTTTTGTCTCATAATGAGTGCCATCACTGATGTTCACATTATATTACGATGTCATCGTTTGGGGTTCAACTCTCATTGGAACAACGCTTTCGACCGTGGTACACAGAAACTGTTCATGTATCGAGCAAAAGTCCAGTAACAATTTAGTCAGAGAGCACATTTAAAAACAGCAGTAGTGGACCAAAGTGCTGTGCAATCAAATTTAGCAAAGACTTAAAAACAACACAGTAAAAACATCGTAATAATAACAGAAAACTATACAACGTATCGTATCAACGGTTCGTATGATATCTTATAAAAAGTCACTTCTCATTTTTAGTGCATTTTGCTACGAAAGCTACCAAGACGTGTCAATCACAGCTTGGTACATGCATACGGTCTTTTCTAAATAAACTTCCATCTTCACAGGAAACAATTCAGTTAGGTTTAGGCAACAATGCTACTTTGTCAGGTTTAGGAAAAGATTGTAAAGTACTGAGTTAGGTTTAGGAAAAGATTGTTATTTGGGTAATAATAACTATGAAAGTGGCGTTACTGAAGTACGCGAGTTACATGACAAATGTGCGTTTTTGCGGTTTTTATATTTCATTGTTAACGATTACGTGGATAACACTCAACATCATTTTGTGCGATAATTTATGGCGCATTATTTTGGATGGGTATAGCTGTGAATTCTGGATGAGACCAGTCCTGAACCATAAGACCATAAAAGCCAAAAATATAACAACAAATAAAAGCAATTTGACAATATCAGTAGTCGCAGTAACAGGCTAGTTTATAACCTCAACATTATATTAAATATAAGTTACAGTGGTCAGGCAGAAGTTGCCATCAGTGCCTTGAAATGTGTTTTTTTGTGTTTTTCAGTCTGTGGGAGACAATAACTGAAGCCGGTGCCAGGTTGTCGGTCCTCCGAGCATTTCGTCTGCTGCGGTTTATGAGGCTGTTCAACTTCCTCCCTCAACTGAGGAAACAAGTGCATGTGCTGAAGAGGGCCATGGAGAAGGCAGCTCCACTCGCCATATTAATGCTGTTCGTCATCTTCATTTTCAGGCATGTACATACACAAATTCTTTCTGCTCTCTGTTTGGAAACATGTGATTGTCACCCACCAGATGCACGCATTTCAATGATTGTCACTGCTTTTTCTTGTTTCCCTGCAGTCTCATCGGCATGTACCTGTTCGGTAATCGATGTGAATTCAAGCCTCTGGACAGAGGCACTGACAGAAAAAGCTTCGACACTGTGCTATGGTCCATGGTCACTGTGTTCCAGGTTAGTTTGTCTGACTTCCTAATTTTGTACCGTCATCGTGCAATTTGTGTCTCAAACTCTGTCGGCGCCACTCTCTTCATTTGATCCAGATTCTGACTGAGGAGGACTGGGGTGTGGTGCTGTACAATGCCATGGCGGCCACCTCTCCGTGGGCTGCCATCTATTTTGTTGCCATCATTGTGATAGGAAACCTCATCTGTCTCAATATCCTTGTGGGTATCGTCATTGACGGCTTCAAAGACGAGGTGAGGACCTCTGTCTTCTCCAAGAGCTATACTTTTTATCACACCAAATTTGGCTTTTAAGTACGGCACACTCGCACACTTTTTGTTCACACCTACGCCAAACTCTTTTTCCTGTTGTTTCCAGTGCATCGATGATGGCTCTGATCCAGACTCCTCTCAGACCTCCGGCTCCTCCCCTGACACCGTGACCCCTGTGAACCTTTCAAAGGAAAACCCTCTGTCTCCCTGTGGGCCCAGCACATCCACTGTGAACAACTCAGGCCCAGAGGAAGGTTCTGCACCTACAAATGCCAATGAGGACAACGTAAGTTCCTAACAGTGATAGGTCAAGAAGTGTGGTTTGGGACCCAACCGAGCACATGAAGGTTTTACACACAATAATGCGGCCTTGGTCTCTTTGCCTCTATTTTGAGCAACAACTTTTTAAAGTATTTTTGCTCATGCTTTGGACAAAGGCAGTTGATGTGAGATTACCCCCCCCCCCTTCACAGAGATCTCTGAAAGGAAAAGCGCTCCGCTGGTGCAAAGAGCATGAAGAGTGGTCATTCTACGTGTTGTCTCCCCAGAACAGGTAAGTCTCACACACACAAACACACATGAACACCGGTCACACATAGGTGACCGTGGCTAAATGGAGAGCAGGGCCGCCTTTCAATCAGAGGGTCGGCGGTTTGATCCCCGGCTCCTCCCTCTACTAGTCTCATGTCAATGTGTCCTTGAGCAAAACACTTAACCCCAAAAAAATTGCTATGTACTATGTAGAATACATGTAGTATATTTATGAGAAATGATTAAATTATAAAATAGCTATAACTTTGTGATTCTCTCTGGCCAGCAGAGAAGGCTTTGCTGGCCCACCACTGATTTTCTCTGTGTGTATGTGTGTTTAGATTCCGCATCTTTTGCCAGCGTGCGATCTCTCACAGGATCTTCGACTACACAGTTATGCTCTTCGTCCTCCTGAATTGTGTCACCATTGTTATGGAGAGGCCTGGTATAGACCCCAAAAGCAAAGTGAGACACATACAGAGTGTGGAGACACACACACATAACCCTATCTATCCAATATAGACAGATGCACACACACACACACACACACACACACACACACACACACACACACATACTTTGGACGACTTACTAGTGTCATTTTAGGTCAAAATAAATAAATAAATAGTGGAACCTGGGGAGGGTAATATTAAAAAATAATTCAGGGATTAAAGTGACAAAAAAAAACAACAATTGTGAGGGAAATGTATTTGATTTTTGATGGAAAAAGAAACTCCTGACTAGAGTGATACATTTGATTCAAGGACATCGGTGATGACATACAAACACAATATCAAGTATATTTACTGCAACAGTTTAGAGACGTGCAAAGTGTTTTTTATAGCACCTCAAGAATTTGGTCTCTGAGTTTTTTTTCAGTCTTTAATCTTGGAATTTGTTTTTTTTCTTGGAATATTATCCCCCTAACCTGGCTCCATAATTGATTTACTTTTTGTCTACAATGGCCCTTATACACAGTCATACATAGCGTCGTACATGCGTGTCCACACAGTATAGTCATGTAAGGTGTGATGAGAAATGGCAAATACAGAAACACACGCACAATCACACACACACACACACACACACACACACACACACACACACACACACACACACACACACACAGTCAAGCTGGATGTTTTGCATTTAATGAAACAAATAATATGTGAAATAAGATGTAATAAAAAATACAGGCAGGTTGGAAATGAATCTCACTCTGCCCTTTAGGAGCGACTGTTCCTCCAAGTGTCCAGTTACATCTTCTCTGCTGTCTTCCTGGTAGAGATGCTTTTTAAGGTAAACACCAGTTTTTGTTTTTTAACTGCGGAGATCTGCACTGTGTGGCACTTTATAATTGTAGTTATAAGCATCACAGCATTTTATAAGGATGTATAAGATCAAGTATCATAATACTTAAGTATTTCTGGTCACTCACTTACATTTGTTTTTGTAAGGATCATAGTGTAGTATAATACCCATAGCTGTAATACATTATAAACTGTTTCTAATGCATTATAAAGTGGTTATTGCACTGTATAATTGTACTTATATGCACTTGTAGTTACAGCATTATAAACCTTTTATAATGCATTATAATGCAATATATTGTGGTTATAAGTTACTCTTATATAATATTGCATTGATAAGTTTAAATTGATGTGTTGTTGCTGTAACACCAGGTTCTGGCTCTGGGTTTGCTGTTCGGGAATGAGAGCTACTGCCGGTCATCCTGGAATGTCATTGATGGTTCGTTGGTGATTCTCTCTTTGGTCCACATTGTTGTCTCTCTGACCAGTTTGGGCCAAAACAAAATGCTGGGTATCGTCAAAGTGCTGCGCCTGCTGCGCACATTTCGCCCACTGAGGTAAGTGTGTGTATACAGTATAGATGTTCGTGTACTGTTGCATGTAAGCATCCAACCTTATTTCACATTTGGGTCTGTATGTCGTGTACACGTGCCGGTTCTAACAAACGTCTTTTTGTTTGTGTTTGTGTGTTCCAGGGTGATCAAGCGAGCCCCGAAACTGAGGCTGGCTGTGGAGGCGCTGATTGCCGCAGTGAAGCCCATGGGGAACGTCTTTGTCATATGCTGCGTCTTCATCATTTTCTATGCAATCCTTGGGGTGCAGGTACCGTGGGAATGAACACACACACACACACACACACACACACACACACACACACACACACACACACACACACACACACACACACACACACACACACACACACACACACACACACACACGGCTTTGTTGTGTGAGTGCGATGCAATTCAGAGGAGGTCAGCACACTGGTAAAAAAAAATAACACCACTCTGTCTCTGTCTTTTTCCCAAACAAACACTGTAGTTGTTCAAGGGAAAGTTCTACACCTGCTTAGGTGAGAACATAGCTCACATCACTGACAAGGCGGACTGTCTGGCGGCCAACTATCGTTGGGAGCGAAAGCCCTTCAACTTCGACAACCTGCTGCAGGTACGGACAATATCAAGAGAAAAGATGAGCATTCATGTCAGCAAGGTTCATCGTGCAAATGCCACATCTAACAATATACGGACCTGGAAAGTCGCCGTGTGTTGACTTAACAGTTATGTCTATGTTTCCCATTTAGGCTCTGTTGACGGTGTTCGTCATGTATTCCAAGGATGGATGGGTGAACGTCATGAATAGTGGACTGGATGCTGTGGGAGTGGACAAACAGGTATCTAATTTATGTTTTTACACTGTTATGGTAAGGCAAGAGAGAGGTGTTAATTGATTCAACTTCTTAAGACAGCAGTGTACTATTTTATTTTAATTTTATTATCCATGAGAAAACACAATCTGATGTCTCTTTCCTCCTCTTCCCCCTCTCAGCCTGTGATGAACCACAACAAATGGACTGTCCTTTTCTTCATCTCCTTCATGATTACGAGCTTCTTTCTGCTCGACATGTTCGTTGGTGCAATGGTGGAAACCTTCCACCAGTGTCAGCAGTCTCAAAAGAGGCGAGATGAAGGAGAAGAACAAGAGAGACAGCAAGGCCACGGCAGAGGTAAGGAACTTCACCTGAAAATAACACGTTGGTGAGAGCGGCGAGAGTAAATGAGAGAAAAAACGGTAAACGAGCCGAATGATGTTGAAATTGAGGGGAACTACAACATTGTGCGTAATCAATACATTGATCATTGCAGCCATAAATGCATCTCCCTTTTATGTCTGTGTACATCTAAATATCTGCATCTTTGTGTGTGTGTGTGTGTGTGTGTGTGTGTGTGTGTGTGTGTGTGTGTGTGTGTGTGTGTGTGTGTGTGTGCGTGCGTGCGTGCGCAAAGACACGGGTATTCCCGAGCCCGAGCAGATGCCGTACTACACATTCTACTCCCATACACGTCGATCCATCCATACCCTGTGTACCAGCCACTTCCTGGACGTCTTCATGACTGTCGTCATCTCGATCAGTGTCTTGGTGATGGCTATCGAACATTATGATCAACCTCTGGTAAATGCACAAACACACACACACAATCACGGTGTACAGTGTAGAACTGCCACAAAAAATGAATTTACATGGACTCTGTTGATGGATGGAAACTAACCTGTGTGTGTATGTGTTCAGTACGTAGAGATGATTATAGAGTATTCCCACTATGTGCTCACGGTCATCCTGATCGTTGAAGTCCTGCTAAAGCTTGTGGCATTTGGCGGACTGAGGTTCATGCAAAACAGGTAAGCCGCTAGAATGAGGGCGGATTTTACTTCCTTATTCGCTGTGAGGTATCGTCAGTGCCTAACGTGTTGCATGACTTTTGTGTGTCTGTTTAGTTGGGATCTGCTGGATGTCGTTGTCGTCTTTGTGTCCATCCTGAGCATCGTTTTGAACGAGATAAGGATGGCAGAAACAATTCCCATCAATCCCAGCATCCTCAGAGTCTGCAGGGTGTTCCGACTGGCACAAGGTGTGCACACACAACCGACAAAAGGGACATTTTTTTGCATTCTGCGGGTGTTCAAAAAAATGGCTCTGTATGTCCTGAAGGCACATGTACAAAGCTATTCATGACGTGTCTCTCTTCAGTCCTGAAGGCCAAGAAGATACGCGTGTTGCTGAAAACGATTCAGAAAACGCTGTTGCAGGTAAATGCTTAATATATGTATTTGTTTTTGTCTGATTCCTTATAAATTCAGAATTGACAGCATCTATGTTGTAGTGTTTGTTGTGCGTGAGGGATCTAATGTGCATTTTGGTTCCAGGTTGGAAACATAAGTCTCCTCTTCATGTTCTTCTTTTTTATCTATGCTGCGCTGGGAGTGGAGCTGTTTGGCAATCTAGGTCAGTCACACTACTAGCAGAGCACACACACACATGCACAAAGGCTTACAGCAAAGGATCATGGTCCCAGAGCTTATCCCAGAAGTCATATTGTTGCAAAGGAAACCAAGAAAGCCTTCAGCTAAACCAGGCAGAGTAGTGAGATAGTAAATACCACAGAAACAGCCATTTTAGCTAATGCTAATGGTGGACTATTACACAGTTGAAATACTGTAGGCCTACTACTGTGCTACACTTTCAATAAGTAAAAAAAATATACAAATTGTCTTACTTCAAAAAAATGTTAGTGGTTCAAACCAACATGTCCACCGTGCGGAAGTCAGCATCTGAATGTCTGTGTTGTGCATCTCTGTGTGGATCAGAATGTCCAGAATGCTGGGGAATAAACAGCCACATCAACTTCAAGCACTTCGGAATGGCACTGCTCGCTCTCTTCCAAGTGTGCACCGGGGACAACTGGAGCGTGATCATGAAGGTATGCACACACTCACACACACACGCGCAGATACACACGAGCTGTAGACACGCGTCATCGCCTGACCACCGAGGAAGCAGTGACATCCAAAAATCACTCGTCTATGGGACGGTACCAGACACTCGCATGCATTGACACTTTAAGGGTTTGATAGGACAGTGGGTGGGGTTGTTTAAAATCCTCTGATACCTTTTACTATTTGTAGTTTTTACTTAGTGTCTATTAGAAAAGACACTCTGGTAACCCTTTGTATAATTCATTTCATACATTTCCCATTCATTTTCTGGGAGGTGTCCTGTAAAGAAATGAACCGTTTGGTTGTCATTATAAGGAAGATGGAGATACTGTTCACTTGCAATACATTTATTTCAGCTAATTGCTGTTAGCATAAGGAGTGTTTTATAGTGCACAGCAGAGAATTGTTGGGGAAGTATTAGTAAATGGTAGACCCATAAAATAAAGTATTACAATAATGTTTGTAAGATCAAATCTTTCAAGCGTAAGATGAGAACTGTTTATCTCTTTTAAGTTTCTAATTGTCCGATTATTAAAGTCACCGTGGTGACTAAACAGTCAAGACTTCAGAGTAAGATAGTGTTTGTAATGCAGGCTGGAGTCTGTGTCCCTCTTCCTTTCTGAATCCTTGCTCTGTGCCTCTCAAGGACACCATGAAGCTGTGTAGTCCTGGAGACGAGGGCTGCTCATCCTGGCTCTCCTGGGTGTCTCCACTGTACTTCGTTACCTTTGTGATCACGGCCCAGTTTGTTCTGGTGAACCTGGTGGTCGCCGTGATAATGCAAGCGATGGAGGACAACCGCAAGGTAAAGTTAATGCACGGCTCAAGAAAGCTTTCCTAATATTTTCCTAAAAATGACGTATGAGGTGTTGTTGAAAGAGCTATATGATATAGTACTAATTATAGGGAAGATGCAGGCTTTGTCTTCATTTTACTTACATCATGCAGTACAATAATAAATGGATAGTTAATTGATATACAAACAAGCTAGTCTACCAAAGAATTTTCTCTGGAAATCAACACCTGCTTATAAAGTCAAAACAAGTAAGCTAATTCAAATAAATGTCTCAGAACTTGGTCTCTATTTTTAGTAGTACCAAAATCACCAACAGCAACAGCTCTTACTGTGATTTAATGTCAGATTTTTCTAACAATAAAGTTTTTCCACGTCTTTCCAGAAACAATGTTCTTGTTGGTCTAAAAAATCCACCGAAATGTTTTTAACTGTTAAGTGAATACGGTGGATTACTCAGACTGGGACGCTGTTTCTAGAGAGATTCAGATTTGTTTGAATGAAATGATCAAATGATCAAACCTGAACTACACTGCAAAAAGACACACTGTACAAAGATTGTGCTGTGGGAGGAAAGCTGACAAGAACAAAATACAAATAATAATGAAATAAACCAACTTTGATTTCTGACTTTCAGAAATACCAATGTTACAGAAGATTATTTTAATATTTTAACAATCCTTCTAACTTTTGTGTCCCCCCATGAAGGAAGAACGTGATGTACAGCCGGTCTCATCTCCAGATGACAGCGTCCAGTTAGACCCTGAGAATGATGTTCACGCCACATCGTCGGTTTGATTTTATATGCCAAGTTTGTTTTGATAGCAGTTGTTTCATTCTAATTGAATGATTTATTGATTTAAACTGCTTTTTTATTGTTTTAATTGTTTTGTTTATATGCCAAGTTTGTTTTGATAGCAGTTGTTTCATTCTAATTGAATGATTTATTGATTTAAACTGCTTTTTTAATATTTTCATTGTTTTGTTTATATGCCAAGTTTGTTTTGATAGCAGTTGTTTCATTCTAATTGAATGATTTATTGATTTAAACTGCTTTTTTAATGTTTTATTTGTTTTGTATATATGCCAAGTTTGTTTTGATAGCAGTTGTTTCATTCTAATTGAATGATTTATTGATTTAAACTGCTTTTTTAAACTAACTGAATCTTTATTAAACTTTATCTTCTGTACGTTTTTTGGTTCTCTTCTCCTTCTGCATTTTTTAAGCAACAGAATCCGTTCAACTATCAAAATGTTCAGCTCTTTAAGGAGAAGGTGCTATGACCTTTCATGTTTTTAACCTTTAAACTTTTTGAATTATTAAGCTTTTTGCAATTTGTTTTTGAATAGGATCTCTATGGAGAAAATGTTCAAATCCTCTTAAACTTCTTCATCTTTGAAAGCCTTCTTCTTCTAGTTTACCATTTCTGTATTTTCAGCGTGGTGTGCATGAGCATTCACATGAATGTGCATCGCTAAAACCGAGCGCAGTTAAGGCGTTAAGTTTAAGTTTGGTTGGTACAACTGACAAAGAGTCCACACACACACACACACACACACACACACACACACACGGTGAAGCATCGCAATGTCCTTAAGCTTGAAGGACAGATCAAAGCCAAAATGTGAAAGAAATCACACATGGATTGCGAACCATCGAGGATGCAAACCAACACGTGAAAATGCAAACACACACAGTCAGGCAGAGAAATGCTTTCTCTCAGCCTCTCTCATCCACACACACACACACACGCACACACACACACACACACACACACACACAAACATGTATTGTAAAGCGCTGAGAAAGTGAGTGATCAGCTAAAGATCAAACGGCTCTGACACTAGCAGTGAATGGTAAATGGACTTGTATTTGTCACAGCGTTTTGCACTTGTCAGCATTCACCCATTGACACACAATCATACACTGATGGCAGGGGCTTCAATGCAAGGTGCCACCTGCCCATGAGGACTAAATCTAATACACAATCACACCCATTTGTATGCAGATGGCACAGCCACCGGGAGCAATTTGGGGTTAAGTGTCTTGCCCAAGGTGACATCGACATGGACTGGAGGAGCCACTCTACCTCTGAGCCACAGCCGCCCCCACAAAGCAACAATGTAAAGGAAAATATGTATTAATTAGAGGTACTTGTGCTTTTTATATTTACATTTTATGTTACATTATACTTCTCGTCCACTACATCTCAGAGAGAAATATTTTACTTTTCAATCTACTTCATTTTTATTAAAGCTATTTACTTTGCAGATTTAAATTCTACATATAAAAAAATATGACCAGCTTATAAATAATGATAAATTGTTTTCTCACTGATGTGACACACAGTGGACGGTTTATCCCCCTCACTCACACACTCTTTGAATTCAGACCTATTACAGCAAACGGCACTTGCTCCCTCTGCTGGTTAATACACAAATTCTTTCATCTAAATTTAATTTGAAAAGAAAATCATACTCCTCCCTAATAAATCTCTCAGCAGTAGATAACAGAAACAGAACAGAAATAGAAACTGAATTTCTACTGGGACAAAAAAAAAGCTCTGTCTTTGATCAAGGTATGTAGTGTAACCTCGATAGTTTAAAGCCCTGAATGTGCAGAAATAAAGAGAGTTTTGTTGACTATGGTGCATGCCTGCGTTAAATATTTGTCACATAAAAAATATGCTTTATCTAATAAATAACACAATCTATCTGCAACTAGCAAGCTGCAAAACACACTCAAGCAGCTAACACTGGTCCCGACTCTAACCCCCACACTAGCCTTTTTTTTTTTTCAATCATAATTCATCTCATGAATATGAAACTGTGGGTTTTTAATTGGTAGCGATGATGGAGAAGTGATCTTCTATTCGCCAGATTCTCAAATTTGCTCTGTCAGGTATCATGCTTGCCAAAGCAGTTGAATATTTTTACCAAAACAAACAAACAAAAAACATTCCGCCCTCCTCCAGTATCTCAAAATCAGGGCTTGATGGGCTATTTTTAGATTTTCTTTCACAGGCAGCGAATTAGTTTTCTTGGGGTTGTATGCAGATCTTGATGTTACATAAGAAAACATGAAATGTCTTGTGTGTAATATCTCACCCTGTATTCTGCATTCCTCTGCCACATCTACACAAGCAGCACTAAACACATGTAATCAGCTTGAGCCGGTGCAAAAGAAACATAATTTTGTTTTCATTCTCACACTTATGTCTTTCACCTGCTCTTGTTCGCTCTTTCACACAAACAGCTGATGTGCACAACTGAGTAGCGTCAACTCACTTCACAGTGAAAAGGTGGTAGAAGGAAGTGTGCGTGTGTGTGTGTGTGTGTGTGTGTGTGTGTGTGTGTGTGTGTGTGTGTGTATTTAGGCTTTTGTATAATACCAGTCACACGGTGGGGGACTCAAATTCTCAGAAACAGCTTAGCACAACAAAACATTTTCTATTCTCACTGAACTACAGACATGGCTGTAAGGTCTGGTTTTTACACATTTTAACAAGGACATCTTGAATTAAAATGTTAAACCTCTTCTTTAAAACAGAATGAAGAGCATCTTTTCTGCTTAAAAAGGAGCAGGTATGGTTGCCATTACCGAGACCATACAGTAGCACCGGCAAGGCCTGTAAAACCGGTTGGCTGCAGTTAATTACTTCACCTACTTTGCTGGGTGTGAATACGGTATAATGAGAATCTGAACGCTTCGTGTTTTCTTCTTTTTCCTCTCACAAAAATGCCTCATTGGGCGTAGTGAGGTGAATTCTGGGTCTTCTTTGGGGAAACTGTCCATTGTTGACAAGTTCAGCCACTGAAAGAGTGAATCCTTTGACTCACGTCTTTCGCCTAATGCTGATTGGCTTCCTTGAAGGCTGCTGCCAGGGGAACAAATCCCTTAAACTGCACCGGAGCGAGTGAGCAACATTCAGAAGTCGAACCCACCAAAGCGGGTGTGTGTAGTGATGCATGACTCTGTGTGCTCAAATACCTCACCTCAGTGGCAAAAAGGTGCAAATATCCCGGGAACTCGCCTTTGAAAGTCTTTGCAAATGCACAAATTAAGGGAAAGATATTCCTTTGGCAACATTAATCTACTGTTTTTACATATGCTGTATACTTCAATTATTACAAAAGAACAAACATGGTTTGTAATTATTATGGACTTAATACGGATTATGGAGTTTTGTCCTGCAAGACCACAAAGCTGCAGTATGACTGACAGAACCAGGAACCATGAGTTGTTCCCCTGTGACGCAGATGAAAATCAAAGCTATACTCAGAACACAGCCTTGTATTCAGAGGACTGGGACAAACCAACAGGACATAACTGTGTGTCTGATGCCCAGACTCCTTAAAAATGAGGTGATCATGTGGGTTGTTTTTTAAAAAGTTTTAACAGTTTGGCCACTTGCTGACATGGATGCTGACATGGACCACACAACCCGGACAATAATCTGTATAACAATGGTTGGTTGCCCTCTCAAACCATTTCTTTCTTTCTTTGTATGACCATCAAACTTCCTGCTGTGGGGACTTACTCGGTTTTGTTGCGGGTTTTGTCTTCGCTGAGTTGCAGCAGGTTGACCACAGCCTGTCCCAGCTGTTTGTCCAGACCCACCAGGGCCCGGTGCAGGACGTGGACGTGTAGCGTGCCGTGCTCCTTGCCTCCTCCGCCGTCCTGATGCAGCAGCAGCGGCAGCGGCGGCGGGTCGAAGGCGGCCTCCTCCCTCCACACCGGTGCCACGCTCTTCTCCACCACCGAGGTCTGAGACTTCTCCTTGCCCACTTGCATGACCGCGTACGCATCGTTCGTGCCGCTCTTCCCCTTCACCCTGAGGCCTCTGGCTTGCTGTACCGTTACCTGGACGCTTGTGAGACACCACTGCTGATCCGCCAGAGACATTCCGACACCACTCGTCGCTGGATTAACACCGCACAGGAATTAAAGTCAGGGACAAAACGCGGTAAAAGTCTACCAATCGGTTCAGGGTAGAGACTGAGCAGGAGCGGGGAAAAGTTTTTCCCGTGAGCTTCAATGTGTTTGAGGAAACAGCTGATTGGTTGTGGTTACCACCGAGAGGGGTCCTTGGTTTAAACGAGACACGCCCCCAGATTAACAGATTACACAAAACGAATTTGACACACTGCTTGGCCCATTGACACCACAACAACCATTTACTGGAGCCAACGTGCCCCACCTGCTCCTTGTTGACACCTGTCAGAGTGCATCAGCATCACAGCAGCTACATTCAAGAGAGGACTGGACTGGCTGATTGATTTGGGTACTAACTAAAATTGACAGTTTTTAATCATCACAAGTCCCTTAGTTGGTTAAATCTTTTTATTTAAGACATGTTCTTATGTATAGTCACAGTTCCATCTCTTCTTACTTTAACATCTTCCTGATCTAGGTCTGAAAACATGAGACCTCTGCTCCAATTGTCACATGGAGAGAGGACAGGATACCTGACAAGCCTGTGACAGGTGATAGGGTTCATACGGTTGGGTCCAGTTTCACATGCAGCTCCAGTTTGAATCTTAATCAGGCTGCAGTGCCAGTGTCTGCGTGGATTTCAGATGGGTTGAATGTTCAGTGTGATGGAGAGGTGATTCCAAGCATTTATCTCAATGCATGCTGAGATAAACCCTCCATTCCTATGAGCCTGAGCAGGATAAGATGGGAATGGAAAAAGTATCTATACTGCTGCTGCTTTGTATGTGTGTTACTCACTCCACAATATGCAACATGGATGTCTGAACCCTGACTCCTGCTGTTGAAGAAAGGGAACAAAATTAACACATTTTATTAATTTCCCATGCCTCACTCTAAGACGGACTTTCCTAACAACCTGAGACAAACAAATCTAAAAACCTACGTTATTATGGCTTACATTGTGCAACAGGCCTGAAAATGTTTTTGGAAGAAGCAGTTGTCATGGCAACATTCTAATGTTTTTTTCTACATATTTCTGATGGGCAATTCAGAACTAGAATACAAGGTACAATTTAGGCAAATCAAAAGTCAGAGGTGGAGAATAGCAGAGGGGACAGAAGTACAGTACCTGCAGAGCTTTCATATCAAACCCATGATGTAATCTTCCTATCGAAACATGTCTCGTCCCTTTTATAAACAAACTTTTAAAACCTGGATATCAACTCACTAAATAACCACATAGTTTGAAAGAGAAAGTCCCAGGCACCTTGAGGTTTCTGGGCTGCTGCCGCTGCTCCAGAGTGTGTTTCCTGTGTAGTTCTCTCTGCCGCCGGCCGTTGTACTCCTCCTGGTTTTCCAGCTCTGTCTGGTGCTGCAGCCGCATGAGTTCAATGCGCAGCTTCTGCAGCATCTGCAGCTGCCTGCGCTCCATGTCCTGGGTGGACTCGTCCTGCCGGATCATCAAGGCATGTTCCATCTCCTTCTGGGTCCTCTTCTTGTTCAGCTCCTGGGACAACAAGTTTGATGTAATGTCGTTTTTTAATGACAACATGCGCAAATTCAGCTTAGGTCCTCTTCTTGACTTAAAATAAGATTTCAAGGTTTCCCAAAGAAGTTGTTTACACTATAATCTTTGCATGTAAATTGGCGCCTACACTACATTTACCTTTAGGTTAATGTTATATTTCAGAAAAGTGTATTCATTTTTTATGATGTTAGTGATGGTGGCCCACTTTTGCTGTTAAACACTGCGTTAAAATACCATTTCAAAAGTCAAAACTGAAAATGTTTTGTAGGGTGGGAATGAGCCATTTTGTTCTGCATAATGTGGGTTGCTCTGAAGGCCGCCATGTTCACCGCATTGTTAGCACCCTTTCCTACTGTGGAAATGTAGTTTGTAGTTTTGCAAAATAATCCCAAATCATTGTTGGTTTCAGGTTTTTCTGTTTCATGTCATAAAAAATGTAAATTGAATATCACTGGATTTTTGGAAAGTTAGTCAAAGTAGTTTGAAGAAATCACTTATGCATAAGTAATCAAACAATAATCAACAAATGATTCATAATGAAAACAATTAGCTGTAGCCTTATCCTGGGCATTTTAATCAATGACACCTCATCCATAAAGAAACCATTATTTCTGTGAAATCTGGCATTGATTTACTCATCACCGACTATTATTTCACAAAATATTCCTGTGTCCAAACGTCTTCTGAAAACACCAATAGTCGTATCCAAAATCGTGGTATTTCATTTTGAGCTTGTCTTCACAATCTGATTACACATTTTGTTATGTGGTGTCAGAAGATCACATTACCTCTCTCAGTTGCTCCTGTTCAAACTCCTGCTTCCTGACCAGACTCCGGCGTTTGAGGGCCCTGCAGCTCCGGTCGTAGACCAGCCTCTGCTGGGCCAACAGATGAGCTTCCTCCTCCGCCTGAGAGCGCTGTATTGTTTCTTTGTGCCTGGACAGACGCTCCTGCTTCTCCTCCTTGGGTGTACCAGGGTCTTCGCTCATCTCCTGTAACACCAATAAACGGAAATGTGTTTCATGTTGAAAAGATATAATGTGCGGGACAATAAACTTTGCTTTGTATTTGTTTGTGATATTTACTTCTTTGATCTTGTCTTTGCAAAGCCTGTACTCCTTTTTCTGATTCTCTAAGAAAGTAGTCAGCTCTTTTTTTTGCTGAGCAACAATCTGTTGCTGGATCCTCCTCTCTTCAGCTGCAACTGACTTCATCTGTGAACAGACATTCAAGTATTTAAATGAACTCCCTATAATGATCTCTTAACTGGCAGAAATGCCTGTACAGACACAAGTTTGGTATGAAATGAATAAAATCTCTGATCATTCATTAGTGCTTGCTGTTAAGGCTTTACCTCTTTGTCTGTTTGAGCAGAGTGGCGTTTGGCCAGTCTTTCCAGCTCAATGTAAGTGTTGTTCGCATGTGTCTCTAATTCCTTCTGCAACCGGAGCCTATGCTCATCCATCTCGGCCTTTAGCCTGTTCTCCAGGGCGATCAGCTGCTTCTGGTGCTGCCGCCGCATGCGCTTATACCCAGACATCTGCTCCCGCAGCTCAAAGTCCTGCTCATGCTCCTGGATCTACCTGATGACCTAGACAGAGGAACACAGGAAGCAGGAAGTAAAAGAAACGGAGCGGGCAGAGAGAAGCAACTGCCATGGTGAAATCAGGTGGACTAAAGAAAGACAGACTGGTAAGCTGGTAAATCAGAGGCCACAGCCTACAAACAGACCACATACAGTATAGTGCAAACAACAATTCTGCAAACTGTAAAGTAAACAGTTTGCAGATTACTACACATCCACGATAACCCAAGAAGTTAGCACGGGTTAATACAGACATCTGACAATCCTTTAGGGTTCACAGTATCAATGTCTTTGAGCATCAGTGTCACACAAAAGAGGTGAAGTTCATCAATATACAGAGGCTCTGCTGTTTAATCCCATTCATGCTCTTGCTTACACCCCTCCCCTCCCCTCCTTACCTCCCGCAGCCAGCACGCATACACGCACACATACACTAACACACGCGCGAGCACCAGCGCTTCTTTTTTCATGCAAACGGAGGGAGAGAGAGAGAGAGAGAGAGAGAGAGAGAGAGAGAGAGAGAGAGAGAGAGAGAGAGAGAGAGAGAGAGAGAGAGAGCGAGAGGGAGCTGCGTACCAAAGATGCTGATTTGATGGTGGCAATGTGTTCACAGATCTTGCAGTCGAGAGACCGGCTCTTGTGAGAAGTAGGCCGCAGCTCTGGCCTGGTGTCCCTGTGCACAGCCTCATCCCTCACGCAAGCATGGTCCTGCAGGGGGGGAGGAAAAGGAGGAGATAGTGGGGCTGGGTGCTTCCCAGGCCCTCCGCACTCGCTGTTTCTGCTAGAGCTGCTATTATTGCCGAATCTCCCTGAATGCAGCACACATCCAGCTTTAAATGCATCCTTCCCCTGCTTGTTCCCCCGCTACTGTCTGCAAGTTCTTCCTACGAGAGAAAAGGACATTGCTAAACAATTGCAGGCACCACCGAGAAGGCAGCTACTGGATGTAGTCGGGTTTTTTTTTTCTGGCGTCCCCCTCTCCTCAAAGAGAAGAAACCAAATGGCTCCGGTGGATAAGGTTGAATTATGCAATGCCTACCATTGACACTCGGAGAAAGATAGCACAGGGATATATTTTACTGCCACTCGTCTTTTCCGTTTCAAAATGCAAGAAATGTTTGGGAGGAAAAATACTTTTCCTGTGTTCCAATGATCGCATGTGGTACCATATTTAAAAAGATTGGAGTCAGATAAGGCACATCCAAACATGGTTTTCCCTCGAATATGTCGCTTGATGATCCGTTTGTATTCCACTCGAATTTCTGTCCTACATTTACAGCGCACTTGGTCATGGTAGGTGGTTCTGGTGCCTTCTATTCATCTCTTTCCTCTGTCCCTCTTCTACACTCCCCCTTCCTTTAAAGAGACACCGCAATACTACAGCCAACCAGCCTAAAGTTATTTCACAGAAGGCTCTATCACAAGATATTTTTTAGAAATAAAAACCAATATGATGAGACACATGTTCACTTATATAGATAGTTTAAATGTAATTCAGTATTTGTTTTAAACAAAATTGCACCCATAAGCTATTGTTATTATTGTACATTTTCAGAAAATTCACTCCTTTTGGGAAAATAAAAAAATAGAAAAGCTTTATGATACCATCCTGTGAATGGCTCATTGTATGGGTGGAATATACTAAAACAAATTCATACAAAATGCAAGCCTCCTCTATGATACATTTTTTGAGAAAAAATGTTTTTTCAACACTCCTCTAATTTTCATCAGTGAGACCCATATTGTCATTTATGTTCTATGAACATTACTTGTATTTTTGGTTAACTAATGACGCAAAGAGCCTAATATTTTTATACTTGCCACTCTTATTATTCCTGTCATTACTTCATGTGGCCGCTGGAGGGTGACAGAGACTAACATTTAGATGAGGTGTCGCTCTCCATGGTGCTGAATATACTTCGCTAAATCACAAGTGTCGTCATCACTTCTGCCGCGACTAGCACTACTTCCTCTATGACCGCAAACACAAGATACACCGTAGACACATGCAGTACTCCCGGTAACCACCTGGAATTACAACGGAAACCACCTCATATGCCAACTTCCTAGAAACGGCGTGGAACACCTTCGCAACCAGCTAGTAGCTGCAAATGCCCTGAAAACTCCTCAGCACCCATGCTAGGGGCAGGGTTAGGGGCAGCGTATACTGTAGCAACTCATCCAAACACAGCGAACAGATCTAGCAGCACTCTAGAAGCCACAACCACCTAAAGTATAGCAAGACCTCAATAAAATCTTGATCATAACAATTTTCCTCAGGCAGAAGGTATATGCTTACATTTTCTTCAGAAATATTTGTTAGTTTGTGCTGCTCTAGTTCTATCTACTATGTTCCACTTGAGTGTGAGCTGGGGTTCAAGTCTGTTCCTCCTGGATGAATGCTTTGCTGAATGATATTTAAGCATTAAATTACATCTTTTACACACTTTCACTTCAAGGCATAGTCTGCAGGAAGTTCCACTTGTTTGTAAACACAATATTCAATGTTGGCGTATTCATTAAACCTATGCATATATCTTATCAAAGATCAACGGGTGTTATGCACTCATTAAAATGGGCCGTACTGTAAATGTTACTGATCCACTGATCCACTTTCAGTTTAAACAAACAAACAAAACAACAAAAAACCTTTAACTTATTTTTGGCTTGGGGCCTGACAGGTCCAGTGGTGGTCCTGTGTGTGCATGCTGTTTTCCCTGAGGTTGACGATGGATGGATGAAGGATGACAGGCTATATAAAGGTTCTATATGTGAACATTGGGGATGGGGCTGCACAGAGGGTGACTCAATACGTTGCATTCTAATGAATGTGTAAATGCATGATGAGAGTCTGTTGGCTAAAACTAACCTAATTGTCTGGGACAATTTCAAGATCTGTTAAGCTCCTCTGTATCTAAACTGACACATTCTCAATTTAGTTACATTTCCCACTGTGTGGGCAGGAAAGAAAGCAGGAAAAATAACTTTTGATTTGCAAAAACTTTAATCCCAAATCAATTTTAAGTGATTGTTTTCCCACCCTGCTGGCTTTGATCTGGATCAAGAAAAACTCAAAGCAAGAGCAGAGACATTTCACCACTGCATGCTTGAATTTCTCAAAAAAGGATAGATTCAGATGTAATATGAAAATGAACACAGTAAGCCTCAAAAGATTACTGTGAAAATTGTGTTTGGTAAGATCACTTAAAGAATCTGTATATTTGCTCAATAGTGTCAGTTTGAAGAAGCATTAATCTTTGGTCATATGTAGGACAAATTTTCTCCGCGCTGCTTATAAATTAAAATCTAACCTCCATCTCATATTATTTTCCTTTTCTAAATACACTAAGAAGCGAGAGGACTGCCACTCTTCTGTCTTAAAGTGACATTTAATTTGTCATCCTTTACTGTATACTCAAATTAAATTGAACCACATTTTGTTACATCATCAAATTGCTGTTAAGTGATTCCTTCAGTATTTTCATGTCAGCCAACCACTGGATGAATAATCAACAAACCAAGCTACGAAAGCGATCACAATTTTAAACAAAATCCCCCCTTCTTTCACTGTATCTATCTCAGTATTTCCAACATTACAACAATCCATGTGTTGACATTCCGTACAAATACAGTAACTCCTGATACGTCAACATGTAATACCTAGTTCAAGCAGTAGATGTCACTGTTTACTATTGAGTGGCCATCATCAGATCAGCCGAGTCCCTGACTTCTACTCTTGAACATTTTAGCCTCTAATGCTGTTTAATGTTACATTAATGGATCATTTCTCAGTTATCAAACACCTTCATTTCATCCAGCTCCAGGCTGCTGTGCATTTGTTTTAAAGTTTGCCATCACGTGGCTTGTAGAAGACCACAATTGACTACAGTGAATTTAGAATTAATTAATTTGGTGGGATGAACTTAAAACAGTTCATTTGTAGGATCTAGATATTCTTTGGGAGAAACTTGATGAAGCTCTACTTAATAAATAAAATCAACTGAAATACTAAAGTCAAAACTGTCTCTCAAAGAGGAAACTAGACAGTGTCAAAATATTACACTTAACAGGACTTCAGTGCCCTCTTGTGGACCATTTGATAATAATGTTATGGAAAGCAATCAGATATAGAGCAATGGATGAATAATCAATACAGGTTTGTATAAATCCTATAATGCATCACTCATAAAGAACACTAAATGATAAAATTACATTTTTTATTTATATGGCAGAAGCTGTTTAATACATTTTTGGCAGATACAGTATATCCGGACAGCTTTATTAGGCTGGTTAATCAATACATCAATGTACAACTTTCAGGACAAGCACACAATATGAATCCACGTTACAGCTTTTTACATTGTCTCTTTTCTTCACAAGCAAAATAAAATCACACCAAATCAATTATTAATTATCTTGCCATGTTACACAGAAGCACAACTTGACCTTTTGTTATAAAGTAAATAAGCTGTTTGGATATAAATAGTCCCTTTTCTTCTGTCCATTCTTGGCCAGTATTGTCAGCCATAATCTCCACAGCCCCTTAGGTCATGTAAGGACTACAGCTACTAGCTTGTATTTTTTCATATAATTCAGATATTATAAGAGTATGAAAACATGATGTTGTTAGGAATACAAGGTCATGCTAATCTATTTATAAGCGATGACAAAAGAAAAGATTTCCTTATTTTCAGAGTTGATTCTGTATTATATTGATGAGTGGGCATTTGATTGTGAAACCAAATGTAATTGAACATGATATTGTACTGTTGACATTACAATATCTGTGTTTTATAGCAGGAAAACACTACAACAGACTAGTTCTGCCTTTTTTCATGCCAGTGTTGCTGGTAAATTCTGATTGTAGTTTCAAATTCTTGCTTACTGGTTTTACTTTTCACCGTCCTGCGTCTGTCTGATCTGAACTGGTATCACAACCTCATTGGGTGGGTTGCTGATGGATGTCCCTGGAGCGGGGGCCTCTATGGACAGAACTCCATCACCGGACAGCGAAGAGCTGATGTGTTGCGAATCCACCCCCTTTGGCAGCCTTGACGAGAAGAGGAGAGTGTTTATGTTGACCTCTTGCTTTATATGTGTCATCATACAATACACAGTTATCATATGGAACCTCAGGAAGATAATTTTTTTCAAAATTCCTCAGAGACAACTTACTTGTATTTCCGGGTGAAGCACCTTGAAACAGATCCATGCTTATCCTGCCTTTCTTCATGATTTCCTTGTAATGAAAAAATAATTTTATAAAAATATGTCAAGAAAAGAATGTTAAAGATCAGGCATGGTACTTTTTTTTTTTGTTACATCTCAAAAATAGCTTGTGGGAAATCTGAGAACCATGTGCAGTGTACCTGATATTTGCAAATAACCCTCCTTGGTTGTGATTGAAATTTCCTCAGGCGAGAAGTGATTGACGTCCAGGTTAATCTTCCAGCTGTCCTGCCCTGTTTGGATCTCTGACACTCCACTTGCTAGTTGTCTCGGACCCTTTTGGTTCAACACTGCATGGTGCTGGCCACTGAATGGAGGCAGAAGGGGAGTTTGTGCGTAGCCGGGCCAGGAGAAAGATGCCAGTCTCTTCTTGGACCAGTCAATCCAGTCCAGATCACTAGGGTCCAGGAAAGGAGGGAGACCAAAGTCCTGCGCAAAGATTCGACTCGGCTGCGTCCAGTTTGGGAACGGATCCCAGCTCACATCTCGGCGGAAAATGGGACGGGATAATATTTTATTTTGTTCCTCCATATCCTTGAAAATAATGTCCGAATGAAGGGAAAGGATGTTGAAACTGCAAAAGCCTGAAGCTCCACCCTAACAAACAAGTCTAGATTGATGACCTGAGCACTAAACAATGGGCAGCTGTATTTCTGTTCTCAACAGAAAGTGAGCTAGAGGTCTGAGAAAACGACTGCTTTGGCATCTGTACTGCTCTACTCACACACATATATACCCAACAGAGTTATTCTAACACTTGTCCAGCATCAAGTGTGATCTAAGGGACGAGAATGACTCAGTATGTCATGAGCTGGTGTGTTACTCCTGCGTTGCCCCGGGACCTGAAGAGGATAATGCTAACTATTCTTTATTTATATCTCTGGAGTGTCTGTGGCAAGTTGTTGGCGAATGACTCTGGAAGCAGCAAGCAGACAGTTTATTCAGCAGTGGCCTCTGCAGTCTTGTCACATACTGGTGCTCTTTGTCCATAAAACTCACAGCCTTGTGTTATGTGAGGGAACAGCACGCACAAGCAGAGTCACACGGTAAACAACAGGGTAACTTCCAGTTTCTCAACACAAGATTTAAGAAAAACAACTCAAGCCGGAATAAACAAATCATGTGATGAGTATGGAGGGCAAATTACAACAATAAAGGGCGTGTTTACATTCAGGACAAAGTGATGGGCACTGATGCAGTCGAGTGGTGGTGAGGAATTTTGCATCTAGAGCTACGTCTCCATGGGTGTTATGTTGTATAAATAATGAACTGAGCTTCAGAGGAATAAATCAAGCCATTTGCCATCAGAGAGGAATGGTATTTATTAATGAGGTAATATCTGTTGCCTTTCCATCTGCACTCATCCAAAGCATCAGTCCAAAGTATGAACTATATCAGGGGGCAGAGCTGCAGGGCTCCACACATTCGAGCATGTCGTCTGCAGACCAAGGTTCGTTGACAGTTCATTTTGTTGGATATAGTCTGCTAGCTACATGGACGCTGGAGAACATTACAACCAAACTTTTCTTCAATTTTAGCTTTCTATTTAGTAGTTAATTGCAATATTTTTTTGCGGTATTTGCTACGTTTTAGACTAATTAAGTAAGACAATATACCTTATATTTTCAGAGCTAAAGCAGCATAAGGTAATCACAGGGACTAATGGATTATGGATTTGCATTCCCAGAAGTTATTTCACATTTCTTGAACTAAAGGTATATTGTAGAAAAGTTTGGTGACTGCCATTTATTATGAGACAACACATTGTAACATTTTCTACAATACATGTTTTTTCAGGAAGATGGTTGAAATCGTCGGTGTACCTAATGCATGAGGCAGAGGGCCACGTTGTGACCTGTGAGACCAACACTGGAGAGGTGTACAGGGGCAAGCTGATTGAGGCTGAGGACAACATGAACTGGTTGATCTTTATTAATAAATACTGAATAATAATCATAAATGAAGCTCCTCCGTACAGCCTGATTTCCACACAGTGTTGCAACCTTTTGTTTCTTGCATTTTGGGAACAAAATAGTTCAGGTAGTCTCTGCTTGATTATTTGCATAACTCATTGTGGGTGGTGAGCTCTCAGGTTTTTAAATAATTTGCTTAAGTAAATGCCCATAAATGCGATGAGTTACTTTACAGAAAGAAATACAAAATGACAGGAGGAATTATTGAAATATAAAAAAAAAAAATCCCATCCCCACAGATGTCCAATATAAACAGTGACTTATTGTGATGGCCGGGTGGAACAGTTGGAACAAGTCTCCATCTGTGGCAGCAAGATCCGCTTCCTGATCTTCCCCGACATGATACAGAATGCTCCGATGTTAAAGAGTACGAAGAACAAGAACCAGGGATCCGGTGCAGGAAGGGGCAAGGCGGCTATTCTCAAAGCACAAGGTGAGCGGAAAGTTTTTGGACCAGTATCTTCTTGTTAAACGCATACTGATAGCTATATACTACTGTTAAGTAGTTTACATATTTGATCACTTTTTTGTGCAGCAGAACTCAAACTTTTCAGGGAGAAAAATGTTTTCCACAAATGCTGCCGAATCCCTTGTTTTACAAGTCAATGCATCTACTTACTCTAAGCACTTAAATTACAGATTAGATGTACCCGACACTTTGTCCTATGGGTGACATGGGTTTCACATTTAGACTCTCAACATGTGTGATCAAAATATTATGGTTTCACAAAGGTAGCATTTACAGCGTTGTATCTTACATGTTTTATATTTTCAACTCTTGCATATTTACATCTAGTTTGTAGATCATCTATGTGGCAAAATTAGTGAACCACTGCGTCATTTTGGAATAATTTCTCTTTTTACTTTTTTTTATTTAATCTGCAGTGGCTGCAAGGGGTCGGGGCCGTGGTTTACTTTCATTTTTTTATCAATTAAGTCCTACCTGCCATAGATGGCTTTCTTGCATGCATAAATATTAAATCGAAGTTAACAAATTCAATATTAACTATTTGGCAAAATGCACCAGTTACACCTTACATGTCCCCAATGTCTGAAAATTGCTCCAAATGTTTTTAAAATGTGCTCAGGTTTGCCAGTGAACTTCTCAATTCAATTTATTTTGTATAGGACCAACTGACCCATGTTCAACTGCTGTTCACACGGAATCCTTCTCCACGTCGGCCTTCAAAGTTCTCGTTTGAATATTTGCTACTACCACCAAAAGTTTCAGAAACTCACTTCCCTAACAGTGCCTGTTGACACCGAAACATCGTCATAAACTCAGTTGGCATTCAGCTGCCTTTTGTTAAAGGCTCAAGTTACTGCAAATCCTGCAGGTCAGACAACGACTGCAGACATTAAACCACCAAAGACTAAATGAACCACAGTCTGACAGATATTCATGGCTGATTTCCAAACCTCGCTGTGCAGAGAATGAGACTTTCAGTGATATTGTGCGTCTCGATATAAATGATAATATCACGTAAAAGACGTTTTCCCACCATCAATGTAGAAACTGCACTGTGAATGGAAATGAGCCTTGGTGTGAGCCTTACCATTTATCTGAGATCACAGTAGGTTAAACTTGGTAAGTTGCCTCTTTTCTCGGGATGTAAAAAGCCAGCTGTAGCTGGGAGTTTCATCCAGGGTTATGGTCCTATGTTTTTCTCCAGTCCATTGAGGCCGAGTCCAATTAACCTGCAAACATTTTGTCCCTTTCGTGGCAGTGATACTGTGTGTTTAAAAAGTCAAACTGGATTTCAAGAGCTTCTTTTTTAATGATTCCAACTTCTTCCGATATTCACAGCTGAAATCTATAATGCGATATTTGATCTTCTTCCATATGGCCCAGCCCTTCTCCTGGAAATAGTAAAAGAAAGGTCAGGAAACCAACCTCTTTAATTAAAGACAGCTGGCTAAAAGATGATTTGGAGTTGGTAACTATGGATCAAGCAGCATTGGTTCTTCAAAATCTCTTCATAGACTTTTTAAGTGCTATCATGTCAGCTTTGAATAAAAGGCCATGATTGCAATTGCATGGACATGCATGGTCAGTGTGTACCGTAGCACCCTGAATATATTTGTGTTACATAGAGTTTTTCGATATCCCTATTTTTGAACCTCGGCGGTGAGAGGTAATCATCAGGACACAAGGATCTTGATGGTTTCCTTCCCAGCATCTAGAAACCATTAACATATTAATAGAACACAGAGGTGCAGGGGAACCGTATCCCCTTCATGTCCTTTATAAAGAAGCAATGATTCTCCACATGGTGACTTTATTTGCAGAATTTAAATCTGTGATATCATAATTTTCCTTGCCAACAAAGGACAATGGGGGAACAAAAAATATCTTTTAGTAAAAGTTGTGCTTTCAAAGGTTTACTTCAGTAAAAGTCAAATTTACATAATTATCAAAAGTGAAAAATACAGTACACGCTGGCAGGTTCTGTCATTGGGATGTTATTATATATTAATTACTTGATTAAATGTATTAAGAAGTTTACAATATCATACTTTACCATTTGTGTTAGAGGTGTTCAACCGTATATCCTGGATTAAAATAACCACCAGATTATAAAAACAGTAAGTAAACAAATTGATGACATTGTGAGTACTACCACTTGCTTACAGACAGCTCAGAGATTTGATACAGTTTATATTTGTGTTTATTTTACAATGAAAAATAAACAAAATCATGACATGTCCATATCAAATAAAATAAACAAAACAAAACAACATGAAAAAATGGAAAACATTTATTTTTTTTCAAAGCCTCCTGTGGACAGCAGGTGTGTATCTCAAATGGAAAACATTTCCAAAATTACACTGAATGCTCAACATTTGTGGAGCAGCGGCAGCAGCAGCACAGGGTCCAGAAAATGCAACGAACACATGCATACAAACAAAAATATGAGGAAATTTGTTCTTGTATTGTTTCGTGCATGAGGCCCATTGTGTTCTGTCTGTAGTTTAGCAGAATGCATTGTAAAATAAGAAAATAATAATTCACATACATTTTGAATTGAAGCCACAGAATACACTATATTTGAAAAACGTTATTGTCCAACAAACTTGAAAACTGTATCCGATAAAACAACATTCATAAATATTTGATGACAAAACACAAATATAAGTACACAGTACAGAGTTCATTTAGTCTACAGTTTGTCTGTTGGCCTAAATATACAGGGGGATCAGTAGCCCGAAGACTTTAATAAAAATGTTTAGACGGTAGCAGGTTGCATCATTAATGTTTCACCAATCAATTATTGTTAGCTTATTAAACAGACTAACAGTAAGTTATTGGTTTCAGCCTATCATTCATAATTAGATCATTCAACTTGATGACTGAGTGTGAAGTAAATGATCTTACAAGCTTTTATTCATAAAATGTGTTTTCACTTTACAATAAACCTGTAGTTTTATAGCCCAGAATGCTTTGCGTTTATGGTGGATGTGGTCAAAAGTGCAACACGTTAAAATGCCAGCCTATAGGTATCAGTGCAATAATACCTTTCTGCTGTGGAAGAAGCAGTGTGTAAAAGATGTGTAGTGTGTAGTTGCTCTTTAAAAACGAGGCCTATTTGCAGGCCTCAGCTCGAATAAAGATAAGAAATACCTAATTAATTGTATAAAAAAAAAAAAAAACTTTTTTTTATATATTTTTGAGATGAGAAAAATCATGGAACTATCAGAATACATGTTACTGGTTCACATAAGATAAGGATGGAACACAGCAGAACTTGGAAAACTCAAAAGCTCGATCTTGAAAAACAGCACTTTTAGGGTATTGTTTTTTGGAAAGTATGGGTATCCAAGACTTTTAATATGCTGGGCTCTTAGAACAACTGATATAGGCTCTATATACACAGCTATACATAGATACAGTGAAACATTTATGAAATATAGAGCATTTCAAATTAGAAAACTGATCAAATACTCCAAGATTTGAATAAAAAAGTATTTTTAAAATTCAAAAACACTCTATATCACTTCTATGTATCACTCATGATGTTCATTGAATCAATAGACCGAAGATTGGACCTTTTTTGAGTGTTTTAAGCTCTTTCTATGCCCTTTTTAGTTATTTAGTTTAAGGTCAAATCCTGCTTCGACTCTCTGTTCAGGGCTGTATCTCAGCCCCCCCTTCTCCGATTTTCACCATTGAGACATCCTTCGAACCGTAGGAGCCAATAGAATTGCCTAGAAAAGCTAGATGATTGACAGCACTATTAGCCAATAAAGCTCTTTCTCCGGTCTGTCCCAGTCATATCGAGTATGATTTATGATATTTTGTTATTTGTTTGCTTGGCTGATGGGAGATGTGTTTGTCTCGTGTAGAAGTGACCTAGTTCATGTTGTTCCCAGGACGCTGAGGTTTCTGCAGAACTATAACATCACTATATTCGTTCTTCGTGGGTTCTCTGCCAGTTACTTTTAACACAAAACTCTCTAAGTTTTGATGTACTCTGCGTCCAAATGGGGGACCCTCGGGTGTATCTGGTTTTAACCGTGAAGTGACCTTTGCTCAACCTCATAATATATTTTAATCTGGAACATGGCTGTGGTTTTACAAGGATAGGCTTTCTCTTTTGTGTTATGTGTGTCTTTATCCAATGGAAGCATGTATTTAAGCATGTATTTATGCATGAATAGTTGTGGTTAGAAAGCCTCACTTGTCACAACTTCTCCTAAACGTGCAGCTCTTCTGGAGAAAAACACACAACACACAACACACAACACACAAATAAAAACAGTGAAGACGCAGGAAACTACAATATGAAGCCTCTGTCACACTTTTTCCATATCAAGTATTGTGAGGATAATGAATTTTAGAAATGTTATGTTGTAGATTAATGATACATCAACTGAAGATACTGTACCTTCTCTGTTTCCTGGAGTGGAGTATGATTGTTGTTATAATTACAATTAGTGCTACTGCTCCAATAACTGAACCGGCCACAATTCCTGCGAGATTACCTAGAAGAGGACAAAGATGTTATTGTTGTTTTTAAACATAGGGTCAAGCACAATAAGTATTAACGTTTGTTTGATTTATTTTTGAAGCCCATTTCCACCACTGTGAGGAAAAAATAAAGATCCAGTTATCTCAAAATTTCGACTTACTATCTCAAAATTTTGACTTACTATCTCGAAATTTTGGTTATGGACTGATGTTTTTGTTGCCCCATGTCCATACAGCCTTATAGCCACTTCTTACACTACTGTGAAAGTGACACTGAAAGCCGCTTTCAGAGGTCACAAGCTGTTGTGCTAGTAAGTCGAACTTTCTAGATAGTAAGTCGAAATTTCAAGATAACTGGATCTTTATTTTTTGCTCACATTTGCGGAAATGGGCTTCCATAGAAATGGGCTTCCATAGAAATGGGCTTCCATAGTATTCTCACTCATAAATATTTTTGTAAAAAGGTCATGAGAGGGATTTCATTTTTCACTGATTTGATGGATCAAATGATGCACACAAGGACACACATACACACGTGCATGCTAAAATACAGACACTCACACATTTGCCACTGTTGATTTGTAAAGATCAGAATCATTGGACAGGATTGATTTAATAATGTATTCATACTGGGAACCACGCAGTTTGTGTCTTCTCCAGACCACCGTCCGTTCTCCTGGCATAGTCGCTCTGCAGATCCTTTGAGAGTGTAGCCGTCATCGCAGGAAAGCTGCACCTTAGCGCCTTGTAAATATGTGGTCCCCTCCTTCTTCCCATTATTAGGTGGTGAAAGCCATCCACAGGATATCACTGCACAGTATAACAATACCTAACATAAGTAAATGTACATTATGATGATTTTTTTCATCATGTGTTTTTATACTCTCACCTTGCTTTAGGTCACCCACAAGAGAAATGTGACTCTGGAAAGACACTTTGGTCGCATTTCCCATTCTTGGACTACGACCTACCAGGATATCGTACCTACAGGACAGAGGTGCTGATCAGAACATGAGTTGCTTTAAATAAGAAAATGATTTCTCTGAAAGGGCAATGACTAACATTTACATGTAGTTGAAAAAAAAATCATCGGAAGTCAAGATGTCATTACTTTTAGGCCCCATATTGGTCAAAGTCTAAAAAGAAAGCTCCCTTAAGAGCCACAGAAGACATTATGTAATTATTATTTATATAATTATTTGAGTGGTCCTCATGATGTATAAACTAAACTTCATGTGTAACATTGGCGGAGAGCCCCTTTAAGAGAACTAGCTTAATACTTATGTGTTTTCTAAAAACACTAGTATTAAATTAATTAAAAACTACTAAAAGTAAATCAATGTTTTCTTCTCATACCTACAGTACTGAGCGCCCTCTCCAGTGCATATCTCATGTGTCTGATTGGCTAATGGATCATCTGGACTCTCAGGGACAGAAAACACTGGAATAAAACTATGGTCATGTCTGGGAGCATGATAATATGTGTTCAAAAGATGTTCTGAATCATATGTGAACAAGGCAGACTGGTTGGAGATGGCCCCTGTAAGACAAAAAGAAAGAAAAAAATAATTTGAATTAAGTGAAACCTTAACCTGGAACGCAAATGCCTGATCGATGCATGAAAACACAACAAGATAAATGTGTTTTCCTAACATGAAAGGGTAACATGAAGGGTACATGACCCAAAAGAGGAAGCAGTGTGACAGAAATGGTTTGGCGAAAGGACTTTAACTTTAACTTTGGTGACCTGTGTTTAATTCTTCCTTTCTATTATCCAAAATAATTTACACTGTGAGTCAGGAATACACATATATGTACAAGCTGGCTGAAGTCCAGACTTTACTGTCGTAGTGGCCTAATGTTATCCTTACCTAAATTAGTTTATATCTGTCAAATTACTCATTACCATTTAATATAAAATAAAATATTTTTGTATTGTAATTCCTTATCAAACTTGTGCCTCTTTTGTTAGATTGTATGAGGTTTTGTTGTACATATAACATATACAGCTCATACATAAAATACAGTTCACAACAGTCATAAACACCAAATGAATTTTGAACGGCACAACCTAATCTGCATTGTGAATATTTTCACTATACTTTCTATATTTACAATATTTTCTTACAGCTTGCCCCAAAGCTGAACACCTCCTCTGGATTGGTGAGGTTCCTCACAAGTTCTCCGTTGCTGACGAGGTCGTCTTTGGCGTCGCCGTTCATCTTTCCGAGCAGTCCGAGAGTGGAGTTTTTGAACTCCTCTGGGAGGAGCACGGTGGTTGTCATTGTTCCCTCTCTTAGTCGCACTTCCACCCCGGCTCCACTTGGGAACATCACGGTCACATTTGTAGAGGTAGGAGAAAACACAAACACACCTAGAGGGGACATTTGTTCAGAATAAAGTTCAGTTCTTAACCATTGTGTCACACATTTGAAGACTGTGTCCAAATTCCTACTTACTGTCAAATCAAATAAACAAAGGGAATACATTTTATAATATTTCATTACAAAGCAGAAAGGCGAATCAAGGTCTCACCATGCAGGTCCATCCAGCTCTGCTCAGCAAAGGAGAGGGTTTTTTGATTCTGCAGTACTTCAAGGCCATTGTGACCACTGACCAGCCGCACCTCGATAACATCAGAGGGGGATTCTCTCATGGCTACAGCCGTCAACTTAGTAGCTTTAATGGTGGCTGGTAAGAGACAACAAGGATTGTTGTATAGTTCATGTGTTTAGTGGTAGCATGTACCGATCATTGTTGAGAGAGATAGAAAGGTTCAAAAGCTCAGTGCCTTCAGTAACTCACCATTCACCGGCTCTGTCCTGCCTTGGATTGTCAGACGTTTCTTTGTCGAGGTCATCAAAGTGTATTCCCCATTGCCATTGAAGGAGTAGCTGACACCATCAAAAGTTATGAAGTGGGGATCTCCAAAGACCACAGCTGTCATTACAGACAAAAAAATAACTTCATATTTAACAATAATCACATAAAAAACAAATAAACCGTAATACCGTGCCTAACGATTCCCTCACCTGAGCTGGGTGGCTGGTAACGCCTGCAGTCGCTGGAGGGCCGGTGTTTGAAGTAGTAGTGGCAGTTGTCAGACCACAGGCAGCAGTAGTAGAAGCTGAGCACGTCATAGACCCAGTGGGACTGTCCGGGAACTCGAGGGGGTTTCTGAAATGGGGGTGAGCCCCAGTCGTGTGCTCGGTCGGGGGTACTTCCCCCAATCGAGTCCGCTGTCAGCACCTGAGCGCCAGTGCTGTCATAGCAGCACTGCTGTCCCGCTCCATATGTAGGACTGTTGATACATATCCAAAAACATCGTCAATTAAAAGAGTGGACTCTGCTGCAACTAAATCATGATACCAAGTTAAACAAGAGTCTACAGCTAGACGAGAGGCCACAGTGGGGCTTCGAGCTAAATGATAATTTGAGCTCACAATGAGAACGCTAACAGGCTGATGTTAAGCAAGTGTAATGCTATTCCAATTTAGAGTGATGGCATGCTGACATTTGCTAATTAGCGTGAGTTTTGCAGGGATTTGGTCATAGACTTAAGTATTGGACAACATGAAATTTACAACACAGATTTGTACCAAATTTCATAGCAATTCATCAAATAGTTTTTGATATTTTAGCCTGGTGAAGTGGTGGACTGATCTACTAACAGACCAACATTGCCGTGGCATGAGTGCATATTAATTCGTTTTTAAGTATCAATGGCTAGAAAATGATTTATTAATGCGTTATCAATTAGAAGTATTCATATAGATTACATTAGGGCAGCTGCTCTCAGTTTTTATACTAAATTCATTGCAGTATAGTTAGTAGTTACATTGAACTTATAATTAGCAATGTACCTTATAGTATTCCAATACGCAATAGATCGCAATAATTATCCATTTACTTTCAGAGTTGCTTTGATATAATTTAAATATAAATGTACATTAATAGAAAGATACTTTTTGGTCTCAACAAGAGCTCCATTCGTCAGTAGCCTACAGAGTGTCCGACAGTTTTACTCTTCCAGCTGCCATAATTCAAGTCGACTGTTCATAAAGAGGGCTGATGCAGGTATTTACCACTGCTTACTTTTAGGGTGAGGATTCATGGACATGTCTTTGATGTTGTAGATGAGAGTATAGATAAGAAATAAATAGGCAGCCAAAAGGCTACAAAGTGCAGTATAAGAATTGACATACAAATTCAGACATTTTCTGTTTTATAATCTGCATGATCAATACATTCTTTTGCGAAATGCTTACTCGTATCAAGTATCACAGATTCAGCCAGACTGATGGCTAGCAGCTGACAATGTTACCATAAATACTACAGAGTACATACAGTAAAGTATAGTTATGCTATAAAATCTACTCTGCAACTCGTATAAATACTGTGTGTTTCAGAATCATTGCTATTGTTGTGAATGCATTTGTGATATTACAACATAATGCTGACACCTGATCGTGAAGGCAAGTCAACAGTTGTGAGTGAGGGACTCACCTGGCTTGTATAGCCCTCACACAGTGAACACTCCCAGGGTGGTAGGTGCACACGCTCCCCTTCTCTATATCACAGCCATAGTCAGTCTGAGGAGAGAGATGTAGCATCTGTGCTAACCAGGCAGCCAAATGTGCATTTCCATGTGTTCATGTATGTATTGCGTTCAGTAATAATAGTCCTCATCAATACGCTCATGTGCAGTTTTATCATCCCATTTTTCACTCGCCTTCAAATGACATTGCCTAACCCTAACTCTATACATTTTTAAGATAAAAGGCATAAAATCCATGCTGATATGAGTTCAGCTTGCAGTTAACGCTTGTGAATACAACAACTAAGGGAGCACACTCAATGACTTTGAACTGATAAGCAGTGAGTATAAGCAAAGGGCTAAGGCCATTGACAATCCCCATAAACAAATTAAGTAATAACCTAAATCTACCACACAGGAAATTGCTTTACTGGGATGATGTAATTTTCAGTTCAGAGATGTATCACTTTGCGTGTGTGCATTATGTTTATCTTTTAATGGAGTACAGACAACTATTAAACCTTTGCTACACTTACGTGAAACCTCCCAGTGTCTGCTCTTGCTTGAGCCAGGGTGCAGGGACAGTCTATGATCTCGCTGAGGAAGTTGGGCAACTGATTTTCCAGCTGGTCCCATGCTAAACATTTCTCCAAGGCCCAAACTGTCGAGTTCTGCCTGAACCTCTCCTCCAGATGCCAGGCCAGAGCGTGATCCTCAGACCATGCCGCTTGTACATTCCTAAATGAAGCGCATGACAAATGATATACAGCTGACGACTACAATAATATGCGTTATTGTAGTATTCTATATTATAGGAAGTGTTTGTACATACCATATGCCATCGGGGTTGGTGCTGGGGCTGATACGTAGAGAGCCAAGCTCCCAACTTGAAAAGCCATTCTCCGCTGGTTTGGGCAAAAAGCTAAAAGATCCATTATTGAGCTGATCCTTTGCAAGTGAGTACAGATAGTGCCACTCACCCAGCCAGATGTCTGTGTAGGGTTTCCCTACAGAGAAACATTATACAGAATTCAGCATTTTACGAATGAATAATCATCTAACAAGTGTAAATGCAGTGTATAAAAAGGCATACACACCTGTCTCCCTGTATCCCCAGACCTCTATATTGACCCTCTCCGCTCTGACCAAAGACGTATTCCATGTCATCTCAAGAAAGCCTCCAACAGCAGGTGTACCATAGTACTGCCACTTTGTTGAGTTGACCAGAGTTGCCTTAAACTGAGCGTCTAACTTGCCGGTATGCACTGTAAAGCAACACATTTGAATCAAGTAAATCATATATTAATATCGCACTAAATGGAAAGCTGTGTGTAATAAAGAGTTTTGAGGTCTTCCTCAAAAGAAAATATGCAGACAGTTATTGTACCTGAGAGCCAGGCTCCAACTCTACTGAATGTAGTGCCATTATCAGAGGAGATGTGCAAGGGAACCCATCCTGTTTCATACAAGAGTGGGGAGATACAATGGCCTCTACTGTTTTCATCCACATATCCCACAGTGTCAATATTGCTGTTGAACCTGCCGTTAAAAAAGAATGATCAGCAGGTTTCTGTAATGTACTTCAACTGTATAATTTGACTGTGATACTTGGGCGTGAAATTTTACTCCACGCTTTTTCCAGTGCTTTGCATTGCATCTCATCATTTATTTGATGTTTTCATCAGGATGCTGCTCAGAAGACCTGATAAAGACCATGAGATGCTGTTAAAAGCCCTGGAAAAAGCTAAAATTGAAAAGACATTTTTTTCCTCATATTTCTCTTCACCATAATCAGTCGATCGGTGAAAGGTTTAACCAGAACAGATTTAGCAACACGTAGACCCTTGCATGTAAAAGAAAGTCTTACCTGCATAGAATCTCTGAACTCTTGTTGAAACTCGCATCAAGGACAATAAAATCTGTCCCACCGAACATGGACCCGGAATATGGAAAGACTTCCACACAGTACTCTTTATAGTCTGTACAGCAGTTCTTCAGAGACGTGCATGTCGAGTGGCATGAACATGAGTCAAATTGTTCTCCACAACTTCCTTCACATGTCTGTCCTGTTGAAAATAAGGAGAAAGTATTTTCAGTGTGGAGTCTGGAGTGTGCCGCTGAAACTGATAAAAGCAGTTCATGTTTATAGGTTGGTATCCTTCCAACTGTCGGAGACAAAAATTCAATACATCTAGCGATTTGAAAGTGTGTAGGTTTTTACCTGATATCCTACAGATACATGAAACCAGAAGGAAAAATATTACTGCTGTGAATCTTTCCATTATGACTGAGGTTTCTGCGGCTGCTTCAATTTAGTCCCAGGTGTTAATACTCAGCAGTTTGTTAAACCTTGGTCTATTTCATCACAGGCATTTCCAAAGATCCGTTTAATCATTAACAAGTGGTCATTATGACAACAAGTCATAACCGCACATGACCACTGTTGTGGCAATTTATCATGTTGTTTTTTTTAGATGTAACTTGTATTGCTTAACCCTGAACATATGCCGACGTTGCAAAAGCAGAACTCACCAAGTCCTGGGAACCTGGCCCATCAGGTTCATTAGGTTTATTTCTCACAGGGAAATTAAGAGGATTCATTTTTACTACAACTACCTTTGAACACCTGGACATCTCAGTCCAATATTAATCTGTTTGTGAGTTTTTGTTATCTGCTTAATAGATTTTAGGTTGTAAATCAGACTCATCTTGGCTGTTATCATATTTAAATAAAACTACAACCTATTAAGAAACAATCACAGGGATAATAGCTAAATAAAACATGCTGTCAGAGAATATTTGTTTTAACAGATGAGTCATATTAGATAGTAACAAGATGCCTTCAGTCTAAAATGGGCCTTCCTTCAAAGTTTGAGCCCAGGTTAGCATATCGGCTACATTGGCATGTTAAAATGCTAACTTTGAGCATGTTGAACTGTAGTTAAAATTTGAGAATGCGCACTCTTCAAATTTTAGATGCAATCTTTGCATTTCTATCCCACATCAACATTTTCCTTCTTGCTCTAAATAAGACAATGTGTGCTGAAACAGTAATTCATAGAATGAAGAATAAAAGAAGACATTTGAGTCATGAGCGTGAATGTTAGCATGCCAGTGTGGTAAAATGCTGTCAACGTATACAGCTTAGACTGATGAAAGCTGATGAAATCGATTTGGTGAAATTTTACTTTTTTTCTGAACAGTTTACTAGCAGAGCTGTAAGACTTTTATTTTTTTATTTTCATGTTGGTATTTTTGTTGTCCAGCAGAGTGTGCTGCAGATTAAGCTACTGCACAATCCAATGCTGCCTTCACTGATACAACATTCATGAGTTAGAAGACAAAAACAAGTTACACTGTTATGCCTCACATCCTTATTTGTTTCCTGGACACCCATTTGGCACCACCTTAAAGTTGAAGGTAGATGGAAATTAACAGAACTTCATCACGACAAGTTTGCTGAAAACAATCCCAGAGGGGACCTGTAGGGCCAGCAGTAGGCCAGTAGAGAGAGCTGCTACCTCAAAAGTCATCTAAGCAAAATATACTTACAGTTGTGGTCAAAAGTTTACATACACTTGTAAAGAACATAATGTCATGGCTCTCTTGAGTTTCCAGTTATTTCTACAACTCTGATTTTTCTCTGATAGAGTGATTGGAACAGATACTTCTTTGTCACAAAAAACATTCATGAAGTTTGGTTCTTTCATGACTTTATTATGGGTTAACAGAAAAAGTGATCAAATCTGCTGGGTCAAAAATATACATACAGCAGTGCTAATATTTGGTTACATGTCCCTTGGCCATTTTCACTTCAATTAGGCACTTTTGGTAGCCATCCACAAGCTTCTGGCAAGCTTCTTTGACCACTCCTCTTGACAGAATTGGTGCAGTTCAGTTAAATTTGATGGCTTTCTGACATGGACTTGTTTCTTCAGCATTGTCCACATGTTCTCAATGGGATTTTAAGTCAGGACTTTGGGAAGGCCATTCTAAAACCCTAATTCTAGCCTGATTTAGCCATTCCATTACCACTTTTGATGTGTGTTTGGGGTCATTGTCCTGTTGGAACACCCAACTGCACCCAAGACCCAACCTTCGGGCTGATGATTTTAGGTTATCTTGAAGAATTTGAAGGTAATCCTCCTTCTTCATTATCCCATTTACTCTCTGTAAAGCACCAGTTCCATTGGCAGCAAAACAGCCCCACAGCATAATACTACCACCACCGTGCTTGACGGTAGGCATGGTGTTCTTGGGGTTAAAGGCCTCACCTTTTCTCCTCCAAACATATTGCTGGGCATTGTGGCCAAACAGCTTGATTTTTGTTTCGTCTGACCACAGAACTTTCCTCCAGAAGGTCTTATCTTTGTCCATGTGATCAGCAGCAAACTTCAGTCGAGCCTTAAGGTGCCGCTTTTGGAAAAAGGGCTTCCTTCTTGCACGGCAGCTTCTCAGTCCATGGTGATGCAAAACAAGCTTGACTGTGGACACTGACGCCTGTGTTCCAGCAGCTTCTAATTCTTGGCAGATCTGCTTTTTGGTGGTTCTCGGTTGACTCTTCACCCTCCTGACCAATTTTCTCTCAGCAGCAGGTGATAGCTTGCGTTTTCTTCCTGATCGTGGCAGTGACAAAACAGTGCCATGCACTTTATACTTACAAACAATTGTTTGCACTGTTGCTCTTGGGACCTGCAGCTGCTTTGAAATGGCTCCAAGTGACTTTCCTGACTTGTTCAAGTCAATGATTGGCTTTTTCAGATCCATGCTGAGCTCCTTTGACTTTCCCATTGTAGCGTTTGTGGGCGTTTGTATCCAATGAGCCCTATTTAAATGGCCTCAGAGAAGTCACCAGTTGTAGTCACTCATAATCACTCACAAGAAGTTAAGAGGCCATGCTATGAAGCTCATTTCATTGACACAACTTTCTAAGTCACCAAAATTGCTAATTCATGTTGCTGTATGTATATTTTCGACCCAGCAGATTTTGTCACTTTTTCTGTTAACCCATAATAAAGTCATGAAAGAACCAAACTTCATAAATGTTTTTTGTGACAAAGAAGTATCTGTTCCAATCACTCTATCAGGGAAAAATCAGAGTTGTAGAAATAACTGGAAACTCAAGAGAGCCATGACATTATGTTCTTTACAAGTGTATGTAAACTTTTGACCACAACTGTATGTATAGATTATCAAGCATTCATTTAAAATGTGCTGGTGTATTTTGTTCTGTAATTAAGTAATTTTCACCCAAGAAATACTTTTCACATGCAGTATCTGTGGTTTAACATGTTTTTAATGTAACTGTAAAACATGGGTGAGGTGTATTAGAAACATTAATTTATAATACACGCACACATATATATATACGTATATATGTATGTATGTATATATATATATATATATATATATATATATATATATATATATATATATATATACGTATATATATGTATATATGTATGTATGTACATATATATATATATGTATGTATATTATCATGTTATCATCTACACAGGATTTAAGACACATTTAATACAAAAAAAGATTAAAAGCGCTTCTATTCATATTAAAGATGGTTGATTTCTCCAAATCTGACAACAAACAGTGTTCAATGTGTTCAACAAGCAGACCCAATGATGTTCTGGCTAGGCTCTACTACTAGTTTCTTGTCTGCTCTACTGAGATATTGGCAGTATAATGCTTGCATACATATCAGTGGATAACATTGTCATAAAGATGCAAAAGGTAAAAATCTGCCTAAATGAAACATGATTGGCATCAACCGTGGAGCAGGATTACAAAACAAACACGGCTGTTACTAAAATACGCAGCAACATCATCCCAAATCCCTGGCAGAATCATCTGGACTTGGTTCTGGTAGATTCCTAAAGAAGAAAGTAGAGACTTTTGTCAATTGTTGATAAAAAAAAGTAATTTTACGTTGTCTTAACATGATGAAGTCATGTCCACACTCACCACCATCAAATGGCCGTTCTTTGCCCTGTAGACCATCGACTCCTGACCACTCTTGAAGTCCACAAACCCCTCTCTGCCAGGCTGGATGTCAAATCGCACACTGCAGGTGACAGCAACAATTTCACATTGAATTAGAAACATCCGTTGTTTTTGCTTAATTAATATTACTACATAAATCCAGATTCTGTACCTGCCCTGGACCACTTTGGTACAGTTCTGCTTGTTGGCAATAAGACTCAGCTTAGTCAGGGCTTCAAACAGGTAGTCACACTGCAGAACCAGATCCCCCTAAAAGAACAAATAGTGTTTTTTTAACTGTTAGATGTGGTGATTTTATAATCCCTAAACCTTGAATGAAAAGATTCATAAGGTAATGTTTCAGATCTGATCTTGTTCTCTTAGTGTCTACAATACATTCAAATGAGTGCTTTTGAGTCTAAGGTGGAGATGCACCGATATTGGTATCGGATATCGGTCCAATTCTGACTCAAGTAGCTGATCGGGTGTCGGCGACAATGGGCCGATCCGGAATCAGACACCATTACTTTGATACAAAATGTTCAGTGAATTTATATCTACATAAAAGAATGATCCCAGTCTTCCTGAGACACACAGCTTATTAATTAAACACTGGTATAGTATCGGTGCTCGGCATCGGCCGATACTTAACGCCCATTTAACGCTATTGGTACTGAAAAAGTTGGCTCGTTCAGCCATAGTGTGAGGAATGTCTTTATTGCACTTTGCTGACTTGAGTAATTGAACCACCATACAAGCATACATAATCTACTGATGGTGTTATCATGATGCCATCTGTTTGTCTTTTATAAAGGCAACCAAAACATTGTTTTATATCTAAAAATATATTGTGTGTAGACACCAGTCTGTTGATAGGTCTACCTTTTGCTTGATGTCATCACATGTAACATGAAGGATCAGGAAGTTGTCACTCAGGTTGCTGACTGACACACCTTTAAATAGGAAAATAAACATGTATGTAAGTTTCAAGCATGTGGGTCACTCTCCCTTCAGATCACGATGCCTGTTTTGTCTCACTCGTTACCTTTCAGAGAGATGTAATCCATCCGTTGCTTGATCTTGGCCTCCTCGACCAGGTAGGCGGCTTCCTGGGTGAAGATGAGCTGCCGGAGACGAGCCCTGAACCCGTTCCTGTCGTACTTCACCACCGGCACACTGTACTGTGGGACGGACGCACACACACAAGGTCAGAGTGGATAAAAGAACAAAGATGCAAAGTTTATTCCAATGTTAGTTTACCTTGATGTGCTCATGCCGTATCATCTGAAGCACTTTGATGCTTATGTCTTCTGCATCTTAATAGAATAAGAGAAGCCATGAGGGAGGATTTCACACACAAATTGAATACAATAATACGATACTATCTCAGTAATTCCATTATAACTTGCTTATCAATCTGCAAAATAGTCCATTAACCGGCTCACAAATATCTCAAATTGCAGAATCAGGTTTTGTTATTTCATTTCAATTCTTCATCATCTGGAAAGATTTATTCCATATAAGCAAATTCTGAATGAATACATCTAATCTAATGTAAAGTACTGCTGGCATCTGCAGTCTTCAAAGACTATTTTAAGTATACAGTATTATCATGTTGTATGTATGCTCTACTTAAAAGTATTAATGCTAAATTCTATATTCCTGTACGTACTCTCAATGAAAAGAAAAAAAACTTGGCAGTCTTACTAATTCTGGTGTCCACGAAAGGTCTGCACACACTGAAGGGGTAGTTTTCTTTTTTTCCTTTGAACATGGAGCTCGTTTGTGCTTTTAGCAGATACTGGAAACAGTAAAAATATAAAAAGTAAAAGAAAGTAAGTAAGTCATTTCCTGAATTTGTCTGGGACTCAAGTGTTACCCACAAACGTTTTTCTTTATTTAGTTATTTTAAATGTGGAATGGATTGTGAGTGCATGTATTGCGGTGCCTACCACCTATGACTGTACCTGTGCTTTCCTCTGTGGAGTGATCCCTCGGACGTACTTCCGCACCATGTGACGAATGTAGAGCTTCTTCAACAGCTGGGACATCTTCATAAACAAAATACAGTTTGACACCTTTTACAAGGTGCAGCCGTTACCAAAATCACCAACGTGTGCCCTCATGCATGCAGCCTTAGAAACAGCTGATACAAACAAATGTATCACCAACCTCCTTCATTATCGGCGGAGGGGTGAGCCAAGAGTCTTTTTCCAAGACGTTTTTGGGAAGGTTGTCCCTCAGACGTGTGAGGTAGTTCTGCCTCACGTACGACAGGTACTCACTGTTGTCAACGCATGCCGGCTGATTTCTAGTCATGAAACCTTTAATGAATCTAGAACAAATCAATAGATGGGTAACTCCTCAACATAGACTTTATTAGGCTGTATGACCATCTCCTCTGTCATCGTGTGAACTTACTTCTTGATGACTTTGACAGCCCATGCCCTCTTTTCACGTTCCTTTCTGGCCAGCAGACCTCTCCAGCAGGTCTCAATCTTAGTGGCTATTTAGATAAGAAAAGGGAATAAAAAGTAATATCTTACAATGCTTGTGCATTTGCATTAGTTTAGCGTCAGTGTGCATTTTAATACTCACCAGCCTCTTTCTGTTTCAGGTAGTCTCCTTTCACTCTGTAGCCTTTGTACTTGGCCTGAATCCTTGTTGCTGCAACAATGACAGTTACAGTTTCACCCTCAGGAGCATTATGATGCTTAATATAGAATTGCAAGTGAATGTACAGAACAGCATCTCACCTAACTTATGTTTGCAGACCTGAAAGGTGTCTTCTGTTGCAAACAGAGTTCTAGGGTGCCGGATGAAAATTTTTGTCCTTGAGGGGAAAAGACATTTAGTGAGAGGTTCCTGTATCTCTTCCAGGTGAACCTTTCATAGACAGTCTATGGCTTCTATGCAGCACCATCTGCCTACCTGCCCATCTTGTACTCATCAGGTTTGTAGCCCAGGTGTTTGATCAGGCACCGCACGCCTTCTGCTGCCGTACCTTTCCAGTTGGGCCAGGTGTCAGGGCACAGAGCCTTATACCTGATTACAGAAGAAGACCGCAAAATCGCACTGAGCTTTAAACTTTATAAGAATAACGGCAGCAAAAATGAAAACATGCCAAATGTGAAAATATGCCAAACTTTATATGCAATTTAGATGAAAAAAAGAGTGAAAGTGTGCTTAGCTACCTCTGGAGAAATATTTCGTATTTGCGTCGGTAAGCAAACCCAGCGCGTCTGACTCTCAGATGCTCCATCAGCCCCAGGTACTTCACCTGATGTCTCACCAACACATCATCAAAGCGTCCTGAAGGGGACATCAAAAGTCATCGAAGTTCAGGGGTCAAAACTGTCTTGTCTAACTTCATCTGCTGGCTGACTGCAGGCTGAACATATAGGCTTCTACACAGTAGAAACCATTAGCTCAGCTAGGGCTCTAGGGTCTTTTCAGAAGTGGAGGATTTTTGGGACACACCTGGCTGCTTGGCGTCATTGGGTTTAATGCAGCGGACGTACCAGGGCTCTTTGGACATTAGGATCTCAGTCAAGCCCACTAGACTGCTCTTGAACTGAGTCACCACCTGGGGAGTCACAGGAAAGGTGTCAATGGTTTGTTTATAGTAGTTGTGTAAATCATTAAATCTGTGGGTCATTGAATGTCATCATCTGAATCGTTTCTTACAGTTTCAGGTCTCCTCTTGCTGTCCGGTTCAGAAGAAGGAAAACAGTGTTGGATAATAGCATTCTTGGACTGTCGCATGACCTGAAGGAGAATAGGAAAACTATATAAGCATCGAACATGTCAGACAAAACCGTATGTACCATAAATAATTCTGTAATTATGCTGCTTTACTTTAATGTCTATTTTCAGTTCTATTTTTGCTTTTTTTTTGTTAGGACCAGAGGATATCAGAAGTCATACGGTAGATTCAAAACTAATATTCAAAGACATTTGTGTATCACCTGGTTTCATACTATAGAAATTAAATTAAATTACCTCTTTCCCATTTCGATACAAGAGATCATTGTTTTTGTCCAAGAATCCTGAAAGTTTAAAGAAAAGTAAAAACTTTTAAAATAGCAAAAAGTATAGCATCTATTTTGGCAACAACACATTCTTCCTCTTACAAATTATAAGTTTAATTAGCGAGGCTGAGCAGAGGTGATTCCATAACAGTGCTCCGTTCAATAGTGATGTAAACGTGATTCAAAAAATGCTAAAAAGTGGCGCAAATCTTACTTTTTATGAATCACAGACCTAGTGTGATGATATGGTGTAGTTTAATTATGCTTGAAGGTTTTTACAGCACTTTGGCAAAAATGGACTCAATTACCAATCTCAAGCTAGGCTACTCGTTTTGATCCATGTATTTGGGATCCCACGTTATTTCTTTGGCTTCTTTAGCTTGTTATTAATCTATCATTTTCAACACATTGTGTTATGGGTAATGTTAGGCTTCTGACATCTTAAGTTTAAATTACATTTTATTCATTACAAAATATAGGTAATTGTTACTGGTGGGTAGAAATATTGTCACTTTCATGGTAATTTGTCAAAATTACACGATAGTATTTGAAAGTGATGTATTTTATTGACTGCAGATATTGAGAGCTGAAAATGTGACGTCTCTAATCGCACACAGAAATTGTGAGAGCACTTGTTCGAGACTTTATGACTCTTCTCTATTTGTACTAATGTTACACTACATTTTAGCAATAGGCCGCTGTTCTTTGGATGGCATTGTAATAGAGTCAGAAATGATTTAACACACAGAGGTATAACATCTCTTACCAACAACACAGTATGTAACCTCTCCAGCGTAGTGCAAGAGGCGGAAGTCTCCTCTGTCCAATGTCTTCCTTGTCTTTTGGTCTGCAAGTTTATGTCTGCAGGAAGGGGACATGTAGTGTAGGTTATTATGATATTCATGGTCATGTGATGTGCTGGTCTCAACATGCGTAGACAACGTTCACTTTCTCTCAAGCAAAGCTGTAGAGCTCACGTGACAAAATGAGGGTGACCACCAATCGTTTCCTCCATCTTCTCTAGGAAGGTGAGATCTGTGGCCTCTCCAGGACGTAAACATTCCTCGTCCTATATGAGATGACAAGCATCAATAATTCAGTGTATTCAGTTTTAGTTGTTTGGGCAAGCGTACTATTTGTCTTTCTGGAGAAGCATAACTCAATCCTAACTTTACCAATAAAGATATGATTCCTCTGTGTTTCTCCTCCACGAGATCACAGATGATCTTGTTGTTGAAAAATGGCACTGGTTCCCACTGTGCAAAAAAACAAATGAGGAAAGCATTAGTGGTTGAGAAGCAGTTTTTATTGTGAGTTTTATTTCTGCACTGTGAACCACAAATGACAATATTAAATAAGGATTAATAGAGTTATTACTTCAATCCCTTCCATCTCGTACTCCTCCTGCTCTGACTTGAGGGTCAGCTGGATGAAAAGCTGCTGCAGCTTCTCGTTGCAGTAGTTGATGCAAAACTGCTCAAAGCTAAAATACATCAGAGGCACCGTTAGTATCGTATTCTTCATTTCTGAATCAGCTCATCTGTGTGGGATCTCACCTGTTCACGTTGAAAACCTCGAAACCATAGATGTCCAACAGACCAATTACTGTTTTCCTGGAGGAATCCTACAGATGATTTACGCAGATATGATTTCTTCACATGGAAAATGTGTGCGATTTTGTGAAGCTAGTCCTCTTTGGAGAAACTCAACCTCATATGTTGGTGTTACTTTAAACCAATACAATTACATTGTGGGGGAAAAAATCTGCCCAAAGTCAAATTTGCCAGATGTGCTGTTACCGGAATTGTGTGTTTTCAGACTCACAACAAATCAAATGGCCGCCTCAGGGTGGCTAAAATCTCATTACCCCAATTTACTCCCCATTTCTGTGATCTTTATGAGACAGGTCTGGCTAGGCAAGATTAGAAAGAGAGAAGAATGCTTTTTTCCCCTCACCTTGTTAACTAAAGATTCATTGATCTTGTTGACCAGCCAGTTGAAAGTGCGGCCATAGATTGCTTTGGCGAGAGCGTCCCTGGCATATACTGCGTGGTCCACCGAGAAGGGACTAAACACCTTTAACGTCAGAATAATGTAGATTATCAAAAAGAAGCACTACACACAAGTTAAACATATTTTATACTTAAAATAAAACAAAATAAGTCAAGTCACCTCCTCTGTTTTGGCTTCAATCTTCCTGTGGGTTAAACCCTGTTGTAGCACCTGAGTAGGAATCCCCAACAACTGCACAGCGAATACAAGCAAAAACATGTAGCACCAAATCTCTTCCTGGTCTTCATCAGAAAGTTCCATGGAGACATATTTAGAGTTTAAAGTTTAAACTATATGCAGTGTTTTTTGGTTGGACTCACCTTTGACACCCAGTGCATCTCCTGGTTGTTGTTGAGAGAGGCATATCCTCGAACATTTGCTTCAAACTTGACATTTCCCAGATGGAGCACACTAGCAATTATTCCAAACAGGTGCTGCATTTACACCCAGAAAGAAATACTTGATGAATCACCAGCAAAATGTATCGTTCATAGATTTAAATAACGCTTTGTCCAGGTGTGTAAAGATACTGTTACACCTCACCTCAATATCACTCTCACTGATCTCTATGACAGAGAGGGCTCTCCGCACCGTCCTCCAGTCACTTTTATCATTGATAGAGCTAACTTTGGCACAATCACCCTGGAGGAGACACAGTATAAAAATGTCTGAGTTGAGAAGTTTTTGTTGCACCATGATATAAGACGAGTTTTGTTTTGTTTTTTTCCACTGACCTGCACCAGGTAACTGTAGTTCTGGCAGTTTCTCTCCAGGCCGAGCCAGCGGAGCAGATCTTCCTCTCCTCCCTCCACCAGCTGATAGAAGATGTGAAAGTTTCTCTCCCCGTGGTTCTGGTGGACCACACGGGACTTCTCCAGCAGGTAACTCAGGATGTGACCACCAACTGCACCTCCCTGTGTGCGAAAGGTAAGTCTTAACCCTTAACTTAAGTACTTGGTGTGAACCTTGAGGTCCTTACACTGCTGTGTTGTATTATCCTGACATTGTATTTTACACTGTAATGTAATGAATATATTTCTGTCCACCTGGTGGTCAAACTGGATGTCCATGTATTTCCCAAAGCGACTTGAGTTGTCATTCTTCAGGGTTTTGGCGTTTCCGAAAGCCTTGATGGTGTAAAACAAAACGCCATTAAATGCCTTTAAAATCATGTTATAAGTCATGGTACACATATCCATGTCACTGACCTCAAGCACTGGGTTGGAGAGGAGCAGCCTGTCTCGGACGTTGTTCAGGAGTTTGGTACTTGGACAACTGACAGCGTAGAACTGCAGGATTTTCTTGGAGGCTTCGGTCTTGCCGGCCCCACTCTCCCCTGAGATCAGGATGAAGTGGTTGTTGAACTCGGACAGCATGGTGCGGAAGACGTTGTCTGCCAGCGCATAACTGAAAGTACAATAATAGGTCAAAGTCAGCCCCGAAGTCAGACTCGGCAAAGAATGCTTTTTTTATTGCTGAACACAATGTAGCTTTTAACACTCCTGTTTAAGTTATAAATTACATTTCTCTCTTCCTTTACAAGAGGCCAAAAACTTAACTCCATGTCGCTGTGATGCCTTTATTGGATAGCTGGCTGACAGTGGAAAGATGAAAGGAAGTGAGGCGAGAGAGAGATCGAGCATGACCTGCAACAAAGGTCCGCGTCGTTGTGGTTCGTGGTTGGCACCTAAACTGCTTGGGCACCATGACGCCTTGCATTTATAATTTATAAACTCTTGTGTCACATTGACATCCTTTCTTTTTTCCTTCTAATGTGATAATGTTTCATGCAATTGAAAGTTGTACTTGGATACAGCTGTAGTTTTATCTTAATGCTAATGTCAGCAAGTGAAATGTTTATCATGTTCACATCTTAGTTTGCTAATTAGCACTAAACACAAAGTACAGCTGAGGCTGATGAGAATAGGAATGTCTTTAGTTTTGCCGGTTTTGCTTTGGTGAAATCATAATTTTGATCTGATGATAGCGCTAGATGAAAAGTCAGTAGGATTAAAAATTCCATGACAATCCATCCTCCCCACTGTATGCCAATACACAACATAAATGAATATGACATTTATACAATCTTACATATGAGGTGGCAGCTCAAAGAAGTTCACACCCATGTAGGTATCCATTTGCTTCTTGCTGTAGATATCTAAGTCTTTATATGGGTTGACCGACACCAAGAGAGTTCCAATGTAGGTCTGCAGAGAAAGACAAGGAGAGGAAGTCATGTTCTGCAACTCTTGCACATTTCATAACATTACATTACATTACATTACAGTCATTTAGCAGACGCTTTTATCCAAAGCGACTTACAATAAGTGCATTCAACATTGGAACAAAATGACTTATCAGCACAGTGATGAATGCACAGCACACTGCTGGACATTGTTTTTCCTCAAACATTACATGACATTAAGGGAATGCTTCCAGCAGTGTGCTGTGCATTCATCACTGTGCTGATAAGTAATTTTGTTCCTCTTATCAAAAGCAATAAGTTTGGTTAATCACTTGTCATGACCTCATGGACACCAGGGGACCTTTAGATTGCTCACTGTGCAAATAGAAAGAACAGGAGCTGCTGCTTCAGCAACACAAGGTGCCTTATTCAGCAAAAGCAGCATTAGGACATTGTTGGGTTAAAGGTCGAGGGTGTGAAGTTTAATTAGAGTAACAGAACGAGTCGGGTGATCCGACATTACACTCACGTAAACGAGATTCTCATGGAAGCGTTTCCTCAGGTTGTCCAGGAAGGCACTCTCACTCGTGTAGGCGTCCAGCAGAACAAAATCCTGGATGCCCACGCGATCCCGGGCTGTCAGGGAGGCCTCCATGTTCCTCAGCATCTGGTTACAGCGCTCCTCCAGGCTCTGTGCCCGAGCAGGAACACATCCGTGACAAGGAAACAAGTTATTGCAACACAACAAAATGATGTGTCAAAACTGTATTTTGCACTTTAGACCTTAATAATACAATGTATTGTTCTTTTAAACAAAAGCTACAGATATGATGTTATTTTTGACCCAGTTGTCATTCCTTTAGTCAAGAACAGGCCTATATGTCCCATCCTTTTCCTTTGTGTCCTGTTTCCCCCAAAAGTTATCTGATTTTGTTGAGGTTGTCACCACTCAAGAACACATACACACACGCATGCTCACAATCATGGATGATCTAGGATGTATATTTCCCAGTGGGTGTCTCATGTCCTGCCTGTTTGTCCCTATATCTGTAACTTCCAGTCAGAGCCGTTAGTGGCCTTGGCTGCATCCTTCATGTGCGGGACGGATCTAAATTCAGCCATCACTATCTAATCTGCTTCCTTGCTCTCTAACAAGCCATCAGTTTTGTTCAGGACAAGAACAGAACAAACACGAAATACCATCACCGGAAGCTTAATATAGTCCACAGTTTAATATAAGATTAAACAGTAACTGACACAAATAAAAACTTAATCCAATGGAATCTAGAAGTAATTACAGTCATTTTAATATGTATAAACACAGGACATGATCTGCCACTTAAAGATGTTCAACTGAAGAAGTGCCAGGTAAAATAATCAGCCAACCGCAATGCACTTTAATTACGGTGCCATGAAAGAGCCACCCAGTATTACGCCTCAGTAGTTTGGCTCTCATCACTGCCAAGTTGACCTGTCACCAGAGTAACTGACACTCACAGATCATTCTCCAGTAAAGCAAGCTGATGCTCTACTGACCCAGCAGAAATTCACATCAAAATGTCAGAATAAACCATGTCCCGAAAAAAAACAAATGTGATCGTTAAAATGTTCAACAACGTTTTGCAGGAAAAAGTTGAATAAGCTACTTACCCTGAAGGTCCCTGATGTGCATGCATGTGTGTGTGCATCTATACCTATTGTGAACTGAACATCTGGTTTTATTGAGGGAAAGGACAGTAGTATGACAGGAAACACTGAAAGATAACGGTCTCCACTTCCCTCAATAGGAAACCATCAATAATCGAGTGAGTTCACGACACAGGACGCAAATCTCATTCGAAATATGCATTTGTGTGTGTGTGTGTGTGTGTGTGTGTGTGTGCTGTGCTTGTAGATAAATAAGTTACTGTAGATGTTACTCTACCTCTCATACAACATACTTGCGTGAACGTTAGCTGCATGTAACTTTTCAGCAAATTAATTTAAATCTGAATCACAGAATGGTGGAGGATTGGGAAAGGCTGTGAGGTCACTCGTCAGCAAAAAACAAGAACTTGTTGATCTTGCTTCAACTTAAGAGACTCCACGATCTTGAAAAAAATGTCACGATTAGGCTTCATGAAGCCAAGCAAGAAAAAAAGAAGGTATTTCTCATCTAATAATTCTACAGGAAAGCTACTTTATTTAAAGAATGTAATGCATTTTTTCCATGTGAATATTATTCATTCCATATATTTATGAACATTAAATATTAATTGTATATTTTACATAGCAATTAATACAACTTAAAGCTCTAAATTCAGCACATAAGTCACTCTCATTGGCCGAACACAATACGGATTAGCCTATTTTTTAATTGACACAACAAAAGAGAGAAGTCCAACAACTGGTAGCAGTGTTATAATTTTAAGGCCTTTCAAAAATTACAAGCTTCTAAATACCTAATGTACCGTTTGATACTGACTTACGGTATTAACCTAAAGAATAACAGCAGTAACAATAACACTAGGTATCAAATTGTATCACAGAGATGGTCTCTCCCAAAACATTTCATGTGTCTGTAAATATAACGTTCTGATATGCCAACTGTTCGTCTGTGTGAGCAGGCTGTTGGCTGGGCCCAAAGTGCAGGGCAGAGATTTTTCTGCCATTTAGAGGATACATTACATCTGCTGAACAAACGGCAGATCGTCAAACAATACTATGCAGTAAGAGGATTGACAGTTTTGCTAAAGAAAAAAGCAACAAGATGGGATGTGGCTTTTTCTTTTGCAACATTGACGTCGGATGTAAAATGGACAGTGCTCAAGACTTTAAGATATGAACAAAGAAGATGAACAAAACACTGTCACATGTATAAGGTAACACAAAAAAATCCAACATGAATATCTACGATAAACATCAAATTTTGATGTCAGGCTTCAGCGGAACAGGAAAGTCTATCTGACCCGGAGACCATCACCTGAGAGGGCGCTCCTTTGTCCCTGTCTATCCAGTATGGTGCCGGATCCTGTTACGCAGCCACAAAGTGGCAGTTAGGCTCCTGAAAGAGATAGCGCTCCTCGTGGGCCATTGACTGACACCACACATCACCCAGGGCAACACACATTTAGGGGGCTCCAGGTGTCTAGAGAAACCTGACCGTCACAGGCCTCCATCACACCAGTCAGGTCCAGTACCTCCTCTGTTGCTTCTGTTTCACACAAGCATACAGTCACCATGCTATGAACCGATTACCCTATTTGGCTATTTTTGCATCGCTGAATTGGTTAAACATGTTTTACTTCTGGACAGTAATATATGGTCAGCTTTTATTTAAAGAAGCATTCATTTATTTTTCGGCCACTTGGGGTCAGTGAAACGAACTGAACACACAACATTCACATAGTATTGCTTTAGAACGTTGTGCTCTATTTCCTCATCCAGCAAATATAGGGCAACATTAGCATTCATTATGTCATGTTTCATGTCACCTGATGTCCAAAATTCACTCTTTTAGCTCTGATTTTGGTCTCCACCAACTGCTAAAAGAAATGGCTGTCTTTTCTATCTGATAAATGCTCCACTATGTTTACAAGCAAGTCACTAACTTTCTCTGTCTGTTGTTTAGTGCTGAGCAGGTAACGTGCAGTGGGTTCCTCAGATGTTTTTTATTAAAAACTGCTTCTGCAGCAGAGTGAACCAAAACATTAAAACAAAACCAATGGGCTAAAAAACGTTAAAACGCTCGAGTCGATTGATAATTCTCTATGGATTTGTCACAACGAGCAACCCCTTTCACATTTCAGATTGTCATTTGATTAAATGAGGTTGTGAAATGTATAAGTGCAGCCATTACTTCATTTGAATTAGAGCATTACTGTGGCACGTCCACAGAAGTAGTCATCCAGTATGAGAACATCTGGAGTTTTTACCTGTATTTTCTTAAATACAATCCCTTAAAATAATCCTCAAGTACTTAAAGTACAACACAATTGCAGCCAAGATATACAAGCCATGTTCATGTAATTACCTCCTTTACTTCCAAAGCCTTGTGCGTCATGGTTGAATCGGTCTTGTGTGATGAACCTGAGAAATCCAAATAACTTTGAACTTCAACCTCCAGGTGTACAACTCAGACAAACACAGCCATAGTGGAGCCTCTTTAAGTCAGCACAGGTCTTTCACCAAGAATCTACTGTCTCCTCTACTGCTCAGGTTTGCATCGGTCCCTGATTCAAATACTGGCTCGTAGCAGGCCCGTTATCACGACCTTGGACAGAGCGGCTGAAGAAGAAGAGGAGGAGGAGGAGGAGTGTGGCACTGCTGCTTCCTACCTAGCTGGCGTCCCTGCAATGTAGGTAATGAGGCAGTAATCAGCTACCTGGCTCTGGAAGCACTGAGGCTGGTTAAACATTCATGGAGTCCAGGCAGCAAACATTCATTCAGCGCTTCACCTGAGTGTTGAACAGCTACTCTATGTGTTTAAGGAAGAGTGCGTGTGCATGTATTTCCGTGTGTGCGTGTGTGCGTGCGTGTGTGCGTGTGTGTGTGTGTGTGTGTGTGTGTGTGTGTGTGTGTGTGTGTGTGTGTGTGTGTGTGTGCAGGTATGTAATACAAGGATGTAGTAACTCTATCTTCCCAGAGACCCGTCCTCATCCTCCTCCCCACAAAATTACAGCACAGGTATTCGATTACTGATCTTTGATTAGGCAGATGCATTTCAAACTAATTACTAGCTGCTCATTAGAGCCATAATGATGAGACCAGTTCTGGATCAAGCTACTGTTGATTCGGTGACGCCACCTGTCAAAATCACAGATTATTTCAGAACTGCAGTAATGTGCTACTGTTATGCATTCAGTTTTCAATGAAAGCTTTTAAAATCAACCTTAATTAATAAAATAAAAAATGTATTCAAATGACTAATCTGTAACACGGTGCTGAACTGATTTTATGTGTCCTAATGTACACAGCCACAAATTAGTATTTTTTAATATGTATGCCTTTATGTTATGGAGTGCCAACAGGAAATGTGGAGAGACGGAACAGATGAAGATGGACCATTGTACTTTTAGTGCTATTTTTTTTTTTTATTGATATCACTATAATACAACATTGTACCCCGGTGCTTCTATCTCACCTTTCTCTTGTGGGTCAGTTGTGACAGGCCTGCGGGCAGCGTAACATCGCCCTCTCATTCCGTCTGTTTAAAATTTAACATTGTGCTTCCTGTAAGCATCAACAAAGGCATCTTACGTTACTTAGATTGGCCAAAATACATGGTGACATAAGAGAGCATGCTGGAAAAAATGGTCATCAGCATAATGTAATCCATTATGCAAATACTGAGAGGTTTCAAGGATCTACTCAATGATGAGCCGTGGTGGCCACGTCTTATTGATTTACATTGCTCTCATGGAAAACCCAGTATCATTTGATAGCAACACCTCATACCTCAACAATCCAATCCTATGTGTTCGGCACATGTTGATTTAATCTACTGTATAGTTAAAATATAAATGCAGTTGCAACTTCTGCTTGAAAATATTTGCTGTATTAGATACCTACTATTTTTATTGTGTTTTACAGGAAAACAATTATAATTACTTAAGACTAAATCAAAACAATGCTAAACGGCTCTAATAACAAGGGATGCATTAGTACTTTTAAAAAAAAATTACAATTGGATATGCGAGCTGTGGTACCGATACAAAAAAGCAGTTTTCAATACCATAAACACAATTTTTCATTGAACAGATTAGGCTCAAAGTTCTGATAAATGCATTACTGGTGGTTGCTGTATTAACTCCATGATATGACTGTGCCTAAATACAGCGCAGTATAATATGATAAAATACAGTGCACGTCTAATAAAATAATATTGTATTGTAGATATTTTTTTAAATGTATATAAAGTCAGAAGACTAAAAATCTGAGAACTAGCTGTACATTTTCAGTACTTTGTGTATTTACATTTGATCAATCTTTAAAAACTTTTGAGGTTAGATACCCAGCCCTAATGATAACGCAAACCACTGGTTACTAGAGTATCTCTTTTCATTTCATGCATAGTTTCAATACTGCACTGAGGGTTCAAAGTGTACCATTAAAAAAAGTCTTCAAACCACATACTGTTTAGTACTAACTCAAACACAAGAACACGTCTCAATATCTGATAAGGACAGAAAAAAAGAGGTAAATAATACGTCTATTGCAATCGTGTTTCTAAAGAGTGAAGGACAAGTTGGATCACAAAGTGTCCTTGATCCACCACTTGTCCAAATAAATATTCACAGGTCCGATTAGTCCCAAACAACTAAACTTTCAACTAATCCTTTATTTATGTGAGCAAACAGCTCACTGTCGACAGGGCAGGACTCCGAAGACTAAACCGAGCTGTGAGGCTGACGGTTTCAGAAGTGGAGCATTCAGGGAACAAATCACACAACAACTAATGTACAGCATCACAAAACCTGCTGTTTTCGTAATGTGTGCATGCAAACAGGATTTTAACAGATCGAATATCTGTTCGTAGGATAGGTCATTAAAGTGTCGAAGGCTTTAAGCATGTACAGCATATCTTGTGTCTTACCTTTGAATCCATGTCTTAATTCTCTGTGCAATTCAGAAGAGCTCTGCTGAGGTTCTGTGTCGTTCTGCGTGAGTCTGGCCGAGCAGCTGATGTGACCTGAGGATGTATTGTATATTCTACCTGTATTTATGACCGTCCCATAATGCAGCAGCCTCAGCATGTCCTCACGGTGTCCTACTTTTCGACAGCTTTTATTTTCAGGTTGGCCTTATTCACTTGAACGGGTGCAGAGGACAGAAAACTTCCATCAGTCACGTACAAGATGGCTGGTAAATGGTAAATACTCAATATCGTTTGTTTTTGTGGTTTGCTTACCAGCACATCACACTGTACATTTGCACAAGTACTGTACTTACCTTTTTATGTTACTTTATACTTCCACCAGATTTAAAAGGGAAATATTGTACTTTCTACTCCACTACTTTTATCTGACAGCTACAGCTACTTTTCAGAAACATAAAAAATATATATAAGTGTAAGATAAAGGTATAATATATATATCTATGTGACTTGTTAAAGATTAAACCAGTGGCTTGGTGCTCCTTGCCATGTTGTCTATGAGTTGATTTCCCTTCTAATCTTCTCTCATAGTTTGATTTAAGATAATGCTGGAGAGAGAAAAAAAGTAACAACACCATACTGTACTATACAAACAAATGAAGTGATAATACATCTTTTATTTTTTGCTTTAGTAGGATGTTGAATTCATGACTTCTACTTGTAATGGAGTACTTTTAGATCATTGTATTGTATACATCTCTTTCTCTCGTGTGTGTGTGTGTGTGTGTGTGTGTGTGTGTGTGTGTGTGTGTGTGTGTGTGTGTGTGTGTGTGTGAATATGAACCAACATACACTCAGCTATGAACACAAGAATCTCTGACAGCAGCAGCCTTTACAGAGAAAGCATTGCGGCTATTTGACACACCAGAAAGATGAGAGCACAACCTGCTGTCGGCTAGAGGGTATAACAGTCAATCAGCCTCCTCAAATGTTTCAATGAAAAAAAAGATTCAATGAAATAAGGAACATTTATTTTGACAAATTCAACTCTGTAATCCCAGATTTCAAAGAGTTGTATGACCTCTACCACACACGCACACATTCCCTGTCTGTGCTTTAACTTTTGGTGATCAATCAACTAATTTATCTTAAGCTTAGCGCACTGTTGTACTTATTGTAAGTCCCACTGGATAAGAACAGAAGCTAAGAGCCTTTAGGGGACGAGGGAAGATTATTACAGTTTGATTTATCTCTGCTTTTGGATTTGTGCTTTGTCATTTCATTACTGGCAGCAATCAAATAAAATAAAAGAATATTTAAAAACTGGCTTCATAGTTTGTGTCTTGTTTTTTTTTTTTACCAAATTATCACCAAGTGATAAAGCTGAAAAATGCAAAGTGATAATTTTCTATCTCATCATCGCTACTTATTGTTTATTCATACATCTAGCCCTCTAGAGAGAATGTTTGAATAAGTATGGCTGATCCAGCGAAACTCGTGTTTTAATAACCTCTTTCCTTTCTTCCCCTGAGGTACTGCTCTCTGATTGGGTGTATCAGTGACACCTGAGACTATACAAATATTTGATGAATAGCTACAAAGAATATTGTGAGGTAAAAGTCTCAGCTCGCTAACACTTAACTGAAATGGACAGATGGCGCCGAAAAAACATTATTTACAGACGATGGAGAAATCCTGAACGGAGGTAAAACCACCACATGATTTCACTGTTATATTCCCTCATGTTTATGTATGGTACCAGGTAATGTAGCCTACTCTGAGTCAAGAACCTGTCTGGCAACTGTCTGCGCACCAGAGTGTTGTGGGTGGAAACTTATTAGAAAATAGCACGGGTGTTGGCGAATCGGTCATAAAGAGACAAAGCAGTATTTTAAATAAGTTAACAATAACGTATAGTAACATTTAATGGACTCAGACTTTGAGTTGCGTTTCCCAAAAGTCCGCGAGAGTTTAGGGCTTTCCAACTGTCAAATCGCAAAGTGCCTGATTATGTATGCACAGTTCCCGTAAGTCCGTGTTTCTGCAGACTTTGCCAGAGGAAAGTCAGTTCATAGCGTTGTGACGTTAAACCTTAGACTGCATGCAAGAAGTAGCCAAAACACAGGGTTCCCTTTCTCATTTTCCAGTTTGTTCATCCTCGATTCCTTTCCTCGCGTCTGAGCCCCGCCCACGGGAGATGCGAGGAGAGAGGAGTTGAGGTAACAGGCACTACACAAAATGAGATATCCTTCCCTACTTCTGTATTTTATGATCTCTTTTAGAGCAGTATAACTGTATTCAAGACAACCTACTAATTCAATTCACAACGTGGCATAATGGGACAACAATATCATGTCATACTTTTTTATTCTCACACACACACACACGCATGCACACATACATATATATATATATGTATATATATGTATATATATATATATATATATATATATATATATGTATATGTATATATATATATATATGTATATATATATATTATACATACTGTAAATATGACAACATGAAATACAGCAAGGTAGTGCTTAATGTAAGAGAACATTGTTATTGATTTAATAAATTGACGTCCGCAGCTGTTTGCACTTGTAAACATATGTCACGATTATAGCAGTTGAATTGGATGAAGCCTACATTCAAGATAAAAACATAATATCAAGGTGAATGTCATTAATGCAGTTAGAACAGCACCTTATGAGGCGCTACATAAACTGTGAACGGTAGAGAGTTTGATCACACATCTGATCACCTTAAATAACTACAATTTATGAATACAAAAGGAACAGCTATACATTTGTAGAGTCTTGCCATGGTTTGAGATTATTCCAGCTGCGTGTCACGCCTCTTTTATTTGCCATGGGTGCCGAAAAGCTTTTTATTGATATATTTTTAATATCTTTAAATATGTGATCTGGGGCCAACTACCTCCTCGGGGTGAAATTACTAAATGTGCCCATATTGTTTCTCATGCTAGTATAGGCAGATAAAAGTATCAAACCACCTGTTATAAGACCCCTGTTAGTTTGTCCCACACACATTTTTAGTTTGCGCTACGCTCACGGTGTGCTGTCACAGAGCTATGTATCTCCAGGCTGAGGCAAATTCATTTTATAATTACAAAAAATTTACATATTGTACTTGAAACTCAACCTTTTGTGCTTAATAATGCCTATTTTTCTCCCTTTGGTGTGCTTACATTAAGGAGTGAGGTGAACTTTTTGTGTCACAGCAATGAGGACTACACAGAAAATGAGAGCTGCACCATAACCTCAGCAAGAGTCTACTCAGAGGGAGTAAACTATGCATCCACAACTGGATTTTGTGAAACTGAAGGTCTGTAGAACAATTATTAGTTGTAGTTTATTCATATTTTGATCTTATCCATGTGTGAAAAATATACAATCAACAAGGTGGCCTTTCGATTTAAATGTGTAATTCTTGCAAACTGAAACTATGCTTGTTTTTTTTGTGAGAGAGAAGGTGGGAGAAAGTTTGCATATAAGATGAGGACTGCTACATTGCAGCAGTGTAGCTGACCTGACCTGCCATCAGTAGTGGAAGAAGTATTTCAATAATTTATAGTAAAGGTAGTGATGCAGCAATCTAAAAATGTCATGCATTTAAAATTAAAAGTACAAAAGTATTGATAGCAAAATGTACTTGAAGTGTCAAAATTAAACCTATTCATCTGCCTCCGTCAGGGTTCATCATTATATCATTGGATCGATATTGTTGATGCATTGACATGTGAGCAATACATTAATGTTGTGGTTGCACAACGTAGATATCATTTTATTTGTTTGATATACTTTTTTGTAGTTTAATCTATAACAATGCAACATATTTTAATGTAATGGTTGTTTGTTAAATTTCAATTTGAAAAGTAACTATAGCTGCTTAAAAAATGTGTTGGGGACATTTTTTTTACAGTATTTCCCTTTTAAAATGTTGGGGAACAGAAGTACATTGTAGCATTAAACAAAAAAACTTAAGGAAAGAACAAATACTTCAAAGATGTACTTTTTAAGTTTATACACAAACTTTTGTGCTGATCTGAAGCAACACATTCGAGTGATGACGTCTAATCAGCTTCTGTTGCTCTTAAAGAGACAGTTCTAAGCTCCTAGAAAAAATATTTTTTCAACATTATTTAACTTTTTTTTTGAGATGTGTAAAACCCAATATCAATATTTTAACATATTACTCATGTATTATGTTGTGTTTGTTGTGATTCTTCAGCAATGCATACTTTAAATTGCAGTGACTGTCTTGTCCTTTTTCCAGAAACCTTCACAGTAGACGATGCGCTTGAGGCCTTCGGCTTTGGAAAGTTCCAGTGGAAAATGTCTGTCCTCACCGGACTGTCATGGGTAAGAATCCTAAAACACGCAGAACAGTCGTCACTCTGACCTCCAGATACTGAATGTAATGTAGCTTTTTGCCTCTCTGAGAGCAGATAGGAGACGCCATGGAGATGATGATCCTCAGCATCTTGGGCCCCCAGCTGCACTGTGAGTGGAGACTGCCAAGCTATCAGGTGGCTCTCATAACATCGGTAAAGTCCCTTTTTTAAGTACTGTATACTCAAAGTGTTATTCTATAGCAAGTTAATTCTGAAATGTGTTAAAATCTTCTCTCTCAAGATCTTTTTTTGTTGTTTTTATTGCCTCAGGTGGTGTTTGTAGGAATGGGGATCGGTTCACCTGTAGTGGGGAATGTGTCTGACATCTATGGCAGAAAAGCAGTAAGTCTCATATTTGGGTTTTTAATGATTTAGTGAGGTTTTTTTGTACATGATTTGATGTTTAACGTGTGTGTTTTCTGTGTTTTGTCTCTGTGGTGAACAGGGTCTGATGCTTTGTATGTGCTGGGTTCTGTTCTACGGCCTGTTGAGTGCCTTTGCTCCGGTGTACAGCTGGCTCTTGGTCCTGCGGGGCCTCGTAGGCTGCGGTCTCGGAGGAGCTCCTCAGTCGTAAGTTCAGCTGCTTCCTCTCCTTGTGAAGCCTGCACTGAACAGACCTGCACATTTCAATAGCCATGAAACGATTTGCAACAAACGTTGGGTCTCTTTTAAGGGTGACACTGTACTCAGAATTCCTTCCAGAGAAGTCGAGAGGCATCTGTGTCATGCTGATTTCGGTACTGTGGTGGTTTTGTTATCTCTGCATGACTTTAACCGATTCCAGTGTTGAATCTTCGGTCTGATCAAGCACACCGCTTATTGATTCCCTCCTGATTGATGTTTTTTTGTGCATCAGGCATTCTGGGCACTTGGCTCTGTGTTCGCGGTCCTCCTGGCATTGTTGACAATGCCCACTCTCGGCTGGAGGTGGCTGCTCGGCTTGTCTACCATACCAATTGCAATCTTTGTTTGCTTCTCCTTCGTAAGTATGTTGGTTATAAAATAAAACCGGCCAAGAATCAAGCTCCAACGGAACTTTTCTGTGTTACACAGTGGCTACCTGAAAGTCCTCGTTTTAATGTGCTGAGCAGAAAAACAGAGAAGGCCATGGCAACTTTAGCACGCATCGCCAAAGAGAATGGCAAGGCCATGCCGCAAGGAAAGCTTATCGCCTATAAACAGGTGAGGTTAAAGATAAACAAATTCTGGCATTTCTTTCAGGTAAAGGACACAAGTGTCCAATACAATGCTTAATTATTGATATTAATAAATTAGCCTTTTAATTAGTGTCATTTTTATTTCACAGAATGGCCGTGGATGTATCAAAGCTCTCTTCTCTCCCCGGTACTGGAGGACTACTCTTCTTCTGTGGTTTATATGGTTAGCTTAAATAACACATTTTCTCCTCTCTGTCAACTTTCCGGTATTCTGGTATTTTGATCTAAAGTGATTATTTAATCCAGGCTGGATTACTAAATAGTGGTTGGTACCCATGGCACAGGAAAGATAGTGCTGAGACTGCCTTGTGTAGTCTGCTGTGTGCACTTTATATGATGGGAAATTAAAGGTGTGTGTACACACAATGCACAGAGAGAGGGAGCAACAGATTTGAAATTATTTCTCCTCTAGTAGGTTAGTCCAGCTATGTGTTTTAATGCTTTGTGTTCAACTACGTGTACACAACTTAGAACGCTGCATTGTGTTTTTATCCAAAGGTTTGTAAACACCTTCTCCTACTACGGGATAATCCTGTTGACGACTGAGCTGTTCCAAGCTGGACATTTATATGAGAGTGAGTATCAGCACCCTGTGGACCAGCTTTTGTCATATTGCGTCTTAAATTGGAACAAACCCCAAAACAAAGCTATCCTTCCTTCCTCATAGCAACGCAAGGGGCCAAGATTGAACCAAGCTGTAGTCTGGAATGCAAATATTTGACATCAGCCGACTACAAAGACCTTTTATGGACAACCTTAGCTGAATTCCCAGGTAAAATGCTGCTCAGTAGTGTTTTCTCAGAGCTGTGGTATGTAATTAAAACTTTCAGGTGAAGACCTTCATGATGCCAAGAACAGCGTTGAGCCAATGTACAGAGTTTCCTCCATATTTCTTTATCTGTTGAATTGTAATTAATTCACACTGTGTCTTGACTGCCACATTTAAAAGATGTTTGATTTTCATGCTTGTTTCAGGTATTTTAGTTATCCTTCTGGCAATTGACCGTATTGGCAGGAAGAAGAGCATGGCTCTGTGTTTCTTCATGTTTTCTTTGAGCATTCTGCCCATATACGCTTCTATTGGGAGGTAAGTTTGTGTCACTGTGTTGTTGTGTCACATTGGAACAGCAGCAATATATTAAAACCTCAATCTTAACTGTCTTTCTGTCCATGCAGGACAGCTGTCACAATCTGCATCTTTATAGGCCGAGCCTTCATCTCTGGAGGATTCCAAGTTGCTTTCGTTTACACACCAGAGGTATGTCTTTTACCAAGTTAACATTTGTTTTTAGATCGTTTGAATTAGGGCTGCCCCCTCTTAGTTGATTAGGCAACTAATTTCTTTAGATAATCCATCTTTTTTTCAATGTTTTTTTTATGCTGAATGACTGTTTTTGTGTGATTCTTTGTGGAGAAATTCTATTCTAAAGATCTGTCGATTAAAGCAACTAATGGATTAGTTGACAGTGTTAGTCGATTTTCTTTGGTTGAGGACCGCTCTAATATGAACTGGACAAAATGCTCTCTCCTCTCATTAGGTGTTCCCTACAGAAAACAGAGCATTAGCAATGGGGATTTCAAATATGATGAGCAAGGTGGGTGCCCTGATGACCCCCTTTGTGGCGCAGGTGTGCAGAAGTTCCAGCACCATTCTGTTATCAGACTCTTTCAGGCTGTTTCTCCGCCTGGCTCCTCACATTTTGGGTTTTGGTTCTAGGTGTTGCTCAGGACATCAGTGTATGGCACCCTGTCATTGTACTGCGGCTTTAGTCTGCTGGGTGGCATTGCATCCTTGATCCTGCCCATTGAGACGTTGGGTAGGGGTCTGCAGGAGTCCAGTCTTGATGAGGAGGACGGAGAGCAGACGACCACCACAACAACCAGCGAGTCAAATGATACAAACGCAGGAGAACCAGAGGTATCTCATTCAGGAAGAGTGAAACCATTTAAAAGAAAGGATCATTTGTCAACTCCAAGGCTGCTGTAGATGCCACAGTTGTCTGTTTAACGTTGTCCTGTTGTTCTTCACCCATCATCGCTCCCAGGATTCAAACTAATCTCATTACAGGCAGGGAGTGATAATTGAGGGCAGGCCTACTTCCCATGTCTAATGAGAGCGGAAGCACACTTGGACCGGTTTGTTTACCCTCTCTACATTTGGGCTATGAAGAGCAACAGAGTGACATTATGGACAATGGTGATCCACTGTACTCTGCTTAGAGCTACACATTTGTAAGACTAAGCCCTAACATTTTGTATAAGAATGACTTCTTGTATTTATTTATAAGCCTGACTTTTTGCTAATTAAAGATGTTCAATATATCTTAGACTCTGTTTTATTTTGTCAGTGAAGAAAAGATGTATGGTTCTATCACTTTAGAGCTGCAACGATGACTTGATGAATTGATAAGTGAATCAGCAGAAAACTAAACTGCAATCATGATAAAATCCAGACATTATTGTCAAATTCAGCAGTTTCCTTGTTCAAACATAGTAAATAGTTTTTAATTTGGGACTTTTGGTCAAACAAAACACATTTGGTGACATCACATCGGACTCAAGGAGATCGTGACGGTCATTTTCTACTGTTTACTGATGTAGACCAAACAATTTATATGTAACGAGCAGATGAGTCGATCATGAAAATACTCGTAGCTTGGTGCCCTCCTCAACATTAGGTCAACCTCACTGCGTTTCATAACACGAGCAGAATATTATTTCATCATTTGTATTTGGGAGTTCCTAGTCTGGCCAGTCACCTTGACAACATTGGCCCAATGACAGCGCGCACGCGAACTAGGCCAGCCAATCACAGGCGCCCGGCGAAGCTGCATGTCATTTCTGCTCCGCTTGCAACCTGCACCGTGTTTTGTTTGTCTGTCTGCGCAGCAGTGATGAAACCGCGGGGTCCGCTGCTGGCTCGCTACAAACGGCGGAAATCTCTCATGACTTCCCGCTCATGAGGTCTCCGGTAACCGCAGAGGACGCACGGAGCAGGACTGAACGGGAGCACCGCCGGGGCTCTGGAGTGTGGAGGTGCTGCTGGATGAGAGTCTGACTAGGCATTTTCTCCCCGGTGACAGAGACAATCTCAGCGGCGCATCTTCCCACGTCCTCCTCCCCTCCCCTCCCTTCTCCTCTCCTCCTCCTCCTCCGCTGCCCTCCAAGGCTGCAGCCCACCGACCATGGCCCTGGTGACTCTGCAGCGCTCTCCCACCCCCAGTGCAGCATCCTCGGCCAGCACGACGAACAGCAGTGCGGGGGAGGTAAGTGGAAAAGCCGGGGCTCGGTCTTTGTGCGCGCGGTACGAGGAAACGCCGAGAAGGCGCCTGCAGGAGAGCCCCCATCAACCCAGGCGGTGTGGTGTTTAATATCCCGCAGGAAGGGTTAACCATCCTTTCGTCATTGCTGTGTGTTATAAACTTGATTTATTGTTGCATTGTTTGCAGCAGAGAGTTGTTTGTGGCTACTGTGGCAGCGGATTTGTAAACAAAATCCTGCAGCGGGGGAGGGGGAGGCTGCTGGGTTTAGCTGTCAGAACAAAGTGGTCATTTTGCTGCTGCACAAACAGTTGCTGCGTTGCACTCAGGTTGTTCTCCCTCCTTGTTATTGGCCTTTTTATGTAGTAATGCAGACCCAATGTTGGGGAGGAGGCTTTAAAGGGGAATGACATCCATTATGATCAGCGTGTGTGTGCCCCAGGACACTTTAGTCAAGTGTTCGTGAACTTGCAAAAAAAAAAAAAAAAGAGAAGCACTTAATGAGTGCTGCCACTGAGGTGGTACAATCAAGTGATGTTAGATGTATGCAACATCCCACATAAACCTCTTACCAACCTGTGTTCAGTGTTTTTCGTCACAATTCAAAAAGAGAGTATGCAATTTTCTTTCAGTTCCTGACAAACAAGAAGTAATATTGACTCTGAGGAGTTTGAGGCTGTGAATCAGACGTTGAATCCCATATGGAACACTTAATCTTAGCAGCAAACACATTCAAATGCGGAGCTGTGCCAGATTTGAACTCTAAATGAAATCATAACGCCAGCGTTAGTGCTCCAGTTTTCTAGTTTTTAGGAGAGTGGATTATGTGCTCTTGGTAGGCTGACTGAGCCGAGACACACAAACAAGCGGGGACATTCTTCCTCTGATGAGGAGTTTGGTTTTTAACCTCACATTCTGCATCACGGCTCACTATTCCGCAAGAGTCAGACAGCAAGAAGGAGAAGTGGATGGGTGTGATGTTTGAAGGCCTCCTAATGATTCCACTGTTGTCTCTATAGCAGTCGAGATCACCACACTGACAGGACAGGACCAGCAGTAGGCGCTGGCATGCTTCATTCCAATTGCACGGTCCTCCAACATCCATTTGTGCTACTGTACCACCTCACACCTTAAAGATTTAAAAACATCGATGTACCAAGGTCCAGTCCGTTCCCGCCCATGTGGCTCTGCAGCTCGCTCTCTCACTTATACAGCGAACAAATGATGCATCATACTCACAACGATGTCTGACTCCAGATGACCCCAACAACAGTTCCGGTCTGGGACTCGATAAGAACAACTCTCCAGTTCTGCAGCGTACTAGATTCACAACGATGGCTGTTTTTAAGAAGAAAATATAAATCCTCTCCTCAGTTTTTCCTCGACATTCATTTGACTCTGCCGTTACACAACGTCGTGCTGTTGCCGTCTTTATATCTTCTGTTTTTGTCTTTCAGGATTTTGGAAGTGATGATGAGCGGAAAAATAATCAGAGGTAAGGATCTCTACTGTTTAAAAAAGTTATGTGTTGGAAGTTCTTGCAGGACTTCAAACTAATTTACAAAGAGATGTAAACTTATTGTGCTCCTGATTTGTGGAATGTATTTTTTTTTGGTGTTGTGTTTGTGGTCAGTGGGCCTTCTGGCCCTGCATGAGCAACAAGGGGAGATACCAGCAGACGGGGATGTGTTGAGCTATAATCTTCAGTCTGATTGTATTTGAGACGGTAGTATCATTAACAGCTAATTTAAACAAGTCATTTTAACAACAGTTTTCTTTCCTATTTGAACATTTCAGGCTCAAATATTTAAAGCTGCAATCCATATTTACTTGTAAACCTGGAAGTAAACAGTACAGATACAGTTGCTTAGTTAATAAAAGGATGACATCATGAAATACAGTACTTATCATGTTCACATAAAGGTTCTAGATTAGATTTTCAGTTTACAGCGAGTGGCTTGTTTTCACCGTGTGTGTGTGTGTGTGTGTGTGTGTGTGTGTGTGTGTGTGTGTGTGTGTGTGTGTGTGTGTGTGTCATGGTAAAATGAAGTCTTTAAGACAACCTACTGTAGCTGGAACTACTGCAGAAGCGGTTTTTCAGTACTTTGCCAGGTGTCTTTCTGTCTGTGGACAGATTTTGTCACCGTTCTAGTGTCACAACTGTGCAAGATGCTTTCATGAAACGGTACCGGTGCGTAGTTGAGAATGATCAAAATGAAGAAGTTCGAAGATGGCCGTAGATCCGAGCAAGGCGGCGGAAGTGTGTGAAAGTGTAATTGGTCCCCCACTTTCATGTTTCTACCAAATGCATGTTGCACAATTTATTCTATAATGGATATAATGGTTCTTTAATTGGAAGAAGGGTTTAAACAACACACAAATTGGGAAAGGCAGTTACACGTCAAATGACCAACTGTCAAAAGAATCGTGATCTTGATTATTAAGAGCTACTCTGACAGGTGATGAGCTGCTTGTCTTGTCCTCGGTCCTGAAGATACAGGAGCATCAGTGTATTTTCTGTAATGGCCCTCAGCTTCTCGCTGTTGACAAGGAGAAAAACCTGCTGGAAGTACAGTTGATTTCACATCGATTTTAAAATGTTTCCCCAGTTACATAACGGAGAGTTTTTGTTCCTGCTTGTCCACAAAGCTTTTCTTTAATCAACCCAACGTCACAGAAGTCCAAATCTGTGTCAGTAAAGCTTTGGCACAGACTCGGTCTTTGTGCTCGCTGTGTGTGCGTGTGTGTGGGTGTGTGTTTCATTCGAAACAGTCATGTCATGCCTCGTCTGGAGTGTCTACATGAGTAACCCGTTTCTGTGGCTCAGCAATTCATCAGCGCAGAGTCTTCATTTAGAATTCTGCATGACAGACTTCAGATTGACGCCAAGCAACGTTGCCAGTGCTTCGCAGCGCTTGCATGAATGATGGTATTGTGGTGTAGGGTGTTGCGTAGGGAGAGCTGATTGCCGAAGAGCGTGCTGTGAAGAGGAGATAGTGAACAGAGACTTGAGAAGGACAGGGCAGTGCAGACGAGGAGACGTCAGGACCGAGAAAGCTGTGGGAGGCAAAAGAGGAAGGACTTGCTAGACCAAGACGACGGGAAGAGAAGTTAAAACTGCTAGGAGAGGCTGCCGTCTCCTGACCAACAGGAATACGCAGGTGTAGAAGATAGATGGGAGGATGTTAACAAGAGGAGACTAGATGGTTCACTAACTGCTAGCAGGATGCATCTGGTTGTGAAACCGCCACACAAAGCCATGATCACCGTGCTGCCTCACTTTGTGGAGAAAGCTGCTCTGACTCGGAGGGAGATCTGTCGCATGTAAGTTCTCACAGCGACACAAACAAAAAGTCGACTTGATGGTGAAAACTTATTCGGGCAAGTCAACGCTTACTGGCCGTTTGGGGTGTTTAGAGTTGGCGGTCAAAGTTTAATAGTAAAGTGTAGTTAATAGTATTGAACAGTTTATTCATTAATTCATTCATTATTATGTCTCAGTGTATTTAGATAAATTTAGCAGCAGGAAACTTTACATTTTTAGGACAGTCATCCACATTTAGAAGTCTTTAGATAAGAAAAAGTCTTCTTTGTTCGAGCTTCGTGAAGAGTTTGTTACTTTGAAATTAACAAACCTTCCTCAAGTGTAGCGTACATTTGTTTAACGTAAATTGATTCACATCAGGCCTTGTGATTCTTTTACCGTTGTCTCTAAATCTGATGTATTCTACATACAATTGAAAATAAACCGTGATACCACGTAGCAGGGGAGCTGAAACAAAAGACCTTGTGATGGTCCCACTCAGTCATACCAGGGTGTGTGTGTGTGTGTGTGTGTGTGTGTGTGTGTGTGTGTGTGTGTGTGTGTGTGTGTGTGTGTGTGTGTGTGTGTGTCGGTCGAGCAGGGGTATGAGACTGCGGTTAAACAAAGCTGCACTCTGTTCTGTGTGAGAAAAGACGCTAAAGCTCTCCTCCTGCTTCACTGCAGCCCTCGTAACAAAAGCCATGACCCCACAAGTCCTGCATCCAGTACAGGTCCGACAGGAGAGGAAGTCTCGATGTCCGAGCACATTTGGGTAGTCGTGGTGTAACGCTTGATTCAGCGTAGGTCAGCAGACCCATGCAGGAGGCGTCTGTTAATCATGCTATAAAAACACAGGGCTGTAAAAGTCACCGCATCAGAACTCTGCTGACTTTCAGCCGCTGATGAGCCCTCCGTCCTGCTCGCTGAACCAACGAGGACTTAATAAGTATGCAGCCTACACCTGACTGCTCACTGTGCGTACGGGATCCACACTGCAGACATGTCTTTTTGTTTTATGATAATTTTGAAGGTTTTTTTTATTAGCTTTTTATTAGAGCAGCTGGTGAATGGCAGGAAAGAGGAGAGATAGAGGAGACGACAAGCAGCAAAGGTCGACTTTGTTCACTGCAAATCTTGAACCACATGATTTGAAAATGGGATTTTTTTTTTAACTCCAATTCGGCCATGATGACTTATTGGCAGATCAACAGAAAATGTATTCGAAAACTTTGATTCATTGTTGGTGTCTGTCCAAAACATTCATCGGTTTGAGCTTCTCAGTTTTGAGGATTTGCTTTTCTTTGTTTTATGTGATGGTAAATTAAATATCTTTTGGTTTGGGACTGATAGTCAAACAAAACAAGCAATTTGAAGACATCACCTTAGGTTCTGGGAAATTCTGACGGTCAGTTTTGACCATTTTCTGACATTAATTAGATCAAATGATCAAAAGTTTCTTTCCAAAAATTATTTTACTTAGCCGTTAAGGTCACGTACCGATATCACCGGTTCTATTGTTGCTCAGTTTATCAATTAAAAAGCCAAATGATGTTTTTTTAAAAGCATTTCATAACCTCTTTAAATGTAGTGTAATAATTGAGTTGTTCAGTCACATTTTATTAATTCTGACAGTAGTTTCCTTCCAATGTGTGAGAATACATTTGTTTGCTGATGAGGGAATAGAACAACGAAGAGATTGACCGTTGATTCAGATGAGCTGAGAATGATTCGTAAAGATCTGGTTCTACATTAGTCGTAATGATGGGCGAAATATTGTCAAACGACTTCTTCTTTCCATTTCAGTCTAAAGCAAAAATAAGGTTGTGGAGGTATGGAATGGGTCCGTGGTGTTAAGCATGTATACTTGTGCGAATGATGTTTAAGGTGCATACACGTAAGGTAAAACTAAAGCGTTGTGGAGACCATGAAGATGAGGTTGAGGCTGCCCAGCAAGATTAAAGTGGTTATGAAGAGCAGGCCTTTTGTACGCTTGGCCGCTCCTGGTGCAGCCAGTTTACTCTGCTGACCCACCCAGGTGGCATTTTAAGACTGTTTTCTACAACTTCTTGCTCCCTGACTGATTTCCTAACTAGTCAGTTGGGTTGTTATGTCTGAAATCTGGAGATAACCGAGCTGGATGATGAAGGGAATCGATGTGTTTAACTACCTTAGCCAGCCAGTAGATGTCAAATCACTCCCCTCTCTCTCTTCAGTCCAAAACTCTCCTTTTGAAAAGAAAGAGGGGAAACAATAAATCCTTACCTCACTTGGGTTTGACTCGTTGGGTTAGAACGAAGCACAGGGAAGAGTGGTTCAACTGGTAAAACATTGTCAACCAGGTGTAAAAGTGTCAACACTGCTGTAAAAAAAAAAAGAAGTTCTTTGATGGCAATTGGTCAGATTTCAGTCGCCTTCAATGTATTTTCCACGTCTGCCTTTTCCAGCCTCAGTGAGAGCTTCTTCATGGTCAAAGGAGCCGCCCTCTTTCTGCAGCAGGGCGGCAGCGCACAAGGACCAAAGACCCCGACCCACCACAAACATGCAGGTAGGAACAAACTTGCACAGAAGAAGCTTTGTTTCTTGCACAAATGAGCTCCAGACAAAAGGAAAGGAAAAAGGATTGCTGAGGTGGTTTTTCTCTCTGTGGGTTCGTCTGTGTTTATTCTAAACTGTGGTCCGACCTGAAGTGACCTGCAGTTTAACACAAGGGATGCCCACAAATCAGTTCAAACAAGATCAATCAGTTAGGTTAAAGTTAATTTAAAGCAATACACAGACAGTGTCTGTTCTTTAACTTTTTGAATTCTGGGCACTTGACAGTATTTATTACAGAATCATGCTGCTGATGTTTGTATGCACATCAAAGTAAGGCTAAAATGCAGCATAATCATGCACAATCTAAAAATAAAAGCTCTTTAATAGTCGCTCACTGTTTACAAGTTTCTAATCTGACGTCCTTGTTGAGCCTTATGTCATTTGAGGACAAAGCGGGAGAAGACAGAAGTCTGTTTGCACGTGACTCGGGTGTTACTTGCTAACACTTTAGCTTAGCACAGCTGGAAGGTCGCAGGGTTTAGATTTGTCTTCATTGAGAGAAATCCACAAGCATATTTCCTCCCACTGGAGAAAAAAAACCCAAATGAATGTACAATAGAAGAAGCTGAATGATCAGTTTGTACTTGACCTTTTAGGTTTTTTTTGTTTTGTTTTTTTTGTTAGAAATTCCCCAAAGTGTCTCTGCAGAGAAGCCTGTCAGCGATTTAAAGTGTGCATTGTTTTCTCTGAACTTGGTACTTGGAAATCATTTTCTCTGTCAGGATCTTTGTAAGCTGAAGTCCAGTTTGGACGTCCAGACTGTGACGATGACCTTAACTCGTCTAATCAAACATGAGGAAAAGAACGAGCTGAACTAAACTATGCTTCTCATTGAACTGCAGTACACTCACTCAGTGTTTCACTTGCAGGTGATTTACCTCAACACCTGCAGGTCATGTTTAAGATCCTCCGGTCTGAAGATCGCATTAAGCTGGTCAGTATGATACTTAACACACACACACACACACACACACACACACAGACTCACATTAGTTTCTCTATAAAAGTATTTGGATCGATTTCATTGTGTGGGTGCTGTACACTTGAAGCTGTTACAGCACGAATGTTAAATTCTCTTACTCATTAAAACCATTTTAGAAAAGTGTTTTTTACTGAGAGTCGGTCTGTTCGATCTTAGGTTTGTTGTTTTTCATGCAGTCACATTATGTTTTCGCACATTAATTGCGCAACACCACCAGTAAATGCTGTATATGTCGTGCATGCTCTCCTTCTGTTCCACAGGCCGTACGGTTAGAGAGCGGCTGGTCAGACCGGGTGCGCTACATGGTCGTCATCTACACCAACGGCCATCAAGATACAGAGGAAAACATCGTCCTGGGGATGGACTTCACAGACAAGGACAGGTAATTAATCTCTCTACTGTCTTTACGTTTTAGTGCAGTTTTATCTGATTTATTACATCTGTTAAAATGTTATTCTTAAATCTTTGTGCTCTACAGTAAAAACTGCTCTATTGGGATGGTGCTGCCACTGTGGAGTGATTCCAACATACATTTAGATGGAGATGGGTAAGTTTCAGTTTGTCGCTTTCATAAAAGCTGGAATACGTAAATCAGCTTGGTCGAATATTTATGCTGATGTTCAGGTGGGCTTCCAGCTGCATGTTTTTGTTGTTAGGTTTTTCTGCCCGCCAGTGGCAGAGGAGTGAATTACGTGTGTGTGTGTGTGTGTGTGTGTGTGTGTGTGTGTGTGTGTGTGTGTGTGTGTGTGTGTGTGTGTGTGTGTGTGTGTGTGTGTGTGTGTGTGTGTGTGTGTGTGTGTGTGTGTGTGCGTGCGAGAGAGAACGGTTCTTGCTGACCTGTTAACATTGTCTCTTGTATGCTGGAGGAATGTTCCACCGGTTGGTGTCCTGAATAGTCCCCATGAACGAGCCGTGTGCAGTCTGTGTTTACATTCCCTGACCGCTCTCTGCATCTCCACCCAAAATGTAAACTGATCTTCCCTCTCCTCCTCTTCCTCACCAGAGGCTTCAGCGTGAACACAGCAGGGCGATCACATGTCTTCAAGCCTGTGTCTGTGCAGGCCATGTGGTGAGTGAATCCTTTGTGTTTACCTGGGATTACCGGCGCGTGAGGACACGAGGGAAACACGCGTTGGCCATGCTTGATAATTGTTGTTATAGACTCTCACATTGGGTAGATGAAAACATGTGTACCAGACCTCAGGGCATGTTCAGGTTAATTTGAGTTTTCAGATTTTGGATGCACATTTGTATGCCTGCGTGCAGTGTGAAGGTACTGAAAAGCTGAGGGTGAGATTAGCCTAGTTAGCTCAATTATGGGATCAAGGAGCAGCTTCACAAAAAGGTAATAAATAACTGTTAGACTTTGTCCAACATTGAGGCTTTGCACTCGTCACCAGTAACATAAATGAACATACGTACAAACTGCCACCAATTATGTCATTCCATTCACACCCATTTAAAAGAACTACACATAAAGCACGAAGAGATGTGTTAGATTATTGTTTGGTTCTACTATATCTGTCATCCCTGTACGCCCATGGAAATAAGAGTTGGACATTAATATGATTTCTTTGTTTCTGGAATTCTGGGAGTTCATGAATATGTAAATGACAACATGTTAATGTCTTTGACTAGCTATCCATCATTGGAGAGGTTAATGGTACAGAAAGTGTCCCTGCCTTTGTGCTGGTGTTCTTTATCACATACACATCCTGAAAATTGTTAATTTTCTTGGTCTGGTAAATAACAAAAAACTATAGAGCATTTGACTATAATGTTCTACTGTGATGACTCACCTGGTCCAGCACGACACCACTGTCATCAGGGTTTGTTCAAAAACTTCTGTCAGTCTAGCTCGATCCATGTGCCACCTGCTGGTCACTTCTCAGAACGACCAATGAACAAGTCTGCCAGTGTCTTATGCACCCTGATTTGTGATAATGAAGTTATTGCCCCGTGTCTCGGCAGGTCTGCCCTGCAGGTCCTCCACAAGGCGTGCGAGGTGTCACGCCGGTTCAACTACTTCCAAGGGGGCATTGCTCTCACGTGGATGGCCTTCTATGAGAGCTGCATCACCTCAGAGCAAAGCTGCATCAATGAGTGGAATGCCATGACCGACCTGGAGACCACCCGGCCCGACTCGCCCACCATGTTCGTCGACCGGTGAGACCCCACAGGCTGCTCCATGTAACGGAACAGTTTAAGTTATGAGAACATTTGATTCACAGTACCTGATGGGAGTATCCCTTATGCTGGAAGAGGATTTCAAACAGTATCTGGTTCATGTGGCTAGGGCTGCAACTAACAAACATTTTAATTATTGCAGATCATATTCTATATTAATTGATTAATTGCTTGTCTATGAAATGTCAGAAAATTTAGAAAAATTTCAATCCCAGCTTCTCAAAGGCTAAGGTGACGTCATTAAATGTCTTGTTACCCAAATATATTCAGTTGAATGTGATGTAAAATGGAGTACCTCCATATTTGAGAGGCAGAAAACAGCATTGTCTGCTATTTTTCTATGAAAAATTACTGTAAGGATTAATCCATTATCAGAATAGTTGACATCTGTTTTTCTGTTGACCGACTCAATTAGACGACTAATTGTAACAGCTCTACACGTGGCCAAACAGACCAATTGCTGCTGATTTTTTAACATGCATGGTGTGTGTATAGTGTCTTTAATCATGCAATGGATTTTAATACTTTGGACACCAGCTGTTGTCCCTTTGTCTTCAGCTTGGGGAACATGTTACACTGTTATGCTAATTTCCATTCAGACAGCAACACTGATGTATTGACTCATTATGTGCAGGCCAACTGAGCGAGAGAGGACAGAGTGTCTCATTAAAGCCAAGCTACGCAGCATCATGACGTTTCAAGACCTGGAGAACACCACCTCGAAGGAGGTATGTGGCAAATCGACGATGTGTGTGATGGGTCCAGATCTGTCTAAAATACTGTACTTAAAGGTTTTGGAAAAAGATGCATCTGATTTTCATGTTTTATTCATGTAGCAGTCATTAGCTGTACACTAGCTGTAGTAAAGCGCTTCTTGTTCAATCCTCGTCCACAGATCCGTAACAAGCTGGAGCAGCATATGAGCTGTAACCTCACAGAGTACAAAGAGTTCATAGACAACGAGATGCTTTTGATCCTGGGTCAGATGGACAAGCCCACACTCATCCTCGACCATGTGTACTTGGTGAGCATGTTTTTTTTGCATTTACATGTTTTGTATTTACTCTACCTTGAACTGTTTTTATATAGTATTTTTCCACTATTTTCTTAACATTTACACCCACTTACTGTCACAGTGTGGTTTATACTTACCTCAGTAAACTTAAGCAATTATTCAGAATAAGTTTCTGTCTTTTTGCTTCTGTAGGGCTCTGAGTGGAACGCATCCAACCTGGAAGAACTACGTGACTGCGGGTGAGCTGATAGTGTGCACACCATGAAATCCTGATTTTAATCGCATTGCCCCGAGTATGTACTTTTTCTAGTAGGAGGTCGGAAATGTTGTGTTCCGAGTTGTCTTGAACACAGCATTAGTCTGTCCTGAGTAACAGTTAAACTAAAAAGTAGTGTAAAGAGTAACATGTTATTGTTTTGGTTGCAGAGTGGGTTACATCCTGAATGTTACCAGAGAGATTGACAACTTCTTCCCGGGGATGTTTTCTTATCACAACATCCGCGTATATGATGAGGATGCTACCGACCTGCTGGCCCACTGGAACGACACCTACAACTTCATCATCAAAGCCAAGTGAGAACATACATGTTCAAATACAGCAGTGGGCTGGGAAAAGTTGTACAGATCATAAACTGTAAAACCAGATTGTTATCCTAGAATTGTAGAAACAGCAGTCAACAGAACTGTGTCCCCACAGCCCTTTGGTATTTACAGATGTGGCTTTAAGACATCATTTTAAGTCGTTACAGTTTGACTGGTTCACATCATGTATTCTCATTGAGTCCTGGGGCCGTGACCTCACAGGACGCATATTTCTCCCACCCAAATGCATGACACAGCTGTGAGTAACGTAGACTGAGAGAACTGAAATAGTGCAATCAGTCTAACCATGTTAACCTGAAGTAAAAAAAAAAAAAGAATGTTTGTAAAAAATATAGATGGAGAAGCTAAAGTCGAGATGCTTGGAGTGCACCTCATGAAAACCATTGAAACCAAACACAAACAGATTTAACTGAATATTTTAACGGCTACTACACCGTCCTAACTATCACCAACTAGAGCCATATGAATGAATTATTTATTTATTTTCTGTCCACCAGGAAGAACAACTCCAAGTGCCTGGTGCACTGTAAGATGGGGGTGAGCCGGTCTGCCTCTACAGTTATTGCCTATGCAATGAAGGAGTACGGCTGGTCTCTGGAGAAAGCCTACAACTTTGTCAAGCAGAAACGGAGCATAGCTCAGCCAAACGCTGGTTTCATGAGACAGCTGGCAGAGTACGAGGGAATCCTGGACGCAAGGTAAGCAGGTCTACAGTTTCACTCAGGTTTGCACTTCGCTGCAGTGTTTTTATTTTTATTTTTTTTACTCTAGTGCGGCCAGGACATTTCATCTTAGGGCAGATACCTCAAGTACACAAACCATAAAGCTAATAGCCATTACACACATCCTGCTGGTATTAAAACTATAATGGTGATATGCTTTGTAAAGCTTTCTATTTTTTCCTCACATAAACAAAAGTATATTTGCCTTCACAGTAAACATCGCCACAACAAGCTGTGGAGGCCTGAAAGCGATAAGGAGGGATCAGATGATTTGCAAGCTTCTGGCCACTGTACTGGTGGGGAGGAGACACCGGGGCTCAGAGGGGAAGAAGCCTGCGGGGGCTCTCCGTGCAGGGTTATGGGTCTGGAGATGGAGCCCCTTGACTCTCTTAACTACAACTATTACTTCAGACGTTTGTCAGACTCTGCATTAGACAGTGAGCCCTCCACTCCAGTGCGGGGCCCCCCTCTGCTAGGCATGGAAAGAGTTTTCATTGAGATCGAAGACGTGGAGAGGGATGCCCTACTGGAGGACGAGGGTTTCCCCATGGCCCATTTAGCCCTGCCTGGCGAGGGCACGGCAGCTCAGACGTGCGGCCGCCTCGACCCCCTGGAGGACATGAGACTGAGGCTCGAGATCAGTACTTTGGAGGAGGAGGATGAGGATGAGGCCAAGAAAGAGGAAGCTGAGATGGCGGCCCTGGCTCAGACACCTGGGAATTCAGATGGGAAGAGGCCAGGGGAGGATGCTGAGAGGACGGAGGAGAGCCGGTTAGGCCTGGCCAACCTGAACACCAACAACAGCAACCGCCTGGCTGCCAAGCGCAGCTGCCCTGCAGCTTTTGACGTGAGTTAAGAAAATATCGCTTTTTTAATTGTAGTTAAGTCATGTTTTGTGTTGAACTACCTTTTTTTAAACAGATTTATTTAAATATTCTGCATGTCACTGACCATATACTGTGTTTGTATGTTACTCCATTTAGGACAGTGGTAGCACAGGAAACCCTTTAAAAGTGAAGCCCTCGTATCAGTCGTGTAAAGACTGCCTCCGTCTACCACAAATGCGGCGCTGTGACCGTCCAGCAGGAGGCCGTTCTCACCGCCTTAACCCCTCCCGCCACTGCACTATCCCCACCATATGCATAGATCCGCCCGGGACCAATTTTGCCTCCGCCCCAATTCTGCAGTCTCTGCAAGCCCCTGTTGTTGTCGTCCCACCCAACTTGATCCAGCCCTCCAGTCACCTGTACCGCTGCTCCACCTGCACCCCCGGTGTCCCACTAACCATCCGCCCGAAACCGGTCTCACCCATGAGCTGCGAGGAGACTCCTCCCGACCGTGGCTCGGTGGACACAGAGGACATGGACGAACCGCATGGGGACGACATGGGGGAAGAACTATCAAGGGATGGTACGGGGGCCATCAGAGTGGCTCCCGCTGAATGTTTAGAATTACAACCTGGTGGTGCCGTGGAGCTCCAGCAGCAGGCTCTGGCCCAGCTGCAAATGCCGGGACTGGGGATAGAATTTGGTCTGGAACTGATGCGACAGAGGGCAGAGCAGCTCGAGAAGCTGCCAAGCTTGGCCATGGAGGGCCAGCTCCCAGTGGGGCCCCTGCCTTAAAACAGTAACCCTTACATGGATGAGATGGAGGAGGAGGTTGGCCACTGCCTTCAGCAGGAACCCTATGGTGGCTGTGGGCCTTTTTTAGATGACTACCGCTGTGGTGTCGTACCAGAAACGAAGCTCATGCTTTGACCTGAACTGTCATGTCCTGGCCTCATAGCTGCACTGTCACAAGCTAACAGCAAACAGCCCTCTCTGCATTTCCAGAGAGTGTCCTGTCATTGTCTACTGGCACTAAGATCCAGAGTGAGGCTGGTTGTTTTGACCATTCGCTGAAGGCTTGAGTGCTTCTGGCCAGGTAAGGACTGAAGACTTTCCCGTGTCCTTCCACTTGTCGCTCAGACCGGATGGAGGCTCACCTGGTCTCTTCTGAGCCTGCTGGCCCCACACCACATATAGGATCATCACACCTCCCCACAGCCCAGTGGAGATGAGCGTTATGCTGCCGTATTTACCCTCAACAGACAGGTTTGGCATATTCCAGAGACGGAGGCGGTGGTTGTTTGTTTCTAACTCCTCAGAAAGCTATAGTGAGCACTTTGATGTTGATGGAAAGCAAAATACCTGAAGTAACCTGCTTCTTTCAGTGTACTGTATGTTTTTCAATCCAACTCATCAACGGCATTCATGAAGGAGCTCGATGAATGTTTGCAGTTGCCCCATTTTGATTGCGTTCAGCATCTCCTCATGTTACCGCTGATAGCTGAATCCACTTTTACGTTCCCTGCTGCAGCTGCTTTTGCATCAAGAAAGGGCATTTCATGTGGAAGCATAATCATTTTGAGAAAAGGATGTGAGCCTTTTTATGCCTCTTTGTAAGGTGTTGTACCTCGGACCACAAGCATCTCGAACTGTTTTGGTCAAAGACTCTTTTGTTGTCTCTGCACAGTGGCTGGTTCACCCTGACCTCCTCCATTAAGGTTAATGTAATCATGTACTTAAAGCACTCACTTTAGTCCCACGCATGACTTTGCAGTATTACAAAACATATTGTCAACACACTTTGGCAGATAACATATTATTTTAAGTACTGAAATGCATTCAGATTTGTCATTATTTAGTTTAAGTGACAACAATCATTTGTGAGTTGGATCATGAATTGTTTAAAGTGAACCTAACCCCCTCGTCTTATGCCTGAAAGAATGACAAAAAGAAAAAGAAATACTTTCAGTTGTTGGGAGACTCAGTCAGGAAACATTCAGGAGCTCAAATGTGATTTTATTCTCCACTCTTGGTCTGATCGCTTCCTGATGTAACCAAAGCCATATGATTTTGCCCAGGACAGTAAATCACCGTCATGATTTAAATTCTTCTTTTACTTTCTTACCGAGTCTGCATCTGGGTCCTCATTTATCTCAGAGGCTCCCAGGCAAACAAGCCTCACTCGGCTAACTTTCCGATCACCTTTCTCTAAACCCACAAACATCTGCAAAGACACACTAATCATGTATAGACTTAGCACTTGAGCACAACTTTAGTATCCATTCACACAGTGCACACATTTCAGATCTACAGCCACGTTTAATCAAATTCATTTGAGAACACTAAAGCAGAAATCAGACGTGGTTCCATTCTTTGCTTGCAGTGTCCATACTTGTGTCATTTATTTGATCTAATAACTATTATTATTTATTTATTATTATTAGAATTCTGACTTTGAAATTACCAAATCAAATATTTGTATTTACAGTTTGAAAATTTGAAATTATAATCTAAATTAACAATACTAGATTTCCTTTATTTTAAATACAGATTAGTAACCTATCTAGAAAACTGCAAAGCCCAGCACTCACAGGTCTCTCATCTCTTCATCCGTTATTTAGTCCATTTCCTACATGTCGAGACAGCTTGAGGCACGTTGTGTTCAAATTGTGCCACCAAGCCAAAGTTGCTGTGCCACGGGGTGTTGCTCTACAAGTTCTTCTGTTTGGTTGATGTTGTGTTTTGGCACGCTGGGTGTGCTAGAATGGTACCGAAAGATGCCTGTTTGTATGCAGGAAAAGCACATGCGAGTGTTTATTACTGTGTTTAAAGATCTGAGTGCTTCAGAAGAAATGAAAACTGTGCAAAGAATGAATGCAAGTTATTTAATCATCTTTTAACCATGGTGTTATTGTATTTTTATTTTTGTAGATTTAACATTTCTTTAGTTAGATCAGTAGAAACTTCCATGCCTCCTCTGTTTCTTCTCCTCCCTTAACTGGACCCCAGGGAGCTGCAGGTTTGCTCCACTAGTTAGATTTAACAAATTTGGTTTTGCCTTGAAACTGTTCTTTTCGCCACGTGAGCATGATGTAACGTAAGGCACTTACAAATCTGTTGCCACCGCAAACATCTGTAATAGAAGAATTAAGAAATGTTACAAAGTGGCAACTTGGAGACGAGATTGGTATCTTGTCGTCTAACTCCCAGCGAGAAAACAAATAAGCGTGTTTCCCAAACTGTTCTCTTCCTTTAATGTATTCTTAATATGATTCTAATTTCAGCCAGCTGTTCTCAGTGTGTTGAGAAGTGAGCCTGATCCACGTGCTTGACATTGTGAGCACTAAATCCTTCTGTTTGCGTTCCCAGACCACAGCACTAAGTTCGGTTGTTCGCTTCATGTTTTGAATTTTGTGTTTGTATTTAAGTGCCTTAACCTTGGCCTTAGCTCCATCATAAAGCATCACAGGCGTTGCAAGAGTTTCTGTGAGTGTGTTGATGGTCTGGCTTTTTGTACATTACTCACCCTCACTCCCAATAATAACCATGCTCCCTGCAATGTATAACTCGGCACAAAATAATAATGTATGCAAACACACACACACACACACACACAAGCTCATGCACAGCAGCCTCCTCCACCCCGAACACACGCATACTTGATGGACTTCCATTTATTAATAGCCTATAATAATATTGTATTTGTTTGATATTGTTGAAACTTGTGGTACACTGTACTGGTTCAAAAGCTGGCTGAGGAACCTTACTTGCTGGAATGAGAACTATCATTTACATTAAAAACATTAGAAAGGATGGATTTAAGTCTTTGAAATTTACCAGTCTGTATATATATTTTTCAATTTGCTATAAGTACATTAGCTTGCAGATGTGGTCAATATTAAGAAAAGCACTGATAATGCTACTGTGTAATGAGAAGTACTCATAATTAAGTTCTCGTGTTTGTACCACAGCAAAAAAAAAAGACTTTGGACAATTTAGGCAAATGTCTTCAGGCTCCATTAAAATGGCAACAATTGAATTTTTTTATTGCATTATTCCCAGGCAGCAGGCATCACACTGACAATCCTACTTAAGAGCCAGACGTTGAGGACTTTGTGTGGAAGGATATTAAGACATATTGCAATTCAAACGGGGGATCCAGGCATTTATAGAGTGTATTTATAGAGCACAAGTCTGCCCCAAAGCATGCGAGGTTGAGACGAGTGGAAAACGTAGAACACGATAAACCTTCCTGGGAGTAAGATTTTGTTACGTTAATTGTTTTTCGTTAACTTTTGTGTACTGTACTGTACATTGCCAATGTTCATGTGTAATGCACTTTTCTTTTTTTTCTTTTTTTTTTTTTACATTTTGTTAAAATGATGTCCAGTCTAATGTTTATCATGGAAATAAACCATTTCCTCTGCATAATCTATTTATTCAGTGAAGTTGATCTGCTGCGCTTGCAGCTCACCACACTGCTTTCATTGTTACACATTTTGTTGGAGAAAAAAAAAAACTACTTTCCCCGCAGAATTGCAAAACTTTTACAACTTTGTTGTACAGTTATTGCAATATATTTTACATCTATAATCATATGTTCACCTATGTCTGCCTCTGGCCTTTGCCCGCTCTTAAATGGGCAGAGAGCTATCTTATTGAATTAGTCAAATGAAGTCAGAGTGACATCATGGGGCAGGTGACGGCTGAAGAAGAAGATCTCTCCAAAAGACGAAAGTCCTACAGGACGACAGGCAGGCAGAGCATCAGTCTCCGTAAGTATTTACTTATAATCTGTGATAGTTTTATATCGGTGTAACTATGCAGTTTATTAGATAACTTACAAAACGGTAGACAGTTAAGTTGTTTAAATGGAAGTATTGTCGTAGTAAATGCTATAGTAAATGGTCAGTTAACATTTTCTACCTCAATGAAAAAGAATCTTCATTTTGATGCCTGTATTGTAAATGTCCTGTGGTTATAAAGCTTATTATGCGCCGGTACACAGCAGCACATCTATCGTTTTATGACGTTTGAAGTCATTTTACTGTCAAACTAGATAATGTGTCTGAATATGATCCTGCCGTACTGCCTATTTGAATTTGAGCTTATTATATGTACACCAATGCACTTAATGCTCTAAAGGAAGGGCACAGTATTCTGTTGGGAGAAGAAGAAGAAAATCTACTAGGGCTAATAGTTTGTTTACTCAAAGTCACAAGTCTCTTATAAACTCTTTGCATGAGAGACAGTAATGGGACATGAGAGATACGAGGGAGGGAGTTTCACAAGCCAATGTCACAGAAGCCTCCCACTGTTGCCATTACAATACACAGCTCTGAGGATTGTTGGGAGCCACGTCGTACTAAAAGACCAGAGCTTGAGTTTGATCATGTCAAGCTGGTTAAAGAGGAAAGCTCTAATGCAGCTAAAGGAAGCAGGTTAGGGACAGTATGTGCCACCAAATCACTACATCAATACAATTCAGTCCAGGCTATGTTAAAGACTCAAAGGGTTCAAAACTGAGCTCTGGATCAACTTAAAACTTTATCAAAATAAGTTCTAGAAATTCTACTAATGTGGAACAAATGTTCTGACATTTTGTTTGTCCCCCACAGCCCAATTTATAATGTATCCACTCCTGCTTCAATTGTTTATCCTCCTTTTTTTCTAACTAGTTTTCATGTACTCTCAACATGTGTTCAGATGTTACAGCTGTCTCTATGTGGCCATATTTTCAGAATCATATTGTAATTTTGTAAAGTGTCACTCAACGACTCTCCAGCTTGAAATAGCTTAAGCAGCGGAACACGTGATTGCAGATGCAGGGTGAAGAGGTTCAGTCACCTCTCCTTCCTCACCGTTCAGCCGGCAACGTCAAAGGACATTAGCTTAGCATTTCGTCTGATTTCTAAATTATGTTCATGGAAAACATACCTAATGCAACAATACTTCTGCACATTCAGTTGTTTGTGATCTAAAAATACTCCACATGCCACTTTAAAGTCTGTTGAGCTGTTTTCCCTTTGCAATAATCTCTCATCCACCATCCAACATGTCGGTGGTGGTTAAACTCTGCTCTCAAACAATTCGGATCAGAAGTCAAAGCGCTTGTGACTTGAATCACGTAGTCCAGGTGACCTTTCTCTAGACCCTGTAACCAAAACAACCATAAACATTCAGCTGGTTTGAAGGGGAAGCACAAACACGCCTTGTCTCCAAACCAGTAATTGACAGTGCATGATGTCCAACACTGCTGCCTCTGGTAGACATGTACAGAATCAGTTATTAGACGAGGTATATAAAAATAAGGTTTTGTTATAATATTCAAGACTTGTTAATTTGGTTTCAGAGAGCATTAAAATGGCAGCATTTTATCAGAATCAGCTATATTATTATTAGCTTTTATTAGTTCACATTGACCTTGGCACCTGGCAGCTGACCTCTTATCTCACTTGTCTTGTTTCATTTTTGGCCTCCTGACTCAGTGGCAGCAGTCAGACCAGCTTTAATTATAGCCACCACAGCATTCCTTTCCTACAGAATAGGGGGAGATAGATAGAGAGGCCATGTGAGCGCAAGTGTGATCAGAATAGAAGAATATACCAAAATAGAGAGAGGTTCAAGATGATTCAAAATAGTTTTCCTCTCATTGGGATGTGGAGGCAAGCAATCCACATTACAATATTGTCTTGACATTTGTCTCTCTCTTTTCTAATGAGAAGACAGAACAACAACCATGGGCCAGAAGCTGGAGAAGCTGTCTGAAAAGGATGAAGAGTCGCTTGATAACTCAGATTGGTCGGGGCAAACTGAAGAGACCGAACAGTCGGAGACGGCACAACAAGATGAGGGCAGAGACGATGGCAGTTTTGTGACCCCTCAGGGTATTGGTTGGATTAGCGGGATCAGTGTCGGCCTCACGTCCACTGGGCTCACAGCCACTTCTGCACGTACAGACCCCCAAACTGGGCAGCCAATCAGGCCTTTAGGTCAGCGGGAGCAACCTCTGAACACCAAGGGAGCGTGGGTGGGTGGAGACAGGGAGAGCCGGAGTGTCGCTCGAACTGCAGAGGAGTCAAAAACTGCCCTGAGCCCTAAGGAGACAAGACCAACTTCAAACAAAAGACAAGGCTCTGAGAGTAAGGCTGTGGTCTATACTGGGACTACAGCTATGGAGGAGCAGGGAAAGGAGAAGAAATCAGATCTTGGTCGTAGCAAGTTAGGTCCTGACATCCAAACCGGGAGTCTAACCTCCTCATTCAATCCCAGTAATGAGGAGGACTTTGTGGTGCTCGAGAAGGACGAGACTTGGGTGTCATCTGACATCAGTTTTGGCAAAAGGATAAAGACGGATAATCTTCAGTCACCTATAAAAAGAAGAGTTGAGGACGACGCTTCTGCTAGTGGCGTTAACTTTCCACAAGCTTCCAGTGATGCCCTTCAAGAAAAGGGTAAGGAGAAGAAAAGCAGGAGGAGATCAGACACACTTCCAGTCGCGACTGACGATGTGGAAGCGCATGCTGAGAGTTCACCCGAAGCCTGTTTTGAGAGGGAAATGGGTCAACATTTGGCTGAAGTGACAGGCAGCAGGTGTCGGCTAAAAGGAGTTGGTCATGTTGGAGCTGTCCGCGCTGGGACAACTGGAAGAGGAAGAGCAGAGAGGCAGCGAAACATGAACGACCACAGCGAGGGGCAAGTTTCTAACATTAGCAAGGAGCACCTGTCAACACAAAACGACAGCGGCTTTGTGAAAAGTTCAAGAAAGAGCAGTGATGATTTAGAAGACATGCTTGATGAAGCAGGCCAGCTCATTATACACAATAAAGAAAGCCAGGGTTCTGAATTTGTTGCACAAAAAACACAAGTGGGAGCGGATCAGTCCCATCAGAGCAGGTTTGCTGGTGCTGTCTCTATGAGGGCTAAAACAGGTGGTTTGTGTACCAAGAAAGAGGACAGCAGAGTGTTCTGCAACGCAGCCGAGCCCGCTAGCACTGAAACACCACCACTACATGACAATCGCTCACTTTCATTGGAACAGTGCAATTCAATCCCTCATCCTCCTCTGCCAGAGGATGAAGGCTGTGATGGAAAGATACAGGTTGCGAGCCTAAAGAGGGAGAGCGAGCTTGTTTGCTTCTCTGCTGTCATCACCCCTCCACCTTCAACTCATCTGTTGCCTAAGAGAGACTCATCCATGGCGACGCAACTCGGTACAAGCGTGGTGAAATCACAAACGGTGCCAGACGCCTCGTGTGATTCTAAAGATGAATCCATGTCAAAAGAAAAGCCCAAAGTTAAAGGTCCACCTCCGCCTGTCCCCAAAAAACCTAAAAACCCATTTATAAAGCTCAAAACTGCACAATTAAGATCTACTGATGTGCAAAGAAGAGGCAAAGATCATCCACGTTCTGAGGAGAGGGTCAAAAGGAGACACACTTTTGATTTTTACAAAGATCTTCCGAGCAACACCCCAACTAATCAGGACATGTGCTCGCTGTGGGACGAAAGGGGCCCTTACGTGGCGCCGACCAACATTCGGCGGCTGTCGGTTGACCTCAGCCCCTGGAAACAACTTTCGCTCGGACACATGGATGATCAGTACGGAGACATGATTGACTTTGACTACTGCGGGCGTATGGCAAATCTGTCTCCAGAGGAAGAGCCGCAAAACTTGGACATGTTGCAGAGAAGAGTATTCCTGGAGAGACGATCCAGATTTAAAAGCTCGCCTCCTCCTGTATCGGAAAAGCCCCCAAATCATGCTGCGTCCACAGAGACCCTTCACATACCTGAGGACACATCATACAATGAAATCCGAAGATCAACACCTGCTTGTTCAGGGGAAAAAGAAATCTACCCTGAGCCCCGATCTGAAAGAGTCAGCAATGATGACTATGGTAACTGTGGTAAGCGTAGAGACAACCACAGTCGAGATAGGGATGCAGGAAACGGCAGTGAGGTGGGTTCGTACAAGCCCGTGGCGGAAATCATCAAAGAAACTAATCAAATGCAGAGACGTCAGCCCCGGGTCAAACCTGAAGGGGCCAAAGCTCCGGTTCGGGTGGCAGAGGAGGGTCCCAGTGTGAAAGTATCCCAAATGAAGAATGCTTTTGATGTCCCAAAGAAATCCAAAGAGAGACCACAGGAAGCTCAACAATGTCCAAAGAAAGGTAAAGACTTTGCAATGTCAATGTTGGAGACATCGGTTCTGTCTTTTTTTTATAGTTCATCAAAGCATTTTTACACAAAAAAGCGTGTGTTATATTAGGACGAGAGTGTACTTTCCAAACTGCATACCACAGATTCATGAGAAAAACACTTTATAGTTCATGGTACAACTTGACTTGAGGGATTGATGGTTTACTGTGACTTTTCTGTTTTTATATGAAGCCATTTAAAAACAAATTTGTCACACTAAGAATAAATTGAATGGAAAGATTATATAATATATATTAATGTAGAAAAAGACATTTTGAAGATAAAATCAGGTAGATTTTAAATAATAGATAATATAATTAATACGCAAAAATCTGATTTAAAGCTTTAAAAAATAACTTTATATTAACAATGGCTCCCCTCAGCTCTAAGGAGATTTTTAGCCTTTATTAGCTCATCGTTTAGATTTTCCATCAAATCAGCTGATGTATTCATGCTCTGCCAGTGATGTACTAACAGGATCTAAGTCTTCTTCCTGGATCCACAACATTTTAAGCCTAATCGATCAAGAGTCTTGTTTTTCTTGTCTGGGTGGGAGAGTAATTCAATATGAAACAAAGCAAGGTTTCCCCAAACAACATTTTCATATGGTCTGAACTGTGACTCAGTATAATTTACATCTGGTTATTAAGGCAAAAAAATAAATCCACATTTCATCACTCGTCCTGTCATTTGGTCAATCAGTTGACTAAATTTGTTCTTTTATTTATGACTCCCACAGCCCAAATACAAGGCTCAGGTGAAACTCAAAGGGTGAAACTCAAAGGAAAGTGGTTCTGATTTTAGATTACATTACATTTCTCCATATTTAAAATGAACAGGATGCGGGGAATGCACAGCCAAAATACTTCAACAAGTGCTGGGTCAAAAAATCCAACTAAGGTAAAAATCAGACAAAAGATCAACTCTGTATTAAAAGCTTCCGGCAATTTTAACTGTGCAACATTTCGATCCACCAGAAATCTTCGTCAGGCATTATCAAATCGCCACGACAAAGCAGAAGAAGCAATATAGAAACACAAACACATTCATGAGTGGTGAATGTGTTTGTGTCTTTGTGATGGCAATTTGATAATTACTCAATATTTACCCAGTAACTGACAGAACTGTTGAAGTATAGGTGCAGACCAACTCACAAAGTCACCCACATATCACTGGGCAAAATAGGAAAAGGTAAATTAGGAGTCTCACATAAACTGCTTCTCAGTTTGAAAATAAAAAAACAAAAAAAACAATCCCAATTCAAGGTCCACTTACTAGCCTTTCTGGAACTGTTAGCTGCATCACATTGTCTTCTCAGTTGTCAGTTGTAGTGGAGATGGATCCATTTTGAGACTCATCTGTGTCGGCTTACAAACAAATTATGAAAGTTCTCCTTGACCTTGAAGAAGACCAGGTGCTGCGGCTGAAAGCCCCGGAAAAAAATGTAGTAAGTGTCTCTTGAGTTGGGATTGTGAGTGCATTACAGACTATGGGGGTTTCTTTAATGTGTTCAGGCAGTGTATACTGGGTGGGATTGGATGGGACTGAGGGGGAGGGGAGAGACCATGATACAAACGATGCTGCTACCAGTTAAAATCCACAGTCGCTGAACAAAAATGCATTCATTCAGTAGGTCTACTCCCAATGACACGAGGAGGATGTAGCGAGAAACCAGTTTATCCTGCAGCCCCAGCCCCATCCCCATTCACAGCTTTAGGAAATCTTGTCATGTGCGCATGTGCCGTAGCCTCTCGTCAACGTACCCCCATTGAACTTAATAACGATGAGAGTAGACGACTGCTAGTCTTCCGCTGGTGAGGAGCGGACAGAAGATGCTCCATTTGTCAACCGGCATTTAGAAATACTCATAGATTTAGACCACTTTCATCCGGGCCACATATTTGCAAGTCGGGAGTAGACGGACACTAGATCAACGTCCTGCAGGACAAGGGCGCGCCTAAACTACCAGACTCATGTGTTGTGATTGATTACCCCCGTGCTTACGAAAATCTTGCATAGAGTTAGAAGGTAAGGAAATCCTGAACAAGTCTCTCTGCATTGTGTATTTTGCATGTGATCTGTCGGTCGGTGGCGGTGCAGCATCCATTTAACTCGCTGGATGGGTTTGAGAATGGGAGCAGCCCAAAAACGTTGGGTGGAAATATCTGCACTTGCGTCAGCTGGCTGTGGTCCACCGCAGCTAACAGCTAGCAGCTAGGCGGCTATGCTAGCGAGCTAACTGATGAGCGGTTCGGATGCAAAACACACTGACAGGCTACTGGAGTCCCCATACACATAATGCACATTTTAGACTGTGCGGAAAGCTCTGTATGAGCACAATGCAGAAGTTGTATGGCTGCTTGTGTAATTATTTATTTTTAAATCACTCCCATCAGGTGTCCTCCCCCTTCTGTAACGTCTCTGTGCATCAGCGGCTGTTCAGACGGGACCAGCCGGCACAGCTGCCGAGGCAGGGCGGCGGAACACGGTCCACAATGGTTCTGACCGGCTTTAACGTTAAACTTCACTTATAATATATAATACCATTAATTATTTTTTTCACGAATCTATAGCTTCAATACATCGTATGCTTTGTTTCGCTCCCAAATGATAGTCACATCTGGAGCGTAACGTTACTAAAATACAAACCTACTCGATCCAGCCCCTTGTTTCAGGGACGTTAGCGAGCGTAGCTAGCTTAACTTATCTAAAGCTAACTAAAGCTTTCCCACCGCGGTAACGACTCGGTTTGAAATTATTGACAAGATGGTTTAAAAATCACAACTAAGCTAAGTCTCGTCGCCATGTTCATGTTATTTATAGCGACTTGTTTCAATGGGGAGGAGGGTGCACACCGTGCTTTGTGTTAACATAAGCTAACGTTAGCTAGCAACCATTGTTTAACGTTAGCACAGGGTAGCTGTTTCCATCTACATTGAATCATTTGCTATATTCAGCATAGACCATCAAAAATAACAACCTGCCCGTATTATAACAAGCCTAGGTTGAAGTGATGGAGATTGCATCTTTGCTTGTGTCCACCCATTTAGTCCAGACAGACAGTGGAATAGCACACAGGGAGGCCAGACTCCTGCAGGGCTGCTGGTTACATTTGTATTATTGCCAGAGACATTCTTCTTCACCTTTTTATACTCCTGGATAATAGTATCATAGGATTAGTCTGTGACTGCTTCAACAAGACAGTCCACCATCATGCTGCTCGGTTATTTCCTGTGTCAGGTGGTGATATGGTGGCAAAGAGCAACACGCTGTGTGCATGACATCAACTGAAGCCTGCAGGGACTGAAGCAGCACATTTAGTCAGATGCATATTTGGAGTGAGTGTAGCTGCTCTTGAATGGAGCAATGATATTGGCTGAGGGAACACGCTGTTCTGGTCTGCCGTAAACTGTATAGTGCTCTGCTATCCAGGCTTTATGCTGCCCTGCAGCAACGTATTCACTGTTCTGTGGGACTTTGTGCTGTGAATCAACTATATATCCAGGGCGAGTATTTGATTCATAAAAAGGGTCATGTCTAGTAATCCACCTTATACCTCAGTCTAAGGTGAAAATAGTTACAGATACAGATGTACAGTGCGGTTATGGTGTGTGTATATGTTGATGGAAGAGGTACCGTCTAAACTAAGATTTTAGGATGATGTGATGTGACCTCACATTGGACTGTGACAGTTAAGAATTTGGCTGTTACTTGGTTTGAAGTTGTATGGTTAAATACTTATTTGACTCCATAGTCTTCACATTAACCATGTAATAATCCTAAATCAACTCCATGTATGAAACATTAAGATGTAGCGTCAATCAATCACAATCAGACACCCTGTCCTCTGAGACGAGATCTAATCAGGCCAATAAGTGAAAACCTGTGTGGGTATATAATAGGTGTGTGTGGGCTTTAAGGCTTATTTTGCCTTAATTAAGATTGTTGGTTACTTATTTGTGTTTATAAATTTCGTCTGTCCTAAACATCATTATAATCATAATTATCAAATACAAAAAAAAACTAAGTATTTACAGAAAATCATTCATAAAAATGAATCCTGACCTGAGTTTCAAAAATACAAGTCTTATCAAAATGAACATATAAAATCTGAAAAACAAAGCTATTTTAAAATGACAGCTTTAGATCTGAGCTATTATTTAAAGATAAGATTTGTTCAGTCCTTTGCAAAACTACAAAACATTTTTTTTTCCAATATTGCTGAGTAAGATTTTGGGACAAAGAGCCGTGATTCATCTTTTCCATTTTCAAAATCCATGACTGCGTGTGAAGAAGCAGGTGGATTAGATAACTGGAGCCTGTATAACCGCTCAATGTGTGATTCAGACTGGCAGCTTAATTACCGCCCATAGACACTATATTTTCCACATAATTATGCAGCGAAGCATGCCACTAAAATGATGGAACATCTCCATCTCCCCCTGTCAGAGACAAGTCAAGTTTGAGGAGTATTTCCATCGTGTTTGGTTTTTGTGTTTGGGCTGCGGATTAGACTTGACCGTTCCCAAAGTTGTCACAATGCCAAAGATGGAATTTGCTGTGAAAACAATTGTCTAGTCTCGATGAATGACTTCCCCTTGAAGCCGAAAGCATAAATGAGAGTAAAAGAAGAAATGGGAAGAGGAGTACGAGTACTGCACTGAGCAGCAATTTGATCATTAAATGCAGATCAACAATTAAGATCATTTCCAGAATCGTGGTTCAGCAAAAGGTCATGTGGTAAAAATAAAACATCACCGCGGGGCGTTTTTCATAAATGCATACCTTTTTTTTTTATATATATATACAACCATATAAGTAAACCCTAAAACATGTGGTTCAATGTCTTCCCCAAATATACTAAATAGTCTTCTTTCTACTTACATTTTGTTCCATTTTCTGTTGGTTTCAAAATGTTGCTATTATTAATTAATTCTACATTTTGGGTAGAAAGGAAGTGGCTTGAATTTAAATAGATTTTAAATATCTACAATATCTAGGCTATATATTGTAGACTTCTATCTATCTATCTATCTATCTATTTCCACTACATGCATGTTATATGTTGTGCAATTTTTCTTTTTTTTTTTATGATTTAACCAGTTGTCCAGTTTTTAACTTGATTTAATATAATTGATTATTCATAATGTTCTTGTTAATGTTAGACATGTTCAGTCCTTGGATATCCTTTTTATCATTATGTTAACTTAAAATGTTGAATATTTTGATAACTTTTATGCTTGTTAATGGTTGTTTTAATTCTGCTGGCCTGCTAGTCAGCAACTTTTTTTCTGTGAGTGTCACAAGTCTGGAAAATTCCACTGAGATGAGTTAAATACAGCTGGTGTCTCATGTACAGTTTACCTCAAACGTTTGCCAGCAGGTAGAGCTGATTTATGTCCTTCAAATGCACAGGAACAAACTCGGTCACAGTTGATGCACATAATCTCAGATCAGACAGACTGTGCTGGCAGTCAACCAAACCCAAAGACTCCCTCTGCAGGCTCAATGTTAACAGATGATGCTCATTTTCAGATTTTATAACATCACTATTCTGTGAGAAAATAGCCCCTTTCTGTAGCGCGTATACATTTTATTTTATGTTGGAATTACTTTGTTTCTGGGCAAAACACACTCTTATCGTACTCTCATTTCTCTGAACAGATATGTTGCGGCGAGTTGTGCGACAGAGCAAGTTCCGCCATGTCTTTGGTCAGGCGGTGAGGAACGACCAGTGCTACGATGACATCCGCGTGTCCAGGGTCACATGGGACAGCTCCTTCTGTGCCGTCAACCCCAAATTTGTTGCCATCATCATAGACGCCAGTGGGGGAGGAGCCTTTCTTGTACTTCCTCTACAAAAGGTGAGTGGCGCCTTGCAACACCGTCTCATTTCCTTCAAGGGGTTTTAAAATATCTTTTTGATTGTCAAGCTGCGAGGTCCAAGTTCGTATGAAGTGTTTGAAAAATAGTTTATATAGTCGGGCCTCAGGGGCTGGTGTATGGGGGGGTTTGTTCTGCTGTGACATTTTCAAATCTTTCACATAGAGGCTTTGACTGTCGGTTAGGAATAAAACGCTGCATGACACTGGCAACTGAAGACCAAAATTGGCCACAGAAGTTGTAAAGCATACCCAGAGAGACGAAGGTTACGCCGTAACAGTACACTGTATCATAGTACAGCATTCAGAGCATGTAGCAAATCAATCCTATAGGCTCCTCTGTCAGCAGACCTCCTGCACACTGCTGCTGTGACCCCGTCCCGTCGCTCCCCGAGGCTCATATCTATAGTAAAAAACCACAGATAATCAATGTTTAAATCTGCCTGGTAGTAAAGGCATGTAATGTGTATCTTGTTACAGTTGGCTCATTGAACACATGATACCCACAAAAGGGGATGGGTGCTGCATTATTTTAGGCCACTGGGATGAGGTCATAACAGTAAAAATGGGTTGACTTTGTCTTCCTGCTAAAATGAGCCCAGAGGATCAAACCTATTCATGACATTAAGCCATCTGCTGCTGTTGGTTAATTCAGGGAGGATTTGCTGCTGAATCCTTGAGTTTTTTTAAATATCAAACATTTAATACAATTGTATTTTGTAAAAATGCTAATGTTTTTAGTCCAGCATGAGGACAGATGTGTGGTGAAGTTGCAATGTGATGGTCAGAAAAAGAGTCTTGTAATCATGCAAAGGACTGAACTCCACAGGATAGTTAAATTCGCCCCGTTAGTCATTTTCATATTCCTCTGACAGATATCAGCTTACAGGAGGATGCGGCTCACACTCTTTGTAACAAAGTTGTCTTCTGTCTCACAGTCTGGCCGTATAGACAAGGTTTACCCGACAGTATGCGGTCACACGGGCCCAGTGTTGGACATCGACTGGTGTCCTCATAATGACCACGTCATCGCTAGCGGCTCGGAGGACTGCACAGTGATGGTAAGGACACGGTTAATACGACAGGATCGCATGAAGTTTAATATATTTTTTCTGCTGTATTTGTGTTTTAGAACATGGAAATGATGGCCCTGTTCTATTTTATTAATCTACTGTAATCTAGTACCTTTTTTTGATGCTTGTGATCTAAACTATTTTCAGTAATTCTTGAGACTGTAGTTTGTAGTCTCTTTGAGTAAGAATACAAAACACTCAAACTGACAAAAACAGACTTGTCAAAGTCACACTGTTGGTGTTAACAGCTACTGTCTGAAGTCTACTCTTCAGTATTAGTACTGTAGAATGATTTTTAGTGGACAGGTTTTGTGTCCGGTATGTAACTGGTTTTGTTTTCGGACTCAGGTTTGGCAGATCCCTGAGAACGGGCTGGGGACTCCTCTCTCGGAGCCCGTGGTCGTGTTAGAGGGCCACTCTAAGAGGGTCGGCATCGTGTCTTGGCATCCCACCGCTCGCAACGTTCTCCTCAGCGCAGGTAACCTTTTGACTGAGACCTTGCGGCACACCCCGCGCCCTCAGACTGAAATATCTGTTTCGGTAATTGTCTGCCATTTGACCACTGTGCACAGCTGAACTCCAAATCTGACCAATTATCTCACAGACTGCCTTCTCATCATGTTGCTTTGTGTGATGTAAAGGGCTTAAAATAGCCTTGGAACACAGAGGTGTGTGTGTGGTCATGCTGTGCGGCATGTGTCCATTTAAGGGTGTGACAACCAGATCGTCATTTGGAATGTGGGCACGGGAGAGGCCATGATCAACCTGGAGGACATGCATCCTGATGTTATCTTTAGTGTCAGCTGGAGCCGCAATGGCAGCCTGCTCTGCACCGCCTGCAAGGACAAGAAGGTCCGTGTCATCGACCCCCGTAAAAAAAGGGTTGTTGCGGTAAGTGGAAACGCCGCGGGGATTTGGGGGGCTTGGCTGCTTCTCTTGTGAAATAACCTTTCCCAGAATCGCCCACCGAGCTGTTTACTCCAAAGCACCTACAAACATGGCAGTCCAGTCTGACAAGTGTGTTTCTGTTTTTAGGAGAAGGACAAAGCCCACGAGGGAGCTCGGCCAATGAGAGCCATCTTTTTAGCAAACGGAAACATTTTCACTACTGGATTCAGCCGCATGAGCGAACGCCAGCTGGCTCTGTGGAAAATTGTACGTCACCGGAGTGAATCTCATTCTATCCGTGACACACTGATCATCACATATACACTTGCTTTGTGCAGCTTCCTACCTGTTATACAAGTCCAAATATTGTGGTTTCCATCAGTTTCTCCTGTGTTGCCTGAATGTAAAATGAGGATTCTTTTTTCCTATCAAATTTTCATTGACATAACACTTTAGCTCCAGGTGGGGGCGTTAAATTCAAAGAGATTTTACTTCTCCAGATCTAATTAACTAGAGTCATTTTTTTTATTTATTAGAGAATGATTTTGACTTGTTCATTATTGGCTATAGATGAGATTTAGTGCTGCTTACTTATTTTTGTGTTTCCAGGAAAACATGGATGAGCCAATATGTGTTCAAGAGATGGACTCCAGTAATGGAGTTCTGCTGCCCTTCTATGACCCCGACACCAACGTAGTCTACCTGTGTGGGAAGGTGAGCAGCCTTGTAAAGAAATTACAGTTTTTGTTTCTCGATTCTGATTATTTGATTCTCAAACTGACTTTGAGCTGTGACTGTGTGTGCTCAGGGGGACAGCAGCATTCGGTACTTTGAGATCACAGATGAGGCTCCGTTTGTTCACTACCTCAGTACCTTTTCCACCAAGGAGCCCCAGAGAGGCATGGGGTACATGCCCAAAAGAGGCCTGGATGTCAACAAATGTGAAATTGCAAGGTATTGCAGTAATTATGTTTTTTTTGTTGTTGTTTTTTTTAACTTTTGTTCAGTTAGTTTGTGGAGCTAACTTACTGTATAACGTACATTATTTGTGATTTTCACAGAATTTGTCTGAAAATTTTTTATGAAGAGCAAATCGGCTTAAACCAATTTATTCTTCAAACGTGGCTGTAAGGGAGACATATGCAACTAAGGATTATTTTATTTATCTATTAATCTACAGATTTTTTTCAGTTAATTGTTTGGTCTATAAGATGTCAGAAAATAGTCAAAAGAATCACAATTTCCCAAAGCTCAATTAACATAATTAAATGTCTTGTTTTGTGCAAGATATTCAGTTTTGTATCATAGAAGGTTGTAAAAAACAGCAAATGTTAACATTTTAGAATCTGGAACCAGAGAAGTTGGGGCATTTTTCTATAAAAATGGAAAAAGCAATCAGTTGTTGCTTATTAATATTCTGTAATTAATCAACTCATTGTTTCAGCTCTTGTCACCATAGTTTCATGCAAAAAAGTTAATTTGACTTTAATAGAAGAAAGAATAGGGACAAAGCTCATCTAAGTAAGTTCACAACTTATTTTCACACATTATTGATCTTTGTGTTTACTCATAGTTGAAATTTAAAATAAACAGATCATTTAAACAAATAAATAATTTGCCTTATCAATATATGAATTTAATTAATGACTGAATAAATTCCTTAGTTAAACTTTGTATTGCTATTCTTACTGTTGTTTCTGAGTGTTTGTTTTAATGTTAATCTGTTTTTCCTGTTGCTGTAAACTGTGTGTGTGTGTGTGTGTGTGTGTGTGTGTGTGTGTGTGTGTGTGTGTGTGTGTGTGTGTGTGTGTGTGTGTGTGTGTATTAATCACATATTAATCCTCTGTAGGTTTTACAAATTACATGAGAGAAAATGTGAACCAATCATCATGACAGTCCCGCGTAAGGTATGTCTGTGTTTATATCAGTAATAAACATGTTGTTCTTTCAGTGTTGCTTTATATGTCCTTTTCCTCCGCTGTCCTCCTCTCCTTCTGACATGTCCTGTGTCCTCTCCACCAGTCGGACCTGTTCCAGGACGACCTGTATCCCGACACGGCCGGCCCCGATCCCGCCCTGGAGGGGGAGGAGTGGTTCGCCGGGAAGAACGGAGGCCCCATCCTGATCTCACTCAAAGATGGCTACGTCTCCACGAAGGCCCGCGATCTCAAAGTGGTCAAGACGAACGTCCTGGAAACCAAGCCGGCCACAAAAGCAGACAACATCTCGACTGTCCAGAAGCACGCTTCTCCGCAGCGCACAGTAGTGAGTGTCAAACCTCTCAGTTATTGTTTCTTCAACTCCAGATTTCAGCTCTAGATTCTTAAAACAGATTATTATTATTACTGTTTCCTTTTAATGAAAAACGGTACACTTCTCAAACTCACTCAGCATTTTTGTTGCTGACATCTGAACTCCCCCCTTCACAGTAATTATTATGGTTGGAACAATTCACAAAAATTATGGATCAGCACATACTTTGGTGTTTGGGTCATGATTCAGTGGAACAGCAAGGGAACATGTTGACAGCTAGAGGGCATCATTGCCTGTCAAATCCGTGCTCATTTTGCCTTAAAAATAAGTTTTGTAGTAGATAAGATACAGACGTTATCCCCCACAACAAGCTTCTGTAAACATTGTAAATCTTTAGCAGCCTCTTGAAAGACAAATGAGACGACTAAAGAACTCGGCTCAGCTAATTCTCTCTCCGTTTCTATCCAGAAAAAGGAGCAGAAAATGGAAGACAAACTGGAAGAGGTACTCCGAGAGTTCAAGTCACTCAGGGACCGTGTCATCCTCCAAGACCGTCGAATCGCTAGACTGGAAGAGCAGGTCGCCAAGGTCGCCATGTAAGTTGCGGCCCCACTTCCCGGGACCGTTGGTTGTTTTTAGGAATCGAATGGACGGGGTCAGCCACAGCCAAATTCTCAAGATTCGGCTTCATTGAGCTGGGCTTCGTCCTGCGATGAGACCAAGCCCTACATTCCAAGATGAACTTATTTTTTCCTCATCAAGTCTCCAGTTTCACACTTTGCCCCGACACACAGAGAAAAGGAAAAACTCTCGCAGCTCATGTACACATTTGAAGAAAAGACATTTTTGTTGAAGGAAAAAGTCTTAACTTTTTTTTCTTTTTTTTTCAAATTGTGGTAAAACATTCTTATGTGAAGTTTGTACTTACTACTCAAAAATTGTATGTAGCATCAGTATTTCCATTGTTATTTTATGTGTTGCCAAATATGAATCGTGTGCCGTTTCATGCACTGCTTTTACATTTATTTTCTCTCCTGTTGTACATTCCAGTCACAACCTGCTAGGTTGATTTAGTCAAGCTGGATCTTTTTTTTTTTAAACAATAGCTGTTGAACTTTTTTTTCCTGCCACCAGTTTGCTCATTGATAACCATCGGATTTATGAATGTGGAAGAATTCCTTTTTAAGCGTTTTGTTCCTGTTCTTCTGGGCTTGAAATTTAACATTGGGTTTTATTGGGGGGGGGGGGGGGGGGTCGCATCTCTCTGGTGTAAATGTTGTGCAAATGTAGTGGTGCCTCTTGTCACTGTTAAGGGTCAAACTGAAGTCGCCCTCTCCAGTGCATATTTGGTGTTGGGAAGGGACCACTCACCCAGCTTGTGATTCACTGAACCTCTAACAAACAGTTCTGTGCACATAATAAAGAATTTACACATGAAAACCTATTTTCTTTTAATTTATTTATATTCATTTGGCTTTTATCAATCTGTATCCCTGCAGGTTGAGTGTTGAGCTTATTGTGTGTCAGTGGGAGTTGATATTCTGTCAATTGATTAATTGTTTCAGCTCTTACCCAACCTCAGTCCCCAAAGCCTTCAAACTTGTCAGGTGTTACTTCTTTTCTTACCTGACGATGGTGCTAAAGTGCTCATGAGGTCATCGTGTATTCAAGTTTTCTATCCGCACGTCCGTCCACCCTCATGAACGCGGTTTCAACATCACTTTGAGGGAATTTCTTCAAATTTGGCACAAACAATCTGATTTCATTTTGGTAGTCAAAGGTCATTGATTCCAAAAAAATGTGGGCCATAGCTCAAGAGTTGAATGCTAATCGTGTCAATTTCATACAAATGTCTAATAGGATATAGTTATGATATAACTGCAACTTTACTGGTTGGTGGAAGCATACAACCCAGAGGCTGTAATTTTAGTTATTCATTAAAGGAGCTGTATTGAACATTAATATAGCAGCAAATGACTTATCTATTTAAAAATATAGTGGAGTAATGTCTACCTGAGCAGAAAGTCGCTCTCCCTCTGTATGTGTTATTGGTGCTTCCTGCTTTGTTGACAGTCGGGCCAGCCGCTCTGCTTTTAGTGCAGGTTTGTGCATGTGAGCGTGCCCCAATGGTTAGCTCACAGCCACCGCCTTAGTTTGGGCTGTTAGCATTGTTAGCTGCAAGCTACCAGCTCGCTGTCGGCATGTTGAGAGCCGTGAGGCATTCACTCCCGAAATGTTCTACCTTTATTTAATTTAAAAGAATGAGCTTCGCTGTACTAAAATGCCTTTCACATCTCATCCAGGAATTTGATTATGAGGAAAATTGTTGAATGTATTCATTTTTATATAACTTCACTTTTGTCATATTTAAAGGCACTGGGTTAAATATAAACATATTTTCCTTAAGATAAAACTGCACTTCAGGTCCCCACATATCAGAAACAATGAGGACATGACTTCTGTAACTTTATTAGTAGATACTGTCTTGTGTATAATGTAGTCTCCTTCACATGTATTTTGTACTACTTTAATCAAAATGCCAGCAAACTTAGATAAATAAAGCAGCAGTAGTTTATGTTCATGTCACTTTTTTTTTTTCTAAACTTCTAAAGGTTATTTTTTTTTTTTACAACCACATCTTCCTATGACTCAGCAGTACAGGAAGTGACAGTTAAGATTTCCACACAAGTCAAATTTCCGTTTTGTTACAGGGTACGTAGGTTTGAGTCCACACTTTGTGTTTATTACTGTTGCACATCAGTCTTTAAAGCAAGGGAACCAAATCATGCACCAAACCACCACATTTCAAATCCATTCAATACATGGACTTTTTTGATTTATAGCGTATTTATTCCTGCGTGTATTACACTTGACATAATCACCGTCATGTAAGTAAGTAAGTAAAATGTATTTATAAAGCGCTTTTCACAGACATAAGTCACAAAGTGCTTAACAGTGCAGAAATTACAAACATAAAAAACACAATGTGACCATAGGGCCAATAATGTACATACACACAGAAAATACAAAGTTAAAAAGGTTTAAAAGCATGGGACATGGGTTTTACCCAAACGCCAGTCTAAAGAGGTGAGTTTTGAGCTGGTTTCTGTAGCTGATCCTGTCACTGTGGTCCATTATCAGTGCCTTGAAGTTCCTGCAGAGCTAATGTCTTTTACCCACATGACATGAAGCTGTAATCCTAGTGATCAGTAGTTGACATGTGAGAAACAGAACTGAGTACTTCCTGCTACTTTATATAAAGTAGTGGTCAGATCATCAGAGCAAACATCTCCATAACTTTCCATCAGAGAGGTAAGACATATTTAATCTTCTGCCAATGAATAGATACTTAAAAGATCTTAAGAAAACGGTAGCTGAGCGATTTTAGAGCAATAAAAAGAAGCTTCTGATCATTTTTACTTCCTCATTGATGCAAGACTAAAGCTGTGTGTTTCTAGGGGAAGTGTCTGTCTATGGATTTTCAGTTTAAAAAAAAGTGTGTGTGAACATTTCCTGTTTCTTCTAAGCAGTGATACAGAAAGCATGTCAGAGCTCAGAGGATGTTCTCCCAGAGAGGCTGAAATGAGCTGAACTTCTATCAGATTTTATACTCACGTCCATGTGCTTTACCAGCAGCAAGGTAAGACACTGACCTGGTTTCTCTGAGGACGCATTTCAAATCTTTGCTCTGGATAGACATGTTTCTGCATTTGTGATCTACCGTTTCCTTTCATGCAAGGGAGTTAGATAAAGTTTAGTAACTATTAAAATGTTAATGTTAACTTAAAATGTTATCTTCTATTAGTATTTTCTCACAAAGAAAATACTAATAGCTTAAATGTATATAACTTTAAGACATTTCAGAAGTTTCAGAAAATCTGATGTTGACCCCTTTGCTGCAGGTTACTTTTTCATATAAGACAACTTTAAATGTGAATTCTGATTGAATATATTGTTTTAAAGAAAGATTCAGATTTACTCTTAAATGCAGTAGTTCTGTTTTTCCTGTAAAAAAATTTAGCAATGGGTGTGGTGAAAGACACATGACCGTTTCATCATAAGCTGTCACTAGCAGACACACATTGTTTTTATCCCCATGTGTGTGTCTTTTTACTACAACTGTTTAATAGATTTCTTAACCAAACTCTTGCATTGCATCTTTTCTGTAATTTCAGAAACAACAATGATGCCACTCAGCAAGAAGACGTACCTGGCTCTGCTGTGGGGAATATCTGTTTTGTATGCTGTGGAGTCTGACATGAGTGCTTCCACCACAGAAACCAGCAGCATGAACTCAACTGCTGAACCTCACAAACCTGCAGAGATCGCCACTTACAGAGGGGACAGTGCAAATAACACCACTTCTGATTTGGTTGCAATGAACACCGTCGCAGCAACTACAAGCAGAATAGAGCCAGGGTTGCTTCATACCTCTGCAGCAGTGATCACAACTGCAGGTGCAGCACATCCTTCCCATAGCGCGATGATCTTAGAGACGACTGCAAACCCTACAGGGGATCAGATACATCAACAATCACCCACCAATTCCACTGCCATGGCTGCTCCTGCAACAACTTCTGCAGCAGCTTCTGTAGCAACAGTGGCTGTGCCTTTGCAGCAGCCTTCGTCCACCGCTAAGCCTGAAGTTACATCCAAGTTATCTCCCATCACCTCTCCTGAAACGTTTCCGGCTCCAGTCTTCAACCAGACCACCAGCGGTCCATCAGCTTCAGCTACAACCACAATGGCAGCTAGCCGCACCTCGGAGGCAGCACCTGTGTTTGATCCCAAAATAAGTGAAACATTCACCACCAGCACTGCGCTTTTGTCAACGTCTAAGCTTGTTTCTGTGACTAAAACCCCCAACTCCACATCACAGTTTCCTGACACAGCAGGGTTGAGCTCTACCGCTGAGTCCCCAACCATCTCATTCTCAACCGAATCTCCCATCTCCACCGCCAAAGTCTCCACCGCCATTGTCTCCACCACAAGTGTCTCCACCACCAAAGCCTCCACCACCAAAGCCTCCACTACCAATGTCTCCACCACCAATGTCTCCACCACCAATACCTCCACCAGTCCTACAGGAATCCTGATCCCTTGTGCACCCAAGAAGTTGCCGATCCCAACCACCAAATCAACTCCGGTAACTACAACAGCACCTCGTGAAGTCTCAAAGAGCCCATCCAGCACTGAGGTCCAACCCTGCTCCATCCGGCACGTGGCGAAGCCCTGCCTCATCGCCATCGCCTCCCTGGCTGCATTGGCCACCATCTTCATGATCTCTACCATCATCCTCTGCATCAAGGTGTCAGCAAGGAAGTACAAGGTCACAAAATCTCAGCCAGCAACAGAGATGATGTGCATCTCGGCCCTGCTGCCTGAGAGGAATATCACCTACTCAAGACAACGCAATCCAGTCACTAACGGAGTGCTGGTGATCCACGGGAATGCAGACAGCGATGAAGACGGGGGAGATAACCTCACTCTCAGCAGCTTCCTTCCAGAAAATGACCGCTATGTTTAAATGGAATAACTATTATTGTCTGCAGACCTGTCTAATGTCAGTGAAGCGGAAACAGTTGCTGTTTGAATAAACTCATGCTTGCCGTTTGAAGTTTGTGGTTTGGCTTCGCTGCACAATCCATTGCTGTAGAGGAAGAGACGTAGATCCACAAACACAAACCAAACCAAACCAAAACAGAACTGTTCATGAACCAATAATGTATCTGCCGGTTTGGTGAGGTCAGGTCATCAAATGTGTATTTTGGGGCAAGAGTTTTTGTGTAATTCTACACTTGCCTTCCACAAGAGTCAAAGTTGGGATGAAGAGAGTGATCAAAGAATTTTTTTGAACATCCTGAGCTGAGTCGTGATGGTATTTCACTTAGCAACGGGAGACAGGAAGGCTTGTTTTGTCAAGGGATTAGTGTTCCTCGCAGACATGGTTCAGTTTACAAGTGGTGTCCTGGTAGCACTGTGGCTTAATTTATTAAACTAATTAGTCTTATTTAACGGTGTGTTACACTTTTTTTTACAAGTCTGTATCATTTCTATTTTACTCATTTTAGATGGAGATGAAGTTCAGCGACTGCCTTAAAAGATATACTCAAAAATAATGGTCACATTATCTTAGCATTTATTTGGAATTGATTAATATTATGATTATTTGACATTACGGACTTGTAAAAGAATGGGTTATCAAAGTTTTCCTTTCTTCAAGCGGATAGCTGTTCACTTTGAGATTCAAAATAAGAACTAGTTAATCAGATCAACTTTGTGCTGCAAATGTTCAACACAAGAGCTCCGTGAAAATCAGTGAAACACAAGACAGCTCTGTTCCTATTTTGCTAAAGGTGTTCAATGTCCTTATGTGTCGCTCTAAATGGTAAACAGTCACAATACAATTGAGCACAGTGTGGACTAAGTCAGTTCCCTTATTTATGACAGGCTTTATAAAAGGCTTTTCTTCTACGCAGGACTGGATTTCATATTCACTTCCCTTCCTGTGAAAAGAAAACAGAGCCCTGAATGCTTATTAGGGCTTTTTTTTTCTCCACGTTGAGCTATGTGCAACTGAAACAGACACTGGTGACTATCAACAGAGCTGAGACAAATGTAAACCTGGAGAAGCAGGACCTCATTTCATTCTCCTGATGACCATATAAAGTTAGACTTGTCTTGACTGATCACAAACACAGTAGAGTTGCCAAAAATGCATTTGTGCTTATAAAAAAAATCTCTTGTAGGGCTCACTCGTACTCAGTCACACTCTCTCCCTAAAGTGGTCACACACGCCGTGTGAGTTTAATTGCTTGCCCATGGAGTGAAATTCCCCCTCTTGACTGTTACGGGTGTTTTGTCTGCACAGGAAACATTAACCTCTTCCTGCATTAGCTGGTCACTCTTACAAGCTGCTACTCTCTGACTCTTTTTGTCCCAGCAGGCCTGCTGTTAGTCATCAGTGTCAGATGCTGAGGTTGACGAAAAGGCCAGACTGTCAATCCGAGGCTCTTTCTGCAGAAATCATGGAGAGCTATTTCAAAAGAGAACACATGTTGCAGATGATGATGTTTCAGGGTTTGCTTGTGATGTTTTACTGTCATAAAGTTGTTTTGAGTTCATTCCGCTGGTGTTGTTTTAGCCTTGCATATCCATTTAGCCACACAGGAGATTGGAGGAGAGGGTCCCTGCCCCCACAGCACGTTACAGACTTCTACCTAACAAGAACAATCTGTGTGCAGGCCGGAGAGCCCAGACAGTCTGTAGGAAGCTGAGGGGGGAGGAGAACAGTGGAGAGGCAGAAGGAGGGATTTGTCCTCATGGTGAACAAAATTTGTTGCACTATCCAGACCGACCTCCAGCCTGAAATCTGAAACTGCAGAAGTAGTGTGTCTCACAGAGCATTTGCAACTCTCTGCTGTGCGCTCTCTCTCTCTCTCTCGCTCAGTTCACTTTTGCCAGACTCATTTCACACATCCTCCATCAGAGAAAACTTCAACAGAGACACTTCTTCTGCCGCAGTGGATGGTGAGTAAAATGTTTTGACATTTCAGAGGTTTTTTTTTGGATGTTGCTCACTCATTGGGCATTTTGGGGTTTCTTGATGTTAGTTCCCATGTCGATTTGAAGTAGCTGATGTGACTGCATCATGATGCCTTCAGAGCAGCATCCAGCCTGAGGAAGTATCCTAAAACCATGACAACTAAAAAGTTAGTTTTAGACATCACAGTGGACCGAAGACAGAATCTAGGTCATAGTACTTTTTTTATTTTTGCAATTTATAAAAATCGATTGAGTGAAGATTAATTCCGTGTGTACATGTGTGTGCATATGACCATGGCATTATGTGCACATGTGCACAGGCATGTGTGGCCATGTATATTTGGTCTGGGGGTGAGTGTGTGATTAATTCTAAAAAAACTCAAATCTTCCCAACCCCCTTTTTCCAGATGAGAGCAGAGGCTCATGTTGCCCATCTTGCACACAGATGGAGCAGAATAAGAATAAGTGTGAGAGCTGCGGCCAGTTGACTCACAGACTGAGCAGTGAGCTGATTGTGATCCAAATAAGTAACTAAAGCTATGTTAAAGGGCCAGTTCACCCAAATTCCAAAATATACCTCTTGGGATATCCACAGCTATAAAGATAGTTTGGGTATTTTTTTTAAATATCTGTTAGCCAATACAACTGGGGTAAGTTTGTTCTTAGATGACATTTGTATCTCTATACTCCGTGCAGACTGTGTGTTCAGTCGACTCATTTCATCTGAATGAGTAAAAAATTCAGGCCGAGGATGAAGCTGATGTATTTCACTTTGCGGCGAATCAGCAACGACTAACCGACCGACGGCACTTTTGTTTTGGTACAATCATGTGCTGCAGAAATGTGTACAGTATAAAACACTGGCGATTTGATGCAGTTTATGGAAGTTTTCACCCAATGACTCATTGCTTCTCAACATATTTGTAGCACAAACTGTTCTCACACTGACATTTCAGTTACTGACTGTCGTTTACAGATCCTGAGGGGAAACCATGCTACCAATGGGCCTTCATCTGATTGGTCTGTGTGTGGTGTTTTGCATCAGCAGCAGCTTGGCCACACCTCTACCTCTTTACAGTATTCTAGAAGGAAGTACAGATGAGGAAGATCTCAGCATCTTAACTTCCTCTCCGCCCACCAACAACCTTTCCTATGAGTACCAAACCACACCTGTTGGCCCCACCCATGTGGAAACTGACTTTCTGAACCGAGTTGTGGACTTCCTGGAGGAGAACATGCTCCTCATCCTTGTTGCAGGCTCTTTCATCCTTCTCATCTTCCTTCTTATCTGTGGGGCAATTATCATGAGCCGCAGGCGCAAAGTCAATGCCTACTACCCTTCCTCGTTCCCCTCAAAAATGTACGTGGACCACAGGGACAAAACCGGAGGTACTAAACTCTTTAATGAAGTGCCAGAAAAAGCCGCTCCCGAGCAGGAAAGTGAGCCGGTGGACTCTCACAAGCAGCTGCAGGCAGACATTATGAGGGCTGCCAAGAGGCTGCGCACCCCAAATAAATGTGTTGATGCTGCAGAGGGAAGTGATCCCAGTCAGAAAGTAGCAGACCACAGTCCTGAGGACAGCTCTCAACCAGTTGGCAGCATCCTGGACCAGCAGCTACCAAGTCTCCCTCAGGAAAAGGATCTGTGTGGGCTTCCTGACAGTGAAGCATCTGCAGCTGTAGCAGGAGGCCTTGAGCTGAATCCTCCAGAGGAAGATGATTCACAGGAACCTTTAACTGGCAGGAGCCTGCGGCCGCCCTCTCTGCATATTCACAATGACTCTGCTACACTTCAGCTGATCGCGGGAGACAAAACTGCATTCTAACTATTCTGAAGCCTGAATGTATTTTTTTAATGCTTTGAATGAGTAGCAATTTGTCCAGCAAAGACTTATCAAGAGAAATGCAGAAAGCTTGCTAAATTCCAATCCTGGGAGTTTTATTTTGTTTGTGTATGTATATTCAGTGTAGGGAAATGCATGCAGCAACCTGTTGCTTCGCTTTGACTGGATTTATCTTTCATACCATTATATAAACATGTCTCGAGTAACTTCATTAACATCTGGTAGAAAACATTTCTTTGTATGTTTTTGCATTTAAGGGCATCTCGGTCAGTGTGCATCTAATTCCTTCAACATTCCTGCATAAAAGTAAACATTGTGTGGTATGGTCCCGTGTTTATTCAAACAGCACCTTTGCTTTACGGATCAGTATTTGCATGGTTAAGATTAGTAAAAGTATAGAAAACCACAGACTGAGAAAGGTTTTGGTTTCAGAATGCTTTTATTGAATACCGTCAAGGAAGTATTACTAAATAATCATAAATTACACTTAAAACCAGTGGACCCTTTCATTGTTTCAAGCCACTTTGTTTCATTGCATATCAAAAGTTCAGTGCTTAGGGTGCAGATGGGACACAGCCTTTAGCTTTAATCCCTGTCTCCATCACACCACAAACTAAACACTCCCCAAGCACAAAATCTTAAAATATAACACAATCTTAAAAATAAGGCTCACCTTTGTACCAACAGCCCAAACAGTGCTTATTGTGCGTTTACGTGACAGGCTAAGAAGACACAGTATGCAGGGTTTAAAGGACCACAGACTAATACAGAAAGCCTGGTGTGACACTGAGGGATGACGATGGTGTACTGGTCATCAACATACTAGGTGTGCCTCATCGATACTGCAGGAAAGTGAGGATTCTGGACTACTGTTACTTCTCCTCTTGACAGCAGGACGCAAACAGTGGCGCCCGGCTCAGAGTGAGCGCGCTCTGTTTAACTGCTGGCTCTGACTGCCTCCTGCTGGTCATCTTGTTGCTTCAGGCGATAGTCAGCCAGGGCAGCCTTGATGGCATCCTCTGCAAGCACTGATGAGAAACGATTAGATCCGTTAAATATACATGCATGAGTGGAGCAGTTTGAAAAGGAAGAACATCATTAAAAAAAAATCCCTAATAACTTACTGGAGCAGTGAAGTTTAACTGGTGGCAGACAGAGTTCTTTGGCAATGTCCGTGTTCTTTATTTGCAAAGCTTCGTCCACCTGGAGAAAAAAAGCACACAGCTAGAGTAACCACAAAACCTTTTTCAGTAAATGATCAAATATGAGCAGAGCAGAATGAATAAGAATAGGAAGAGCAACACATGACACACTCCAAGAGGCAGAGAAAGAAGTTTCTGTAGTGCGTTAACTCACAGATTTGCCCTTCACCCACTCAGTGGCCAAAGAGCTGGAGGCAATAGCAGAGCCACAGCCAAACGTTTTGAACCTGGCATCCACAATCTTCCCCTGGCCGTCCACCTCAATCTGTCAAAATGAAAGTTTTACTCAAATGCCCAAAGGGAAATAACTGCTTCATGGCAATGCTGAACTATAACACTTTTTAACTTTGTTATTATCATTCAGTCTTAATGACTCTGTGCGTATAAAAAGGGTGTAATCCATCTGTGCTTAGCAACAAACATACCTGGAGCTTCATTACATCGCCACAGGCTGGAGCGCCCACCAAACCGGTCCCAACATTCTTGGAGCGTTTGTCCAACGTGCCAACATTTCTTGGGTTCTCATAATGATCCACCACCTTCAGAGAGGAAATAAAGGAAATACTATGTTAGGAAAAAAAAAAGTCAAAGTGGGCTAAATGCCACCATACTGAAATAAATGTGATGACGTAAAACAACTACAACAACTATTCTACTACAATCAGAAAGAGTCTTGAGCATCACTGTTATACAACTGTAAGTATTCACCGTTACGCAAGAGACATTGAAATAAACAGATTAGGACAGGATTTCATTGTCAACTAAATCAACTCCTGCATCCTGCATCCTCCCCCCCTTATTCCTGCTGAGTCATTCTGACTTAAACAATATGAAGTGGCTGAGCTTGTATCACAAACCATCCTATAAGGAATACATTTCATACACATTTTAGGAATTATAGTATGTTTGATCTCAAAAGTAAGTGATACATATATTGTGGATCTTTCAGCTTTTTAAACGAATTCTACGGTGTAGAATAAAAGAAACCTCTATGATCTTACAGGTGAATATGGATGTTGTGTTTAGATGCTGCAACCTCAAGATGAAGATACACTTTTCATACAGGTACACAAACAGGTTTATATCACACGCTTAAAGCGTATTAATCGGATGTGATTCAAGTATTAAAGCTGTGGCAATGGCCACCCCGAGGGGCAGATTAGTGACGTCTTCAAATTTACTGACCAGCAGGAATGACACAACTTATGCTAACTAATGTTACCTAAAATGCTAGCGTTTCATAACTGCCTATCTTAACCCCTGACACCAGAGTGATGTAACCTTGTGTATTTGTACATACAACATACATATAGAAAACTAGCCACATGGTTAACCAGCTCCACTTAATTAACTACCTTAGCCATGTCGCCACTCTTAAATACTCCTGATACTCTTATTAAGCTAGAACTACTTGAAGCTAATGTTTGTAAACATTAGCCAAACAGCAGCTAGCACGCGGTGACCCCGGTAACGCTGGAGCAGACTAAACGTGTTTACCTTCTTGTGGTAGCAGCACTGGGTGATGAACTCTGGAGCAGAGAACCTCCTGGTGAGGAAAGCCAGAGGACTGAGACACTTGTTAGCCACGGTACTCGCCATGTTGACGGTCAAGGGGAATGGCGCAGTTCGATAGAGGGGAGATATAGCGATGCGTCGAGACCGAAACGTCACTGTAAGGGGAGGGGCGAAACCAATCACATCTGCGCATGTCCAGTGTACGCGCAACAGTGGAGGGTAAACATATTTTTCTAATATAGTACCCCCATGGTGCACAGTCATTAACCCAATTAGAAAATATTATATTTCAAGTTAGGTTGCAACCAAGTATTTGTTTGATTCATCAATTAGTAAAAAATATCTCAAAATTACCCAACATAACCACCCAGAGCCCAAGGTGACATCTTCAAATGCCTTAAGCAGTATACATTACATTATAATTATTAAGGTAGGCCTTGTACAAATACCTGAAAATGTTACCTAGTACAGTACTTGGTCAAACGCACTGCAATGTAGCCAATGTTCACCACGGTGATCTTAAAAACTTCAAATGAAAGCAGAGGGCATATGGTAACATAACAACACAGCATTATGATATTCAGATTACAAAGTAGACCATTCTGCATGACAAGTACCTTTACTTTAGATACTTTTATTACAGCGTTAATAATTCTGTATTTTATTTAGATCAAACTGAGAATGCAGGACTTTTACTACATTATGGTATTTGTACCATAGTAACAGATCCGAATACTCTTCTGCCACTGCTAAAAAGTCATATATGAAACAAATGGACGTCAGAAAATTAGTATTGACTGTTTTTATGAAAACAAAAACCCACAGATTTGCTAGTTCCTTGCCTTGTGGTTAGTCTTTGACTGAAAAATTATTTACTCAGCTTTTTTTCTGTTACATAACTGCATCATATGATTTTTAGGGAACTGTATTTACAACAACACTGTCGTAATGTGACATGAAAGGTTTGATTGAAGATCTAAAAATCTGCAAGGCATAAATTTCTCTCTCTTCCTGCCATTTGTTGTACTGGCTTTCTTAATTGTCTAATAGACATCGGTTGTTAATATGCTGCTAGTAAAGATAAAAGAGGTGCATTACTATTATTAGTAGTTATGTATAATATGCATTCTTAAGTGAGAAAGATTAGAGATGTTTATCTTCACAAATGATCAATTTAGCTTTAAAAGCAAGCAGGGAACAGATGTGTGCTATATTTTAAGTGCACTGTCGCTATCACATACATTTGTTTTAATTGTGATTTCTTAGCATGGGTACATTTGATGATGTGGTATTTTCAGGATGGAGTGTATGATGTTTTTATATTTCACTTTTTATAGAGATCTATAGTAAAAAAAAAGTATTCTCTTTGAGTTACAACAAAAGATTTAACTGCCTTAAAGTTTTGTACATTTCTGGTAAAATGCTGTGGGCACACCCTTGGTTCAGTGATGTCAGCTGGTGGTTTTGTCTCTTGCTGTGGTTGCGTGAAGGGTATCTCCTTTGATATATTGCAACAGATTACTTAAAGGCTGTTGTAAGACTTTTATTATAACTTGCTGTGGTTGTTTTGACCTCTGTGATTAAGTTAAACCACTTAAACAGCTGAAAATGGTCTCACCCAAAAGAAATAAAATGTGTTTTTAGTAAGTGGGAGGAGGGCAGATTCTCACTTGTTCCATGACATATCAATTCGGATTCTGCTTTCGTCAGTAACACTGCCCAGGAAACAGAAGTGAGAAGTTGCATACAGCAGGAAGGGAAGGACAGCACTTTAAAGTAATTGCTTCTGCTTCGAGACATAACGTGAGTACATGAGTACATTTTATATAAAAAAGTATATTTTCTCGATGACAATTGTGAACTGTTGTGATCATCTATGTGAAAATATTTGTAAATAAAGATATTGTGCCTCATATTTCAGGAAAAGTAACCAGCATGGATGTGGATTATATCGAATATGGTGATTACACTCCAGACAATGAAACTGAGAACAACAACACAACTGAACTAAATTTTGGAAGTTCAAAGTCTTCTTTGTCTCATGTTCTGGTAGCAGTCAATATCTTTATATCGGTTATTGGCCTTGGAGGAAATTCATTAGTGATATGGATTTGTCTATGGAAAATGAAAAGAACCGTCACCGCCACCTGGTACCTCAGTGTGGCCATTTCAGACTTTTTGTTTTGTGCCTTTTTGCCCCTGGAAGTATTCTACATGATCACCTCACACTGGCCGTTCGGACTGGTATTGTGCAAGGTCACCTCCTCTGCCCTCTTTCTCAACATGTACAGCTATGTGTTTCTGTTGGTTCTGATCAGCGCTGATCGCTGTATCATGATTTCTTTTCCCGTGTGGTCACATAACCACCGGACGGTGCAAAAAGCAATTGGAGTTGTCGTCCTCATGTGGGTCCTTTCTGCACTCCTAACACTGCCCTCGCTGATCTTCAGACAAACTACGGTTCGTGGCTCAGTCACTCAGTGCTACACCAGTTACATGGGCCATTCCAGACACAAGGCGGTGGTCCTGACTCGATTCATCTGCGGATTCCTGATTCCTTTCCTAGTGATTGTGTTCTGCAGTTTGGTGCTCTGTGTGAAGCTGAGACGTTTGACCATCAAGTCAACAAAGCCTTACAAAGTCATGGCGGCGCTCATCTTGTCATTTTTCATCTGCTGGGTCCCCTATCATAGCTTTGTTCTTTCGGAGTCAGATTTGAAGAACCACAGCGTGGAAGTACTTGAAACTGGCCTGAAGGTGGGGACCACCCTGGCCGCAGCAAACAGCTTCATATCCCCAGTTCTCTATGTGTTCATTGGTAAAGACTTTAAACGAATTCTAAAGCGGTCTTTGACATCAGGGATAGAGGAAGCAATGGCGGAGGATTTCCGGACAGGTGGTCTCAATCACTCAAAGTCTAAGTCAATGGATATTATCAAAAATTAAGTTGAAACCTTTGTCATCAATGACAAGGAGTATTTCACAGTACAGAACAGGATTAGAGAGTGGGTGATGTTGACAAAATCATATGTCATGGCATGTTTTACCTGTGTATACTGTATATTCATCTATCAATGATTTACTGGACTGTGACTCTGTTGGTCAATGATAGATTAGCCACAGACATAATCATACATTTTTTGTTTGTCTTTGGATTGTTTCTATGAGTGTGAATGAATTGCTTGTTTATTGTTATGTTTGCAAGCCAGCTTTCTTCAAATTGCCTCTTGTAGGACAAGTAAAGCATACTCTTTTGAATTAAATGTAATTAATCTTTTACAATGTATTAGAATTTGGTTGTTTAGAGACGGTGAACTAAAACACAGTCACAACATCCCAACACTGGAATAAAGAAATACCTGTATTCCTAATCTTGTAATTAGTAATTGATGCATATTTACATGCAACTTTCAAAAGAAAGTAAACAAATGAATGATGTACTTACTCTGTTGTAACTTTATTCTTCTCTGTATATTCTGTCAATGTAAAACTTTCCATTGAATAAATAGCCCTACAAACAGACAGGAGGCTACTGTTGTATTTTATTATTGTACTTGTTTTATTTTAAGCAAATTAACTATATCAAACATGCTCTTATTAAATGTCTAGATTAAAATGAGAAAAAATATATGTGAACGAAGTAGCTCATTCATGGCCTAAAATTTTTAATAAATACTGATGTTTGATTGGTGGATCCCCTTTAGTGGGCACCTGATAGGCCTGACTGAGGGCAACGGAACACCAGGCACCGTTGTCGCCCCGCCCCCTGCCTTCCCCCAGGATGTACTACCGGTTAACGCTGTGCTGCGGATGTGTGATGCAACCAAACGTCGCAACTTCTCGCTACAAGTTTTTGATTTTCAGTTAGAAAACCACGTTTGGAACGACACTTTGGATTAGCAATTTTGTATTTGCTGTTTGTCACTTTGTATTCGGCTAATCTGTCTGACAATAACACAGTTGTTGTTCCTCCGTCTTACTCGCTTGCTAACGTTAGCAACTCTAGCGTTAGCTAGCAGCTGTTGGATTTGATTTCACTCCTTTTTTAAAAATAAGTATTTGTAATACGCTGAGTCTCCCATCGTCTACTCTCTGTTAGTTATAAACCCCCAAACACTGGGCCTCCCTATGTACTTATTTTGAAGCGCTGGGTTCCCCCCACCATCTATTTTTAAATGGCCACGGCTGCCCCCCCACCAGCCCCGGGCTCTACTGCGGCCACTGAAAACACAAGTCCCGGATCCAGCAGCTCGACTCCGGCCGACAGTGGCAACCAGGACAGCACGTTCGAGTGTAATATATGTTTGGACACCGCTAAGGATGCAGTGATAAGCCTGTGTGGACACCTCTTCTGGTAAGAAAGCATTATAATCCAACTTAGTCACGGCATTGAGTAAATCAGGTCCAACCATCAGGCATGGCATAAGAGTGCTTCTCTAGAATCAATGCAATGTTTGTTTTCACTAATTATTACAGGAGAGAGACAATGTAGTTCTTCATTTTCATAGAGAAGTTAAAACCTCTTGACGGGAAGCCATTTTTCTTCCTTTTTCTTTAGAAGCTGTGCTCACCCTCAACTTTCACTAGTCAAGTGATGCTTTGTTTTCATTCTTGAACACGTGATACATGGGTGCCATTTTTTTTCAGTAAATGTATATTTTGCACAGCCGGATTGTTCTGGGACTTAGACAATGTTTTACTAATCAAACCTCTTTTATTTTACTTTGCACCTCCTCTCCATCAGTTGGCCTTGCTTGCATCAGGTAAGCTGAACCCAACTTCTGTTTTCACATGACACGCATTCTTATTGATGGTTTTTAAACTGAAGCAGACAGGTCAGGTCTTAAGTGTCTCTATGTCTTCATGCAGTGGTTGGAGACCAGACCCAACAGACAAGTATGTCCCGTGTGTAAAGCGGGCATCAGCCGAGACAAAGTAATCCCCTTATACGGACGAGGAAGCACAGGTCAACAAGACCCCAGGTGGGTACTTTAGTGACTCTAAACTTAATATATTATGTAATCACAACACACGTAATATCTAACTGTTATGAATGCATAAATGCATGGCTTTTTACAAAATGTGGTTTTGTATTACAGAGAAAGAACCCCTCCTCGACCACAAGGACAAAGGCCTGAGCCAGAAAACCGTGGTGTAAGTACTTTGTACAAATATACTTAAATCGTAAAAAGTAGTCAGCTGTATGCAGTCTTGAGTGTCAGCTGTTAAGTGACATGCGTTCATGATGAAACCGTTACCTAGGATGTTGGTGCTGCAGAGCAAATGTGTTTTATCCATTAACAAAAGGAACATTTCCCTCTGGGATTTATTAGATGCTAAGCGCTGATGTGTGCAGACGTCTCTTGAGAATGATCACAAATTTCCCCGGCTGTTGCGTCACATCTCACTCACTCACACGTCTTTGTGTTAATGATGAAATGCATGTTCCGCAGGGCTTCCAAGGGTTTGGCTTCGGGGATGGGGGTTTCCAAATGTCCTTTGGAATCGGCGCCTTTCCATTTGGTATTTTTGCGACGGCTTTTAACATCAACGATGGCAGACCACCTCCAGGTATTTTCTGTTTTACACGTTTCACCATCGTCTCTCTTTTATCAACAATATATTAAATAACCTGTTTAAACAATTTCCCAAACAGCAGCTCCGGGGACACCGCAGCACACGGATGAACAGTTTCTGTCTCGACTCTTCCTATTTGTCGCTCTGGTCATTATGTTTTGGCTGCTGATTGCATAAACGCACGGAAAGACTTCTTGGGACAACCCAAATAATTTGACAGAGATGCAACTTTACAGCACATTATCACGGTTTGCACCAATGAGATTCTGCTTCCTTTCTGGGAACTAGATTCATTTTATTTCTTTTCTTGACACAGAGCCATGTTAGAGTTTAATGAAGCCGGTTTCTCCAAAATAAAGATTTTGGTTAATCCCAAGATAACAACTTTCAAAGTGAACCACATGAACTTGGGTGCCTCAAGTTTTGATTCATTAACACAGTTGCTTTAAAAAGCAGCACACTCAAATGACCAGCTAAACTCCACCAGCTACTGGCTTCAAACTTCATGCTGCTCATTACAAAATGTCTGTCTCTCTGTTGTTGTTTTGATCACACATACAGGATGTTCAGGTCTCTTTATGAGTATTGTTTTGGTACCGTCGCTGTATTTATACTCTGCTAAACAAAAGAAGACCAACCGGTGCTCTGTGCTCATCAATTTGGATTTCCAAACCCATATGTCGTATATGGTCATTTCCTTTTAGCCTGTATTTATAATTATTTGTATTTGTTGCAAAGCATCTCACCGAGTTACTCTGAATACGAGCGTGTGACTCCTCCATGTTGACTCTCTGATCACTAATGTACTAAGAATTTAGTTTTTAATCCAGATCCACCTGATCTTACAAATTTACACATCAAAAATTACCAAAATCAAAATAATATTGTGGAATCAAAACAATGTCTCTTTATTTTTAGTTCAGATTAAAAATAAATGTGTTGATGCATGTCAGCAGTTAATTTATGAAACGGTGTTCCTTTGACCATTTTCAATTCTTTTTTTTGCTCTGTTAATGTAATTAAATGTAAAAATACTATAGATTATTACAGAATAATTACTTAAATGAAGATGTTTCAATGTGAAACCACTTTTCTAAATGTGAATTCACTTTATTGACAGTAAAGCTATGTAAATAAAGATGTTAATCATAGTCTGTTGTCCTATTAATGTGTAAATATGTTCGGGCTTCCTTTTCTCACGAGCCTTACTCATTTAAATATGCAAATCAAGACGCTGGTTAGTTATTCTTCATTGTTAGGATTTCACATTCAAAAAGGATGTACTTCAGACTCAACCACTGTGTGCAGTAAAAAAAAAGAGAATATTTCTGGTCATTTTGTGGAAGAGGTTTTTATAAAGCGCGATAAAGTATAAAATAGTCCGTTTGGCCTAGTCCTGCGCTGATGGCTCCGTCTGTTTCTCTTGAGATGCGGGCTGTGTAACGTTGAACTCTGCCTCATACATGATCTGCTGGATCTTTATTTTCGTCTCGCACCTTTTCTGCGGCGCAAGTCGCTTCAGAGCGGGGACAAAGCTCAGCAGAAACAGTTCGTCCTCGTCCCGCGGCCTGTTGGGAAAGGAAGCGCCATTGTCTTTAACCAGCCACTTCGTGGGAGACGGTGCACTTTGAGAAGAAGACAGTGAAGGAGACTCTTGCATCAGGCGCCGTTTTCGTCCAGCTTTGCTGATGGCCGTGATCTGTGGGCTCGATGGCATCTTGGCCAGAAGGGACATCTGTGTGTCTAGAGACATCGAAGGGCTCTGCGTCACGAACGCTACCTGGGGCTTGATGTCGGGTTGACTCACGGGGGCCTTCGTGGCCGACTGCGGCGTCTTGACCGCCTCAGATGACGTGGTCTCTCCCTCAACGCTGCCGGATTCGTTGTCGGGATTATCGTGGTCATCGTCGTTGTTACCGCAGATGTCTGCCAGTCCACTTCTCGATCCAGTGAAGGGGGCGATAAAATTCATTAGTTGTCTATATTTCCATCTGCTTTGCATGATCTCTCCTTGTTTCTTGCTTTTGATCTCCATTCGGACTTCCTTCAAGTACCGGTCTCTCATGTTCTTCCATTTTCTTTTACACTCCTCGGCTGGAAAAGTGAAATATCGGAGTGTTAGGAGCAAGACATCTCAAAAAGATGCAATGAACATGGAAAGTCAGCAACATAGGCATCCACCAAAATGAGAACATTTACCATAGTTTTTTAAACGATTACAATTAAAATATGTCCCCCCTAAAATACATTCTCAAACATGTTGTGCAGATGAGCAGTCTGCTGCACAGATGTTAGATGGGAGCAGACACTGAAATGGCTCGTGAGAAACGTGTTCTGCTGATTAATTGTTCTGTCGATACAATTTTAGAAAGGAGTGGGAAATGCCTGTGACGTTCCTGAAGCCCAAGATGACATATTTAGTTGGCTTGTTTTGGTCCAAAACCCAAATATTTTTTATTTACTATACAAGATCAAAAATCCCTCCAACAGGAGTTGAAGCATTGGAATGTTGTGTTTTTGATGATTATATACTGTGCTATTTGGCTTAGACTAAACTCATCATTTAGTTGAATTGATGCCTCTTTATATACTCTTTATATAGATATGTGCCATATACAATTTGTTGGATTGTATTATATTATATGGGTGTATTGTATCTGATTAAGGGGCCAGGGAGTGTATTGGCTAATACATGAAACATTAAATAGGGTATAAAAAAATATAGCAAAGACACAACTTTATCAAAGTAAAAATGTAAATACATTATTTCGTATAAGTCTGTATAAAGTCACATAAAGAAAGGCTCGAGGTAATTATCTTAATGTGTGACTTGTCTGGAGGTCACTGTTAGTTCATCCGCGTCATATGCTGCCTTGTCATATTTCACCATGGCTCCATGCATCTGAATATATGTCAGGCGGGGGGCTGGCTCTGACTCTGACATGTTTTATCTTTTAACATTCCGTGGTCGCTTCCACGAGACTTCGACAAGCTTCCAGTTTTTATGGAGCTCGTGGCGCTTACGAGCGACTCGGAAAGCACGCGGCTCGGTAAACGCATCTAGTCCGTGACGCTGCGCATGTTTCCTCCTCCGCCGTGCCGTGTTGGACACGCGGCCGGCGGCGCAGTGGCAGAGCTGGACCGTTCCGTGCCGTTCGGTGCAGCGCGGCCTACAGCGTGCGAGCTGCGGCTGCTACCGCTAGCACGGTGCGCGCGGCTGCATCTTCACCACCAGGCTGTACTCGTGCGGATACCAAAAAACAACAACAAAAAAACCCTCAAATCGCCTGTAAGACATGATTAAAATACCTCTAACTCCCAGACACACATGATGGTTTGTTATGTATGCGTGTTTAATCGTCCGCAACAGCGTCGGCTAGGAAATAACTGGCTGTAAAGTTGTGATAAACAAAAAACAATCAGATACTCACATGGGAGACCCAGTATGATACTGATGCGTCTCCACGCATTCACCCGACTTTCCGTGCAGCGGTAATTCGGCAAAGTGACATTGTACAGCTCTGGGTAATTAAATACGGCCAATATTAACTTATCGTCCATTTTGCCCCAGTGTTGTGTCTGTGCGCGGACGCGGAAGCGGCAGTCTTCTCCCGCCTTTTCCGCCCAGCTGCTGCCTCGACGCGAGTTATCGCGAGTGGCGGGCTGCCTGCCGCGCTGTGTCGCTCCGCCGTTCAACGGTGGGCATTGTAGTCTTTTGTCGCAGGGGGGCGCACGACTCTGTATCGGCCTCATTTGCTGCTCTTTGCCATTACAACGCAGGTACAGGACAGGGGGCATTTCAGCTTTTGGAGGCAGCACCCTGGGGCGCAAACATAAACATCTTTTTTTCTGTATGACGTATCTAAAATGTTTTGCGTTGTTAAAATATTTTGATTACTGTCATGATCCTTGTCTCCTCTGAAAGGTAGGCGTAACTGTTTGCAGTTTAATTAATAATTAATAAGTCACATCTATAGCCTAAATTTCCTACATTTGTTTACCTTTTCAGATCCCTGTTGTACACACTGCTTTTACACAAGAATCTATTGCTGTAAAATAGATTGTAATACAAATAATACCAAAAATAAGATGGTAGAGACAAAATTGTGAAGCTTTGTGATGCAGGCTATGCCATGTGATGATGCAACGATTATTAAAATGGATTTTATTGCATTGAACAACTAACTACAAAAATAGTTCTACATAATAGAACAGAAATCCTGGGTTGAATTTAAAGTCGGAAGCATAAACATACTGGTACAACAAAACATATTACCTTTAGTTTATAGAGCCTGCAGGGTGATGTTGAAGCCCGACTATTACACACCAAATGCTAGAGCTCATTTTCAGATTCTATAGGTAAAATAAATGAGTACATGAGGAGAGAGAAACATAATATTTGTATTAATGCAGCTATTAGATGTGGAGTTTCTGACACTATCTGACAAGTGCTCTCTGGGCCTTCAACAGTTACTGTGTTTCCATGCACAAGCAAGTCTGGAGTAAACAGGGAGGAAAGTTGATCCTCTGCATGTCCTGGTTTCACAGCTGCAATCTGCGATTCCCCAGGAGGTTTTGGGCCTCAGTCCAGCAAAGAACAGAGACGCTGTGCTTTTTCACATGGGAACAGTCTGATGCCATGTGGAGTTGTCTGCTTATTTATCATCAGTAAGAGAATTTGTAATCCTGCGTCTTGTCTGCTGTCTGAATTGTACTGGTTTGATTTGTGTCCTTTATCAATTATGTATCAATTGGAATTTGGAATTATAATATTAGCCTACTGTCTTCAAAATGTAGCATCACATCAAGATATGCGGTTTTTTACCTCGTGTTTTCTCACTTTATCTGAACAATTTTTGGTTGACTTTTGTTTCGGGGCCTGATCAGTATTGTCCATCTTGTCGCTTCAGGTTGTGTATTTGTCGGGTAGTAATGCGCCACAGTTTTACAGGTGAAAATCACTTTAAATTGAAAAGAGCCATCCAAGCAGCTCTGCAAACATCTAGAAAAACTGTATCAGCCATGTGGGCGGTGGTGGCTTTTCTTTTCTTTACCTCTTGTGCCAAATATTGCTCTTACAACAACAAAATGAACCTTTATCATTCTAATCCCCAGTAATGAATTTTGAACTGGTTGGACCAATGTGGATGTGATACAATTGCTTCTATTGAGGACCACAATATCTGCTAGATTGCGATCTCACATGATCCGCAAACTATACATCAACAATCCCGACACTATTAAACCCAAGTGAAAAGGATGGGATGGTGTTTATTGTTATCTGTTTTCAAAAGCCCTTATAAGAGGAGCTTAAGACAGATTGTCGAAATCCATTAATTCTCTGAAAAAAAAAAAGGTATATTACCTTGTATGAAATCACGGGATTTGTTGCGGGGGATGAATTTAACCTGTAATAGCTTTACATCAGCTGTGCACATTGTCAGAGAAGTGAGGATGAAAGACTGCACCGCACAGATAAGACTCGTGATGCATGTGAATACATGCCACATGGAGGTACCCCTTTTCTGAATTCACTCGTACTGCTTTTGTTTTGTCTGTACTGAGTAAGAACATACAAATCTATTAGTGTCACCACACATCACTAGCAAGATGAGTCAATAATTCAACTGTGTGTAATTAGTATGCTTAATTAGTATTGTTAGCAGTGCAGTCTGATCACTCGTTGATAAAGCTAAATGGGAAAGCGACATTATGAAATAAATTTCAGCGCTAATCCTCAAATTCAGCATAACACAAGTCTCTGGCCACACCAAAAAAAAAAAAGCGTTTATCTTTAAATCCAGGTTTCTAATACCAAGCAATCCCCTTTTCTCTAAAACCCCAACAATAAGGATCTTAGGAGCTCTCCACTTCTCATTTTATGCAGTGAAATCTGATTTCTTTTGGAGAAAGGAATGAGGCAAGATTAACTGAATCTGCCGTCCTCCCTAACCTCTTCACAAAACTGCCCAGATTAGCTAGGAATTAAGTTTCAACCGTTTTATGTGTCTGGTCCACAGGGGGATTATAGTTTTACTTTCTTTCTTCTTTTTTTTTTGCCTTCCAATTTCGTTATAAGGGCCCGACACACCGTTGTGAGAGAGGAGAAGCAGAGGAGCAGCTGAGTCTGAACTGTGTGTGTCAATATCCTGCGATCATTGCCGCTTGTGTTTTATTGGAATTTCTTTGGAGATGGATGGACTGATCAGGATAGAGAGACAAAAGTTTCCTTTCACTATTGAAAACATACTGAGCAATTATCCCAACACTAATGGAGACAGACGGTCATGTGGAGAAAGTGGCGCTGGACTAAAAGAGAAGGCAGTGAGTCCTGTCGGAGGTCAGATGGAGGCTGTTCATCACACCTGCCTGTGCTGCTGCTACTGCTCCCACTGTGGAGACACTTATCAGACTGATTTCATTCATGAAGGTAAGACCAAACCCATTCTCTTCATGAGAAGGGTCAGTTCTATTGACACCTTTTACATTTACTTTGCACCCTCACCTAAAATCAGATCTCCTCCCTGCAGCCTGTCAGTACGGATGGCCCCCAGCGATGCTCACAGACCCGTGCAGGCTGGGAGATGCTCACAGGGAGGAGCAGCAGTCGCCCGGTCAGGTGCAGAGGCGGACCAGGCGTCATCGCACTATTTTCACAGAGGAGCAGCTGGATGCACTAGAGGAGCTTTTCCTGCAGAACCAGTATCCAGATGTGACCACAAGGGAGAAACTAGCACAGCATACTCACTTAAGAGAAGAAAGAGTAGAGGTAAGACTGTCACGTTCAGCATCTCAACAAATAGTCATGTTTTCACAGTGATACAGGGTTAGCTATGTTTCAGACTGCTCCAACTTAGTACCTTATTGTGGGCCATTCCTAAAGATGTGTGCAAGTTTAAACACTTCATTTGAGTATTATTATGATAGCACTAACTTTCACCTACGCTCTAGTCAATTTGACATATTTTAATTATATGCCTGTGTTGATAATGATCTCCAATGCTGTTATTTTTTAAGTATATATACAATGTGCCAAAAAAACAAACAAATAACTAAATAACGTGACCTTTTTTCTACCGGTAGGTTTGGTTTAAAAACCGAAGAGCAAAGTGGAGACGGCAGAAAAGACTATCATTTTGTATGGGAGACACAGAAAACTAAATTTTGTACTATATGGACCACAACACTGAAAAAGAAGAGAGCCGTGTATATGTGTGAGCTTGAGTTGTATAAATAAAATTATTTTGTATTGCTATATAATAGCTATATTATTGCTATATTGTGTCTGTCAGATCATGTGACAGTTTTGTAGCCTATTTGTGAATCTGATTGGTTGATTGCAAGATCGAAGGACTTTCAGTGTGCTAATACTAATCTAAGATACATCTGGAATCTGAAATTTGTTATTATTTGCACTGGTTGTGAAAAAAAAGTGTCCTTGCGAACAAATAAAGTTCTTTTGCGAGAGGTGGAGGAACTATTTTTTACACAAGCTATAACACATCTAAGTTGGGCGTCATAACAATTTAAAAGCTGACATGAAGCGAACACGTCAGGATAGAACTTCATTATTTTACTGTATTTGAACAGCTTTCACTTTTTGCTCAAAAACTCAGTTTTGTGGTTACACAATCCTTTTTGGGTTAGAATATATATATATATATATATATATATATATATATATATATATATATATATATATATATATATATATATATATATATATATCATTCTGTGTGGGTAGATAACAGGGATCAGAGTGAAACTCTGGCTATTGCTTGGTAGATACATCATCTTTTATTAGCAGTATTATTATTGCTAAAATTGTTATTTTATCTTTAGAGAATATAGTAGTAGTATTATTGTTAATATTAAAAAATGAATGCAAGCATGTATTTAATGTATGTTTAATAAAATACAACCACAGATTCCTTTACAAATAGTAATATCAATGCCGCATCCTCAAGTGAATACCCTAGAGCTGACCTAACAACACTTATATTATGATTACACTGAAGAACACAACTTTTTAACTTTAGGTTATAGTAAAATGTAACCAATAAGTCGTCTCCCATCCCCATATAATACATATGAATATCATTATTATTATTATTATTATTATTATACCGGAAATGTATTTCTATTTTATTCTGGAAATTTCCTGAGAGGCCGTAAACTTCCGGTGACGTAAAACTTCAGACTGTAGCCTTTACGTAGTGCGTAGTTTGTACGCTGGTTGTGAAGTTAGCCGACGGTAGCTAACCTTAGTTAGCTTGTTAACGTAACAGTTAGTGACGTTCGTGTAGTATTACATGTCTAGATATAAACGGTTAGCTCTAAATACTTAGACGCTGTGCATCAAGCCGCCTTCCGTTTCGATTCAGTCGCAGTTCTTTCGTTGAAGCTAAACCATTAGCCTAGCAGGCTAACAAGGGTCTACAATGGAGGGCAGCGCCAGCGTGAGGAGAGCGTTGTGCGGGACTCTCGTCCCTGTCACAGTGTCAACAATGGCTCTCCTACAACAACAACCCGAGGAGAACGACAAGGGGAAGCTGCATAGGAAGGTCCTCGACGAAGAGGAGTACATTGAGGTAGATACATGACGGACAACCAGACAATTAGGGACGAGCTATCGGTGGTCATCAGACAACAGAAAGGCATCCATGAAAATACCAGACTTGCCTGAGATGTACATGTTAATTCTACATTTGTTCTTCGTTGTTGTACCAACATTACAAAGTCAAATAAACCCAACTGTCAACTTCCAACAGAGTTTAGAAAAGATCATCCAGAGGGACTTCTTCCCAGATGTGACTAAATTGCAAGCGCAGAAGGACTACCTTGACGCGGAGGAAACTGGTGACTTGGAAAGAATGAGAGAGATATCCATCCGATATGGATCGTCCTTGACCAAATCTACCCCACGATCTTCAGCACCCCGTGAGTAGTACGAGGAGTGAAATAGACCACTGTACTTTCATGTTGGTATACCTTATTTACAGGATGAAATATTCAGTCTGAATGAGCATCACGCCTATTTCTTTTCTCATTTGTTCCTCTTTGTATATAAGATGTGACACCAGCAAGCTTTGAGACACCAGTGGGCCGCTCAGGGTCTCCCTCCTCCACTCATGGCGGTAAAGGTTTAGACGGGGGTAAGAATATATTTTAATAAGATGAAGATTAACAGATAACACACGCCAGATCTGTGTCTTATTGAAACCATGTTTAGTCCGTAATTCTCCTAATGAATGGAATTAGAAATACTCACAAGTAGATTAACCCTATTTCTAATGGTGTTGTCTTTATAGAGAGCAAGGATGATGACAAGGAAGAGAAAGAGCTGCCCGCTCTGGATCGCTTCCTTGCTAAAAATACCAGTGAGGATAATGCATCGTTTGAGCAGATAATGGATCTGGCAGAGGACAAGGAGAGGGTTAGGCATTCCTGGTTATATGAGGCGGAGGCTGAATACAAACAGGTATGTGTGTGCAGAGTTAAACTCGTAAATTAAATTGAAAGCAAAGGAATGATATGTTTGGATTACAGGTGAAAATTAAATTCCCTTTGGCCAAATTGGTGTATGTTATGTTAACGTCAGATTAAGGTTTGTAGCTCACTCCTCCACGCAAAACCACATCTATGATGGTAATGAGGGTTGCATGGTTTTGTTTGCAGTTGATAACTGTCTGTCAGACAACTATTAAAGTATCGGTACGCCCCTAGACTGCATTTATAAACACTTCTGATGTTTTTGCAGCGCCACGAAGAGAACCTTGCGTTACCATCAGCAGAGAAAGCAGCACTTGAATGTGTCAAAGCTGGGCTTGAGACGTGGGAGTACAAAGCCAAGAATGCCTTGATGTATTACCCAGAGGGTAAGAAGACCAAACTTGGATTGAATTAACATTCTTTTCGTTATGTGTCATTAATCCCTATTGGAGGTAATTTCACTGTGAGAGAAAAATATATGTTCATGTGTTTTCACGTAATCAGGTGTTAAAGACGACGATGCTCTATTTAAGAAGCCTCGGGAGGTTGTTCACAAGAACACGCGCTTTGCTGGAGACCCATTCAGCAAAGCTCTCAACAAAAGTCAGATTCAGCAGGCTGCAGCCCTCAATGCACAGGTAGGTTATACGAATGTATGAAAAACATTAATGTGGTTTTGTTTTGGCCTATGTGTGCCCCATACGTGGAAGTCTATTCTTCAGTTGAATAAGAGTGTTAATTCAAGTAGCTGATGTGTCGTGTTTTCTGTCCAGTTCAAACAGGGTAAAGTAGGACCTGATGGGAAAGAGCTCATCCCACACGACTCCCCGACAGTAAATGGATATGGTTTTGAAAGTATGCCATCCCCAGCACCTGGTGAGTGGCTCTCAGTAACAGTCCTGAGACAGATCAAACTGAATGCGTGTGCCTTGTATGGCTCATTCAGCAACCTTCTAACATTTGGAGGAGAGATCTCAAAGCCGTTTCTGTCCCCTCAGGTGTGGCTGAGTCGCCTCTGATGACCTGGGGTGAGATTGAGAGCACCCCATTCCGCCTGGATGGATCAGACAGCCCGTATATTGAGAGGAATCATGGTCCGTCATTTAAGGTACTGAACCTCCAGCGGTAGCTAACTCTTTGTTAAACATTGATTGTTTTGTTGTAAAATGTTGACATTGAATATGTGTTTTAAAAGATTCCAGAACCAGGAAGACGAGAGAGGCTGGGTTTAAAGATGGCCAATGAAGCCGCCGCTAAAAACCGCGCAAAGAAACAGGAGGCGTTGCGAAAAGTCACAGAGAACCTTGCAAGGTAAAAACATTTCTGCCCTCTTGATTATTAAATTATTTTATGCTACTTGATTCCTTTTTATTAGCGCGGTTGTGAAGGAAAATGATACTCTTCTTAACTGAACTTTTGTGTTGCAGTCTTACTCCTAAAGGTCTGAGCCCAGCCCTCACCCCCGCTCTGCAGAGGCTCGTAAATCGGACGTCCAGCAAATACACAGACAAAGCATTACGAGCGAGTTACACCCCGTCGCCCTCACATCAAGTCCCCGGCTGCAAGTCTCCTTTTGGCGGCCCGTCCACTCCCACGGGAACGCCGACGCCAACTAAAGTCAAGACGCCCAGCTCTCAGGACCTCACGTCTCTGACAGACAATCTGCTGCAACTTCCCAAGAGACGGAAAGCCGCCGATTATTTCTAAGTGAGAGAAGCTGTTCTCTGCTGGGATTGTACAAAACAGATATGTTACGTGGAAAACTTGATTTTGAACTGTCCAGACCCAGTTTTCTCCAGTTAAAGAGCACATCTTTCAGTCGGATGACTGGGTGAAGAAATGCACACAGGACTGAGGAATTTTCAAGAAGTTTTCTCTATTTTTGAGCAGACGGGTTAATAGACATCCCTGCTAAATACAGTGTTCAAATTATATTGTGTAACTTGATTTTTTTAATTTAGTTTTATCCCAATGCAATGTTTCATAGATTTTTGTACAGCTGTTTCCACTCAACAAATGTTTGGTATCCGTCTCACACAGCAGCTTAAATGATGTAAATATATACATATAATCCTGTAGCTGTTTCTGATCCAATATTTAATAATTTCATCCAATAGCTGTCGCCCAGCTCTCCATCCATGCTGCCATGGCATGTTCAGTGTCTCTGCGTCATAGAAATGACTCAACCCAACGTCAAACAATTGCAAGGCTTCAGTTAGTCAGCTCGCTCATATGTAAATGTCAGGCAGAGCTGGGCTCAGCATTATACATCTGTACAACCTTTTTCTTAAACTCTAAAATAAAACTGGACACGTTTGACAAAAAAAGGTCTACAAAAGAATCTAATACCATGACATCCTTAACAGATCTGTTCTACCTCCTACTGGTGGTTGAACAAGCTTCAAATGTAGGCCGAGTCACACTGTGTTTAAATAAGTCTGGTATTGTTTTTTTGTTGTTTTAATGAGCATTAGGGGTTACATGTCCTCAAACACACACACACACACACACACACACACACACACACACACACACACACACACACAGTAGCTTGATATAATATGGATTTAGTTGTGGACATTATACTTACACAAACCTATGGTTTTAGTACAGTGAATGTTTGATATATATATAAAAATACATTATATAAAGTAAATTATATCCACATAACATTCAGGGTAGTAATGCATATTTATATATGCATTTAATATAATTAGCTTTTTTTTTTAATTGGTACAATAATAGTTCATCATAGTCTTATGATATGCTTAAGAAACTAAAAATAAACAGCCCTTTCGCATCATGCTGTATGATAAACTGCGCATCAGCGCCGCCCGTACATCGATGCCATCCGCCCACTGAGCATATTTTATGTTGGATTCATCTCATAATAATCTCTACGGGTACACACACACACACACACACACACACGCTGGTTATCGTGTGTCTCTCTGGGTAAAAGCGGTTTAACTCCGCCCCGCCAGCTCCTCCAGCTGACAGCCTCCTGTGTTGAATGTTTGGGATTGTTGTGATGGGAGGCAGCGGCCATCTTGAATCAGCAGCGCTGAGAGGACGGACGACGCGCACGGCGGAGGAGCCAGTCAGCTAACGTTAGCTGCTCGGCGAGATTAAGCAACAATCTGTGTCGCTGTGCGGTGCGACTATGCTTTATAGACGCGGTTTGTCTTCGCTAGCTGACACTCCGAGTGCGTACAATGGGTGCAAACTGTGTTAAGAGGGTAACGTGTTAACTCCGGAGGAGGAGGGCGGCGGCGGCGGCGCAGATCCTCGGTTTATGTTTTTTTTAAACAATTTTCTGGATAGAGGAGTGACTATGAATGGAGGATAAATGTTGCCAAAGGCTGACAGCAGCAGTTTCGTCCTCTTCTCTCTCCTCTTCGTCCTCACGTTAACGGACCCACCACGGACAGGTAAATGCATCCACGTTTTTATTCTGCATTTATTCCCGTGGAGCTCGAAGAGAGAAACAGATTACAGGTCAGGCGGAGAGGCCTGCTGGATAAACCACGAGCTCGAGTGGTTTTTATAACCGCTGCTATGCTTCTGTTGGACTGTGGGGGACCGCCTTGCTGTCGCTATTATAGCAGTAAAAAGACATTTAAAAAGTAGGCAAAAAACAATCTCTTCGGCAATCAAAACTTAAAGTTTTATACAACAAAACAACAGAACCACATTATTTGTGTGTGTGTGTGTGTGTGTGCGTGCGTGTATACACACACACACACACACACACACACACACACACACACACAGACCGTTGCCTCTCTTTTATGAGCTATTTTGACACTTTTATTAAAGCTGTATTGATAAATTCTGTTATGAAGATTTAACTTCACTCCTGTTTTAAGAGGTGGGTGTCTTTACAGCCATGTAAACAATTTAACCTAGCTGTGTGTGTGTGTGTGTGTGTGTGTGTGTGTGTGTGTGTGTGTGTGTGTGTGTGTGTGTGTCCGTGTCCGCTTGAATTTGAAATGCTTGTCAGAGATTCATGCTCCTGCATCACAGAAGCTGTCTCTCATTGCCTCATCGTTCAGCTACACAGTCAAACATCCGAGTGTTGAACAACACAGTAATGTAATTGTCATGACACTTTCCTAAAAGATGCTTCTGTTTTGTACTGCAGAGACAATCTGGTTGATTAAAAACATACAAAATCCCTAATAAGCAAATACTTAGTGTAAATGTTTGTTTTCAATAATACAACCACTTACAACACATTATTGGCACAATATAGGCCTCCTCGGTTAGTCAATCTGTCACAAAATGCACAGTTTTTAAAGATCAAGCAGGAAAATGTTTTTCAAATAGTCTGTCTCTATTGAAAGCCTGAGCATGTGCTTTGAATGCAAACACTTTTTTAGCCATAAAAAGCATCTTGTGGTTTCCTGTAGGCCTGATCTTGTGATCCTGATAAACGTGTGGATTGGAGAAGCAAAGGTAAAATAAGTTATGCTTTTAATGTCCGCATAGAGAGATATGTTTCTGGACTTCCACAGAAGATTAAATCATACAACACCACCACTTCCATGTAACAGTTTGCACGTACACACACGGCGACACACCTTCTGACAGTGGTGACATAATGCACAACCCCCATGGCCTTAGATTACCTGTTAGTGTTGTCTTAATAGGCATAAGCAGGAATGATTGTTTATAGTGGTTCAGCCTGTTCTGGGAGACCCTGAACCATCTACTGCTGCTATCTGCTTTAATCTGTTCAAGTCGTGAATAAACACATTTGGTTTGATAAAAAGTGCCCGGAAAACACAGTACAATCAACACGGCATACTTCTTCTGGTTAATTTGTGTTTGGTTTCTTGGGAAAATAGGAAGTAGATCTGCACTCAATTATAGAGTGTAATCAACCGTAATTATCAATCTCGTCATAAGTGAATTCAGTATTTACTGTTTTTTGTATTTTGCACAGGCGTTGTCACAGACGGTGTGTTTTTGTAGATCATCAAGTGAATGCTTCCTAAAGCTTGATGCCCTCATGACTCAGACATAAGAATAATCCAGTTTGCTGGAACATAATTCAATTAAAAAAATGTTTGCGCTGGTGTGAGCATGAAACACTTTTCCTGTCGCACAGGTAGGCTTGAGCCGTCTCACGGTGTCTTTAAGAGTCTGACAGCGTCTACCGCTGCTGATGAGCAAAGGTACATGCATCATAAAATCAAATGGCTCTTTGGTTAGCCTTCTGGATGTATGCTAGTGAGCCAGGCAACATTAAAATGTCAACAATTTTAATGTAGTTGAGCTTTAAAGACTCTCCATCCAAAGGAGAATGAAGCTCGTTGGAGGTGCTTTAAATTTGAAATTATGATCCCAATCACTTTTAGCATCTTTTAGTAAGTTTCACATGTAAATAAGTACAATATTGCTGCACAATATTGCGAAACGCATGGGATAAATATAACATTTTCCCCCGTGTGTTTCCCAACAGAGCCTGAGGAAGAGCACCAGGCTTGGAAGCTAATTTGACATAGCGGCTAAAAGCCTTTGGGTCCATAAAATACTTTTTTCCATCAACTTACATTGGGGAAAACATCTGACTCAGAGGATTAATGGGAACAAACTTCCCAGTATGAACACTTGAATAGCCCCTTTTAAATTTATTAGGTCCTAAAAGTTGTAAAATGCACTACTAGTTGAATTCAGAGTTATTTTCCTTCCTCTGTTCATGTGAATGAGCTCAAGAACGAGGCAGATCTGGGTAATCTTCTACAGACAGCTTGTGTCTTTGGTTTGAATGTGAGACTGCTCAGTAGATTTGGGTTAGACTCAACTAAGCTTCTTCAATGTGGTCTCTTAATTCAGAAGAAGCAGACAAAGTTAGCAGAGTCTCGTTGGGCTGAACACAATGTTTATCGTCTGTGGGGCTGAATGAGCCGTCTGTGTTGCACTGGCAGCTGGTTTATCACTTTCTGTTCAACACAAAACAGTTTAACTTTTGACAAACATCATCCGTCAACAGTCAGATGTTTTTGTTCAGCTGATGCCTCACTGACGAAGACTACAGTTGCAGCCAAATGGAGAAGACTTGAATTACAGCCACAGTGATGTACATTTGTTTAAAGACTATTTAAATGAAGATTTGAAATGGATATCTTGCTAAAGTTACTGTCCTGTTTGTGGAGGAAATGAACATTTCAGAAGTGGAAACTGATAGTAATCACAGATTTCAGTCAGACCGACGACACGTCTGTAAAGATCATCCTAGAAATAAACAGTATTACCACGTTCTCCTAATATGGTGTCACACAGCTCTGTATTCAAGAGCAACTCTGTTTACCGTTTGAAGTGTTTGACGTTGTCATATTGGTGTCGAGCCTTTCGATGCGACACACATTCATTTCCCCCCAAATTGCTTTTTGTTATGTAGGCTGCCCATCTAAGAATGTGCAAAACCGAACGGCTCTGTTTTTGAAAGAATTTGACCCGCAGTGCGTTCAACCACGCGGGTTTAAAGAAACTATATTGCTTTTAGATGTGAGGTGGTATAAAGAAAGAAAGAACTGAACGTTTGTACCCACTCACTGCTTCTAACAGCGAGCCTCAGTGTTGATGTGAATCATCGGCGGCTGGAGAGGACGCGGTGTGCACACAAGGCCGGTTCACTTTGCCGTTATCCTTCAGTGGGAATGAGCCGTTGGCCGGTCTCACAGTCTTTATTGTATCTTTCTGTTGGTTATGTAAGAGATGCAAAGGTTCACGTGTCTCAGGGTTGCCAGCGTTCACTCGGTTGAAGACTCGATTGTGAGAGAAATGGCCTCAAGAAGAGATGTTTTCTGTCCTGCTTGCCCACCTTCAGAACGGCTCCGTTTGTCATGCATAAGTCAGTAATACAGTCGTTACCAGGCAGATGCATTTCTGCATATGGCCACAAGACACAGTGTGTGCGCATCATGCATGACGAGCATGTGCACTACGTGGTTCATTTTGAGCGATTGTCTTCTCTAGCTCGTCTCAAAAACAATATATTAACCCCTCCATGTCCAATTTGTGGACAAATGTCCCTCCCGAAAATGAGCTTCCAGGCAGCTGTTAACCACAGCACATTCATATACTCCATCTCAGTCACCCTGAAGTTCAGTTGATGTCGAGGGAAGTGCACTTCAGCATCAAGCTGTCATAGATACAGGCTTTTTTTGTATCTAAAAACAGGCTGTGCCTTCAACATGTACCATCTGATAACCTAAAGCAAAATAGTCTCCCGTTATCTGAATAAACTCTACTACTTGTGAAATTTTCCAGCAGCAGTTATCGGGAAAAAAAGACAGAGTACGGATCTGTGCAGGCAGAGAGTCCTCATTCAAACCACAGGCACCAGAAAGTACAAGCCAGGCGTTTATTTTCTCGTTGTGAGCGCATGCAGACACAGCTTAAAACGAGTCGCTACGTCTGAGATCAACAGTCACCAGCTGGATGTGTTTGCTAGCTTCCCAGTAGGCTGACATGGCAAAGTAACATGTCTTAGTACAATATTGAATAAAGACTATCAAGACTATAAAAGCTGTTGGATTTTGTAACATCACATGTGTGAGTTAAAGATTAGATATTATGTTTTACCATAATTATGTTATCTTGCAAGGCACTTAGAATAAGATTGACTATCGACTGTGAAAGCCAATAGTTCTTTTTTACCTCGTCTATTATTCTGTGTGCATTAATTATTAACATCACATTTGGGACACATGGTCTTTAATGTTATCCATCACTTTGACACATATTGGAGCTTGATGGGATCGATGATTCGGTCCCTGGAGACTGAGACTGAGTCTGTAATGCGTCTCAATCCACTTAGCATTAAGTAAGACAGGTGTGTGTGTGTGTGTGTGTGTGTGTGTGTGAGTGTGAGTGTGAGTGTGAGTGTGAGTGTGAGTGAGAGAGAGAGAGAGAGAGAGAGAGAGAGAGAGAGAGAGAGAGACACCTTTCAGGCAGAGTGACGGTCTGCAATTCTGCATTCAGGTCGGCTTTTCAGGATATGTTGACTCAGACCACAAGTTTTTTTTCTTATTGTTTATAGCTAATAATAGCACGGCCTCATGAAGTGTTAACTCTCTTAAACAGGAGAAGCTGCTGTTGAATTGTTATTTTCTTACAACAAAGCTATTGCTGAGGTTGCACTATGATTGGAAATAGTTTTGCAAACCTTTTTGTCTGGTTTGTAAATCAATACTTTTGTGGGACATTGCCAGATGCTCATGTGTGGGTTTTTTTTAATATCAGGTTAATCATTCATTTGTGCAGCAGTCAGAACTCTTGTTCAAATAAAGGCTGTTTTTTAATAACTGTATGAAAGCCGAGTGTAGCTGTCGCTCAGTGGTATCATCAGAGCTGAAGGTCTGGTCTGTGTGGGGTGATGTCACCTCGGCTGTTTGATACACAGCTGAAACAATAGTCACTTGAAATAGCGCCACGTTTTATTCTTTCCGTCTTTGTCACAGGAGTGGGTGGTCCAGCTTCGTAGGTAAACACAACCACCTGTATCCAGGAGCAGATGGTGTGATATACCCTCTAATCACAGAGAGTTGTTGACGGTGTAAATACTAGATGTCCTTATAGACAACATGATGAGCAGACGACACGTTGGATTGGACAGTCACTCTATTGTTTCTGTTTGTTTCAGGTCCGCGGCTAGCTCTGGCAAGATTATTGTCAGGTAAGCCCGCAGTCTATCTTTTAGTGTAGTGGTCTGTCTGATCTCTTCTTTAGAATCCTTCAGTTTCAACCATTGCTGATCTTTAGATATTATCAGATTGTAATAAAGAAAAGAAGCCTGAAAACACTTGTTTTATTCTCTTAACTTTTTTGCATTTATTCGTTCTTTACAATAGAAGAATCCCTTTACATTAAATGTTATTTTCTAAGCAGCTAATATCGTTTATTGTTTTTGGAGCATGACAGTCAGTTGAACGTTCTCTCATATGATTAAGAACACCGTTGGGACCCATTGGAGTGAAAGAACAGAGCCGTTCTTTCATCACACGAGGAAGGCAGCGGCTTCCTCTAACCACTCATGGTGTGAAGACAAACAAAAAGACATTAAGTGTGTCTGCTGCAGGTCCAAGGCTGCGTCTTTCCAGTCGCCCTAATAACCTAACTATTACTTACAAAAGTCTTATTGTTATATTGTCAATGGTCTGATTTGGGGAGGATACACCAAGTTTTTCATGACTAGTATAAACATATTGAGTTTCTGGGTTTTCTTTGCCAGGATCCCTTCTCTAAGTTTTACAAGTGATCTGTTATTTCCTCCTTTGCTCTCTCAGTATATTGAATGGGTGGGCTCTCATGCTGACAAGAAATGGGTGTAAATGTACTGCTGATTTAGGTGCATTGTCCACCAAAGCCTTTTTTTTTCTCCCTGAGGCCAGTGTATTTTTTTTTTGTCTTTGCAATGCGATAGCACAGCATTGTAGCATTTACGATATGCTACAAACACCGTTAGCGTGACACGGTGAATCTAAAGAATCTTAGCTTTGGGTGAAAAGCTGCACTGGTATCTGTCGCTTTCTACTCAGCCGTCCAATCACAGTGGAGGAGGGGCGGGACGAATACCACAAAGACCGACTGTCACGTCCAACATGTACAGCCGGCTACAAGTGCTAAATAACAACATTCACAATGAAGGAGAAATAGGTTTTTTTATATAATTTGCACCCAGTTGCTATAAGGAAGAACATTGAAAATCTGTTTGTGTTCTACATCCCCAAATTCACCCCATCACCGTGTAAGATCTCTTATTTTATCGACTGCCATTGGCCTCATTCAGTCTTCTGCTGGACTTGAAATGTTTTTCCGGCTCAGTCACATGCAGGTTTGACCACAGGAACTCCTCTCTTGTTGCGTTTCAGAGCAGCGCTGCAGCCCCGGGCAGTTCGCCTGCCGCAGTGGGAAGATGCAGTGTATCCCGATGTCCTGGCAGTGTGACGGCTGGACAGCATGTGAGGACAAGAGTGACGAGATGGACTGTCCCCGTGAGTATAGCTCTCCTAAGCCCCCTTTTTACACCCACCCTGTTACCTAAAACCCATAACATGATTGATTTCTGGAAAGAGTAGCAACACCTGGGACCTTTTTTCCCACTTGGACGGTCGGGATCACAGCTGGACGGCTCTAAATACAGGTGTGAATGCACCCAGAACGCTTTAAGGACGCTCTGGGATCTAATCGAGCGACATCCGGAGATGCTCAGTGACACATGTGAACCACATATGAGCAGAAGTAGCCTGTAATGTGGGCGCAAATGCCTGCACCGAAGAACCCCTGACACAGTTCAATCCAGCTGATTTACTTTAAACAAACAGAGGAGGTTTTAAGTCTGCTGGTTAAAAAGAAAAAAAGTCCTAATCCACCACAAGGATTGTAAAATCAAGACTAGCAGATCTGGACTGACCGCATCAGATGGCAGGGGGAGGCAGAGTTGAACTCTTGAGTGGCTGTACTTGTGTCTCTGTTGTTGGCCGCTCGTTGATCTCTTCAACACCGCATGGATGTTGCAGCGCTAAGCCTTTTGACCAAAATCCCATTGTTTTCCCCTCTTAAATCCAGAGAGACCTTATCCCCAGATCTCTGACCGCATAATAGGAATTACTGAGGATTGAGTTCAGCATGTGACCTCCGCACAGCAGCGGGCCTTTAGGTTTCCGCTGTAGGCCCGGAAACAACGCTGTATACACCAGTCTCTATTCAGTCCTCAGTAAAGCCACATTTATGGAACATGCAGTAAAAGCAGTTTATTCACCCACGAAAGATCCTTAAAAAAATGCATATATAGTACGTTCTGTCTGCATGCATTTACCCGTTCCCTGTGTGCTGAGTAGCTGCGGTTTCATAGAGGAAGGTGAGGAAAAAAAAAACAAACAATGCTGGCACATGTCTCAGTGAGGGCTTATTGTCTGCTAAATCAACAGCGCGCATGGAAATCAATGTTCTTGTTTGGGATTAGCTCTTTGTTGAACAACATGTGGAGGTGGAGCGATCCCTCACACTAATTCCAGCTCGACAAATACCAGAGGCAACTGTTCCACCTTCTGACTCCACCGCAGGTTAAAGAGGAAAAAGGTATTAAATAGATATCCAGTCGGCAACAAGCACATTGCAGACTGTACCAAAGTAAGCCAGGCTGCAAACAAAAGACCACTTCTATTTAATAGTGTTTTCTAAAGAGGGAGAAAGTCAAATCTAAACACATTTTCTTGCATAAATAAGAGGACTAGTCACAATAATTGTAGATTCATCCTGACGTCAGTCAATCCTCAGTCCCCTTAGAGAAAGGTATAGATTGTGCTTCATGAAGACAATGCTGGGATTTTAGATTTGAATCCCTGTGAGCTCTTAATGATACTTACTGAAGAATACAATCTGCACCATTTTAATGTCAATAAAGGAAGGTTTGGGTTCTGCTTTTATCTTCCTCAAATCTCTATTTACTTCTTTGACATTTTGTGGGTTGAAGTCGGTTCTTAAGACACGAGCTTCATGCTTTCTACAGAAATAAAGAGGAAATGCTGATCAGACGCACTAAAGTAAGTAAAAAGCTAGACAACGAGAAGCGTACTTAGAGGAATACCAGAACTAGTCCATACACTCTGTGGACATTTATAAAAAGATGAATTTTTGTACTGTTTTAAAACAAAAAAGGCCTTTGCACACATGATATTTACCAGCCAGAGTCAGTGCAGAAGAAAGCAGCCCGGTCTGTTTATCTGTTTATCTATCGCACTAATGAAATGCCTTGTTCACTACATCACGGGCGTTTAACAGGTTGCACAACATAAACTGATATGTGCACGGAGAAAGTGTTCTTCTGTAAAAACTTGTCCACACTTGTTGACTTTGAGTCTTATTCTTTTTTCTTTTTTTTGCAGCTATAAAGGAGGAGCGGTTTCGTTTCGGTAACGGATACGACCAGGTAGAAGACGTCATCGGTGTGGCTCAGCCTGTCCGCTTCAACAGTAAGCATCCCGCTTCACTCTCACCTGTTAATGTTGTGGAATCTGCAATACAGACATATTTGTTTAGCATATTCATACTTGATAACAAACTGTTTCTGATTCTGATCACGTGTGTGCGCTTCTTTTATCAACCACGATGTTAAAGTTTATCCTCGGTCCATAGAGAAATGCCCCAGTGGGTGGCACCACTACGAGAAGACGGCCAGCTGCTACAAAGTGTACCTGAGGAACGAGAACTACTGGCAGGCGGTCGATACGTGTCAGAAGGTCAACGGCTCGCTGGCCACTTTCGTTACCAACGAGGAGCTGCAGTTCATTCTGAAGATCGAGGTGGATTTTGACGACAAAGTCTGTGAGCGCAGAGACCAGTGCAAGTGAGTTTTTCAGTCAAAGCCTTTGATTGTATGTTGTTATAAGAGCTTAACTTAATGGATATTATTAGTGTTTAGTCAGAGTTCTGAGTTTCTACAGTCATTTGCAGTTTGTGTGTAGTTTGCAATTTCTGTACAAAGACAAATGCAGACAAACTGCTCTGTCTACTCTTTCTTTGGCTTTTCTTTTGTACTTTATTGACACTGAAGATAACTGGCTGAACATGCATGACTCAATTCATTCACAGAAAAGCCTCAGTCTCCAGAGTTTCAAGTTAACTTATCTAACATATTGAAATCTTTTTTTTATTTTCATGAAAGGAGTATACAGTAAATATGCATTCAAATGTTCAGTGTGTCTCAGCAGAGGTGGGGTAGTGCTCCATCATTGGTTTGCAGGCCATCTAGTGGCCAATAGTGGCCGTATAAAGTGCTCAATACTGGTTTTATGCATAAACACTGAAGTGGACCATTTGATAAAGTACATTTAAACATTGGAGTTATTTTTGTTTTTAAGGTTTTGGGTGGGCTACCAGTATGTGATCACCAATCAGAGCCACTCTCTGGAGGGCCGCTGGGAGGTCGCATACAAAGGTATGAAATTTATTTAAATAATAGAAAGCCAACTATTATTCTGCAACTTGATTGTTGTAATGCTTTAAAAAAACATTTTTTTTCCCTCAACAGGGTCCATGCAGGTGTTTCTGCCACCTGAGGGGCTGACCAACTTTGGGGAGGCGTCTCCCACCCAGGACAACGTCTTCTGTGCCCAGCTGCAGCGCTTTCAGATCAAAAGCATGAATGAACGAGGTCTGCACAGCTGGCACGCTGAGAACTGCTACAAGAAGTTCCCATTTCTCTGCAAGAGGAGTATGTGCTCATTGTGTCTTTTCCATCAGAAATGTAGAGACGCCTATACGTTTTGTCCCAGTCATATAAAGTTCATTTGGATATCGTCTTGATGTCATTTCCCCCCCCCCCCCCCCCCCCCGACAGGGCAAACCTGTGTGGATATAAAAGACAACGTTGTGAACGAGGGCTACTACTTCACCCCCAAGGGGGACGACCCGTGTCTGAGCTGCACGTGTCACGACGGCGAGCCGGAGATGTGCGTGGCGGCGTTGTGTGAGCGTCCGCAGGGCTGCCAGCACTTCCGCAAGGATCCCAAAGAGTGCTGCAAGTTCACCTGCCTGGACCCAGGTACTGCCACAAGAACAGAATACCTGACATCTGCATTTCTAATACTCGGGACCACCAATGAGCCCCCAGCTTGTGATACTCTTATTTTGTCGGTTTTCTCTCTCTTTTTCCTCAGATGGAAACAGTCTGTTTGACTCGATGGCCAGTGGGATGAGACTGATCGTCAGCTGTATCTCGTCCTTCCTCATCCTCTCTCTGCTGCTCTTCATGGTGCACAGACTCCGTCAGCGGAGACGCGAACGCATCGAAACTCTGATCGGAGGAAACTGTGAGCGTTTAGCACACCACTCTCTGAACAATAATAAGTTGGTCATGGAATTTAAGGCTTTCTCATCATAAATTATCTCACATAAATTCCATTCAACACATGAGTTTTTATTTAATGTTAAATTAAAGTGCTCCGATACACAAAGCTTCAGTTGAAAATTGGCATTTCTCAAAGACATTTAAAAAACACTGAAATAACGTGCTTTGTAAACAGTCAATCCTTATTTCTATAAAGATTCAGTCACATAAAATCCTCTCCTTTCTCTTGGTAGTTAAATTACTGCTGTAAATGAAGGTTTCTTTCAAAAGGATGATTTTGTGGCTGTATTTTAAGTGCAGTTGTTTCACATCATCCTTTTGTTTTTTTTGCTCAGTGCACCACTTCAACCTCGGAAGACGAGTCCCCGGCTTTGACTACGGCCCGGATGCCTTTGGCACCGGCCTCACTCCCCTGCATCTGTCCGACGACGGAGAGGGAGGAGCTTTCCATTTCCAAGAGCCTCCTCCGCCGTACGCAGCCTACAAGTACCCCGACATCCAGCACCCTGACGACCCCCCTCCTCCGTACGAAGCCTCCATCAACCCAGACAGCCTCCTCTTCGTGGACCTCGGTAGGCGCAGAGCCTGTTGTTCATGTATCTCATAGTGTGTGTCAGGCTCTCGACTTCACTCTCTTTTTGTTCACCTGCAGGACACGGGGTGTCCCTGGTGCCGAGCCAGATGAGCGCCATGGTGGACGGGCTCCAGGCAGCTATTCCCAACGCCTCCGGCCCCGTGACGGACTCGGCACCGCCCTCTCAGGAGCGGGAGGACTCCATAGACAGCAGCACCCTCCTGGTGGGGCCCGACACTCCGACAGATGGCCCCGCCCCTGCTTCCGTGCCCGCAGACTGCGCCTCCACCCTCAGCACCGTCGTATAAGGATTGTGGACGGACGGCAGGGAG